>NC_037544.1:20289391-20295351 GCF_001531365.2 Cynara cardunculus var. scolymus | reverse complement strand
AAGACAATGTTGAAAAAAGTAACATAGAAATGTACTTTGTTCCAACTGAGATTCAACTTGCTGACATTTTTACAAAAGCTCTTGATGAAAAACGATTTTTATTCCTAGTCAGCAAGATGGGTATGCTGAATCTCACCACTTAGAGGCAATAATTACTTTCAAACCAGCGATCCTCAATATCTCATGGTTATGCCCATAAGTGATACAATAACTTGGCCATATATTCTAAGTATCCTAAACCAGAGCCTCTAGTCATTTAGAACAACTTTGATTCTTATTTGGCAAACATTTCATCTTTGCAACCAGAGCCCCTCCGGTTCAAAGCAAATACTTGGTCCTTTTAACCAAGTCTTTTTCTCCCACCCAGAGCCTCTGGTTATGTAGACCAGCGCCTCTGGACTCCAACACTTTGAGATATCAATGTCTTAACCCTTGGATTCTTGCATTCTCTCTCATTATTTCTTTCTCCTTAACCTCCCAGAGCCTCTGGTTCCAAAGCCAGAGCCTCTGGTTTTCCCCCCACTACTTGCAATATCTTTTTTTTCCCCAACTAGAGCCTCTGATTCTAAAGACCAGAGCCTCCGGCTTCAAACTCTTTGTAATCAACGTCCATTGGTCTCAAAGAGTTTCCCTTTTCCCACTCCACATAGTCTTAACTATTTCATTTCATACTCCTTTTCATATTTTTTCCAACCAGAGCCTCTGGTTCTAAAGACCAGAGCCTCTGGATTCAAAGTCTTTGTCACCAGAGCCCCTCTAATCTCAAAGACGATTCTTTTTCCTTGTTCATGACACTCATTGCCTTTTCAACCAGAGCCTCTGGTTCTATAGACCAGAGCCTCTTGATTCCATGTCCTTGAGCTTTTCAAAAACCCAAAAGCCATGCCTCTCAACCAGAGCCTCTGGTTCTAAAGACCAGAGCCTCTGGCTTTGTTCTCTTTGCACCCATCGCACCTTTAATCTCAAAGACTTTTCAAATCCTATCTTGGCATATGCTTGTCTCAACCAGAGCCTCTGGTTGTATAGACCAGAGCCTCTGTCCCCTAAAATACTCAATTTTATCTAAGTGAGGGGGAATCT
The DNA here is from genome assembly GCF_001531365.2 of Cynara cardunculus var. scolymus. Taxonomy (NCBI): domain Eukaryota; kingdom Viridiplantae; phylum Streptophyta; class Magnoliopsida; order Asterales; family Asteraceae; genus Cynara; species Cynara cardunculus. Next base: position 20,294,271 of record NC_037544.1, on the reverse strand, counting down.
TTGATTTTAATCCATATGCATCATTTGAGGGGGAGCAAAAGTTTACCTTTGTAAGCTTGCATTTTTCATCCAGAGCTTCTGGTTCTACTATCCAGAGCCTCTGGCCACATAAAATGCTATATATAAATATAATACCAGACCTCCTCTGGTTTTATAAAATGGATTGCCACWCTTCACYAGAGCCTCTGGTTTGTTAACCAAAGCCTCCACATCATGCCAATCCAACATCACTACTTGTCTTCATCGACATTACAACCAGAACTCCTCTGGTTCCACACCCACTTTGTCATGCATAACCAGAACTCCTCTGGTTCCATGAAAATACATTTTTCCCACTAAAACTCATCTTAAATTGAAAACCATTTTCAAGATTATACAAAATTGCAGCTTTTGTGACTAAAAACTATACAACAAGGGTTTTTAGAAGACCAAAACTTCGTAATTAGTATTAATCTTACAATTAGATGAGATTTTGAATAATTTTTTTTGGGGAAACGTCTTCACCAAGATATTATTTGGAATGACTCTTCATTTCAAATACTTCATGACGTCACTCAAACCACGCGCCTGACAACAAACAGACTGTTCCCCATGAGCCGTTTCATTCTTACATCCTACCTTACACCAGGCTGACACGTGTCCTCTACATTAATGGCATGTCCTATCCAGACGGCTCACGTTCATCCAATAAAACCCATTTTCATGATTATTATATTTTAATAATCAAAGAAACGTTTCCCTTACCACCCCACCCCTCCACCTACTACCACCCCACCCGTCTTCCCCATAAATACCCTTCTTCCCCAACCATCCTTTCTTTACGCCTTCAAAACCTACAACAAGACTCCGACGAACTCAAAACCTGCAACTTCCACAAAAATGGCCTCCTCCGCTTCTGACGAATCCAACAACAATGACAGCCGAATCCAATCCACAGGCGCTGACAACCGCGCAATCGTCTTCCTACCCATGAAACCCAACAACCACATGATTGAACTGCGCAACACCCTCTTTGATGACAGGTTTGCGATAGTGATTGAGTTCTTTAAGAACTGTATCCTTCTCCCTGCCTTAACTCTAGTGAACCCAAACGTACCTTTAAAGTACGTTCAACAATATTGGCAGAAGCCCCAAATGACATGATTTGCTCGGTAAAAATATCGTGAGCAAAAATTTCTAAGGTATTGTGCATTCCTACCAGATGGGAACTCGAGATCGAGCAATATGACGAACCACCTTCCTCCGACGACATCCTCAGGTTCGTAAAGATGCTAGGGTACAATCGTGAACTGCGAAATGTCTCGGACTTCAAAAGACAATTCCTCCCACCAATGTGGAATTTGTTCTTTTCCATCCTCAACCGATCCCTCACATGCAAGTTGGGTTCCCTCGATCAAGGAAATCTCAACACATTGACAATTATGTATGGGCTTTTCTTCAACCTCAATCTCGACTACGCCTTCCACATTTACAACGAGATTCATGCGGCTGTGATCAAAAAGTGTAAACTTCAAGCCGCAGGAAAGCCACTATCAGCAGTTCTCCTTCCCCGCTTCCATGCCCTCTTAATTGGAGATGCAATGAGGCAACATGATCTACCTGCCACAGAGCCATTCACCCCAGTCTACAAGATGCAAGGACACCGCCTAACCCTTTCGAAGGAAGGATACACCATCAACCGTTCGCTGTCCCGGGCTATGCTCACTGTCATACCATCGACAAGTGAGATACGCCAATTCTATGAACGCTCTATGCTGTCCCAAGAACCGAGGACAGCTACCTCGGAGCACCTAGAGCCATCCCCCCTCCAAGCGAGGGAGCACCTGTGTCATCTTCATCGGATGATGAAGATGATGATGATGATGATGCTCGTGCTTCCCCCAGCCTTCACCAAAATATTCCTCACCCTACTACCCAAAGGGCAACCACATCTACTACCCTTGGCGATCAAAGCCAAAGGGGTATTGAAACAGGACGACCCAGTCCCACCCAAACCCCATCTAGCCATCCAGAGGCTATTCTTCGGGCCTCTGGAGATGAGCAAGCCGAGGAACCACATATACCATCACCCCTCTCTCAACAGAGAGGTGATGAAGAGAGAAGAGCCCCTTCGCCTCAGGGCTCGCCACAACCCCTCACATACACAAAAGCATTCGTTGCTTCTGACGTTGAACCCATAGATCGTTCAGAGCGATCTTTAATTCATGCACCATTCCCCTCGGTATTTGATCTACAAAAGGGGACACACATCCACTTCACTTACTCAGCCTCTGAAGCTGAGGAAGAGGAAGAGGATGTTCCAACATCACAAGATAGTTCTTCTCTCGAAGGCTATCAAAGACATGATGGAAGTCCTTCGAGGCCTACCTTCGCACAGGGCCAAGAAGGCGCCTCAGGAACAGAGGCCCAACCTGCAGCATCTGTTGCTGCAGGGGTTACCCCATTAGCAGATCTGGTCACAAAGGCTGAGTTCCAAGCCTATGTGGATACAGTGACGTGGTCCTTGGATGACCTTAAACTCCTCATACAAGGGATTGTGGAAAACCAACCCTCACCCGATACCCCAAACCTCCACCAATCCCTTGCCATCCTCCAATGCCAACTAAACCAAATAGTTACCCAAACCCAAACCAACTCATCCCGCCTCCAAATTCTCCAACAAACAGTAACCCAACAACACAATACCATATCATCCTTAGCCACCCAACGAAACCAAATCCTAATCCAATCTATCGCCATCCTCACAGCTTAGGCAACTGAGGCCGATGAAAACTTAACCTACATCATTACCCAACTCCAAACCATCCTTCGCAATCTTCATCAATTACCAGCCTCCATCACCTCCCAAATACCTCAACCTCAACCTCAACCTTCATCCACCTCATCCATCGATGAAACCCTTGCCACCCTTACCACTCAAATGGCCACCATACAAACCACCCTCAATCAACTACCTGCCACCATACTTGCCCAAATCCCACAACAAACTCAACCCCACCTCCCTCTGCAGGCCCATCCTTTGATGAAGCCTTCTCCTCATTCACTGCAGAGGTGAAAAACCTTATCACTAACCTTCCCATACCTCCATATACATCCACCACCTCCTCCATGCCACCACAAGCCTCCTTATCCTCCACCGAGTTCGCAACCAGGGCTGACCTGAGAGCTCTGTCCAAGGCGCTAGTCTCATCTTTCAATGAGATTAATGCCAAATTCATTCATCGGGCCATCCATCCAATTAGGGTTCTCTCCCAGAACTTGGCCGACGAACAACGACATACCACCTCTCTCCTCCAATCATTGGAGGCAAGTCGAAGACAAGCCTTCCTGAAGGAATATCTTACACCCTTCAGGAAGGATAAGAAGAAGAGGACCAGAGCTTCCTGCTCCTCAAGCCGCCCCAAAAGCGAAGCAGACATGAGGATCCAGACCCCGATGATCAAGGTCTTGGACCTCATGAGGGGGAGAAAGAGGCGGCGGCTACACAACCAACAGAATCCACTGCACCACAACAACCATCACCACAGCAACAATCACCACCACAACAACCACCATCAACCCAACAAACCCAAGCAAGGAAACCAGAGGCCTTGACCTCTGATGATGAACATAATATCCAAGTTCCCTCAACCACAATACCAGACCCCATCGTGTTGAGTTCATCAACCGATGAAGAACCAACTACACCACCTACAGAAACAAACCAAACCTTCACTCCCTCACCCACAATAAACCTACCCTTAACCCCTTCTCCAACACCTCGACCCTTCACCCTTTCCTCACAAACATAACCCACAACAAACCAACCATCACCTCAACGATCACAATCACCTATAGAAACCCATGCACCAGAAACCTCTCAACCACATGAAACTGAACCATCCAAAGAAAACTCACCCTCTACCCATACACAACCCCAAGCCAAGACACAACCCTTAACCCAACAACCTGTGGTGCATGCGGACATCCCTTCTTCCTCGAGGCATCCTCCATAAGGCCTGGTGGATAAAATAATTCAAAGCATGGAGTCGATGAAGAGACGACCTTAATTGCCGACCAGGGAACCAATAATGATGGAAAATATCCATCAATACATGTATCAAGATTGCGATGAAAGTTTGTCAACAAATCCTCCAATCCTATCGCCTGAGTCAATGAACCTTCTACACCATCGATTTGTCAGACAAACTACTCAAGATCCTCGAGCTGTCTTTTCGAATAAGGGAATAAGGAGAGTCGTGGACTTGAAAATAAAGTCTTTTGCCAACAGAGCTATTCGATACATCGAGTTCAGCATGGAGAGATCCCATGGGATCGTTAGCGTGTTCAACGAAAACGACCTTATCAATCTCATTCCGTATGACTTGATTGAATTATACGCCTACACAGCTCAAAGGCAGGATCATGGCATAAGGTTTGGAATGGCAAACCGAGCGATAGTAAAAACAATAAAGTCCCTAGTAAAGCTCAAAGCCAAAACAGATTTTGAAATTGCTTTTAGGCTAGGCATCGAGAGACTATCCTGTGCTCCTCCAAATGAAGATTTCCAGGGCTTGCAGAAGATACGTTCTGCTTCAGTTCTTACTCAACCTGAACTTGGACTTGTTTACAAGAATAAGTTCGGGGTTAAAAAGTTCTTCAGAATGACTGAAGCCTTCAAGTATTCAACTGATACACTTGAATGGTTTAAGAAAAACATTAGAGAAAGACTGGRCAGAAACCATGTGCCAAGGGAAGAGGGGAGTCATCTCATACATGAGATATCAACGGTCATTGCTTATCGAAGACTACTCTTGTGCTTCAGAGAGATATACTCAGGTAGCTAGTGATGAGTCAAAACTTTTGCTTATCTTGCCTTGATGTATTTTGTTTCCAGTATT
>NC_037544.1:20223689-20289116 GCF_001531365.2 Cynara cardunculus var. scolymus | reverse complement strand
GATGGAAAGAAGCATTCTCATCGATCCTCTGGACAAACAACACTTAGAAGATTTTCCATCAATTCATTCAAGCAAGCCATGAAGATTTAAAGATAAGRATGAATTCATCATATCGTGAATGATAGCTGGAGATGACRAGTCAACAGCTGGAATTCGARTTTATCTTGATAATAATGCTTATCCATATAAAAGATAAACCTTATCTGATTTATAGAAGATTTGCTAGAAAGTAGCATTAGATAGTTATCTTCTTAATAGCCGATTAGTATAAATAGATGCTTATCCATAAGTATAGTTTGTATACTTAGGGTCAAGAAACCCTAGAGGTTGTTCAACATAAACTTCCTCATGAAGTTTTCCATTAAGGAAAATGCTCTTTACATCCATTTGGTAGACTTTTAAGTCTCTATGGGCACCAAAGGCTCGGAAGAGTCGAATTGCTTTGAGTATAGCCACTGGTATGAAGGTTTCATCATAGTCGATCCCTTCTTCTTGTCTATAACTCTAAGCAACAAGTCGAGATTTGTTACGGGTTACCACACCTTCTTCATCTAACTTGTTGTGATAGACCCATTTGGTGCCTATCACTGTCTTGTCAAATGGAAGTGGGACAAGGTACCAAACTTTGTTCCTATCAAACTCAATGAGCTCCTCTTGCATGGCAATGACCCAACTAGGGTATGAGATATCATCACTGATCTTCTAGGGTTCAACTAAAGAGAGAAAGTTGACAAAGAGACGGATATTACTTAGACCACGACAAGTCTTAATACCTGCACCTAGATCACCAAGAATTTGATGAATTAGATGGTCTTTAGTCCGTCGCTGAGCTGGTAGAGGATTATCATCTGAGTAGAGAAGTTCAGGAACAGAGAATGAGGCTTCAGTTGTAGTGTATTCAGTGATTGGAACAATTGCTAAAGAAGCCTCAGATTCAACGATTAAAATAGGTTCAGACACTGTAGGCATTTCATTCACTGATTGATCAATGTTTGATACTAGAAGGAGGAACACAGCTAATGGGCAAAACAACAATATTTGAAGAAGACATGTTGGCATGGCTAGCTGCAACTGGAATGATTAATGGTTCATCTTTAGCTTCAGGGGCTTCAGTGTTGAGAGGAACACTGAAGGAAGATTCAGGTTGTCCATAATGAGAGAACATCCAGTTTTCTAATTCATCTTCATCATTTAAGATGGGTTTTGTATTAGCTGATTGAGATTCATCAAAAATGAAATGAATGGTTTCTTCTATCGTCTGTCGGTGTTTGTTGAATACTCTGAAGGCTTTGGATACTGAAGAATATCCAAGAAAGATTTCTTCATCAGCTTTGGGATCGAACTTTCCTAGTTGATCACGATTGTTGAGAATAAAACACGTGCAACCAAAGATATGTAGAAAGCTAATGAAGGGCTTTATGCCATGGAAAAGTTCATAGGATGTCTTCTTGAACCTCTTAACGATCAGCAATCGATTTTGAGTGAAACAAGCGGTGTTGACAGCTTAAGCCCAGAAATTGGTAGGGAGATGGAACTCACTGAGCATTGATCAAGCAGCCTCAATGATTGTTCGATTTCTTCTTTCAGTGATCCCATTTTGCTGAGGAGTTCTCACTAAAGAAAAGTTGTCAGATATTCTCTTGTCCTCAAAGAAGTTATCCATAGTACTGTTTTTTAATTCAGTACCATGGTCACTTGTAATAGATCATACTTTAATGTTGTTAAACACTTCTATTTTCTTGATGAACGATATGATGTCTTTCAGGTGCTTCATTTTTGGATCTAATAAAGAAGACCTAAGTGTACTTGGAATATTCATCAACAATGATGAGTGTATACTTCTTTCCAGCAATAGAGAGCACATTCAAAGGACCAAAGAGATCCATGTGCAGTAGCTGAAGAGGCGATGTCACTGAAGAGATTTTCTTTGACTTAAAGCTAGCTCTTGTTTGTTTTCCTTTCTCACACGCTGAGCAAAGAGATTCCTTTGCAAAGGAGTGTTGAGGAAGACTAGTGACAACATCATTTCTAGAAAATTCACTAAGTGTCTTGAAGTTAAGGTGAGAAAGTCATTTGTGCCACAACCAGTTGATATATGACAAGGCTTTAGAGAAGAAACAACTATTCTCAGTGATAGAAGAATCCATATCGATGATATAGACATTCTCTAGACAAGAACCGGTCAAGGCAACCTTATCATCTTTGTCATAGACATAGCATGAATTCTTGGAGGACTTCACTGTGTAGTCTTTATCACATAGCTGATTGATGATGAGGAGGTTGTGCTTCAGTCCTTCAACATATACAACACGCTTGAATGTGGTTGCACCATTGGTTAATGTACCAAAACCTTTGGTATATCCTTTTCCATTACCTTCAAATGTTATAGAAGGTCCTCTTTCTTCCTTGTAAATAATGAGCAGGGATTTGTCTTCGGTCATGGGCCTTGAGCATCCATTATCGAGATACCATATGCGTTTGACTTCCTGCACAAGGGAATAGTTTAAAAATGCTTTTGGTACCCATCTATTTGGGTCCAGCAATGTTAAAGGCTTCATCTATTGAGACTGAAGAATCAGCTTCAGCAGACGGCTTCACTGAACCTGGAGAGGTTTTAGTGGAAATGGGAACAACTTCTGATGCTAGAGAGATAGATTCAGTGGGTGTCTTCACTGAGCCCGATGAAGAGGCTTCAGTGGTGGGAACTACAACATTTGATACTAAAGGTTTAGCATCAATAGTTGTCTTCACTGAGCCTGAAGAAGAAGCTCCAACGGTTTTATTCACCTGGGTTGCTTTTACAGCCTTAGTGGTTGATTTCTCAGCCTTAGCTACTTTCTTGCCCTTGGCTGTTGGACCAGCCTTGGCAGAAGGACACTTATTGGCAATGAATGTAGTTTCACCACAGTGCTTACACTTCCTATAGCTAAAGGTAGCTTTAGGGCCAGGAAGTACCAGATTTGAAGAGGGACCGGCTCCAGGGATTCCCTTCTCATTAGTTCTAGGAGGAACTTTAGAGAATTTGGATTCCTTAGGTGAAGCATTCATCTTGAGCTGAGACTTAGATTTCTAAGAAGGTTTAGATTTATTAGTCCTTAAAGAAGAAGAAGCTTTACAAGCTGAAGGAATAGATTTAGATCTATTTGACTTGTTAGTCTTCTTGGGAAGAGGTGTTATGACAATGTATTTACCCTTGTCTTTGCAGCCTGAACTTGAAGGAGTTCCATCAAGATGACTCTCAGTGAAAGAAGATTGAGAGAAAGAAGTGTCAGGAATAGAAGAGACAAAGGTACCAAACTTAAGCATAGACCTGTCAGTGACTCTGTCTTCCTGATTATAGGAGAATCCTAGACCAGTCTTTATCTTGGCAGGGATCTGAGCGTTAATGATCTCTAAGACCTTGATAGAGGCTTTGAACCATCCTTCTATGGTAGCCTTCTCATCCCTGAGTTCAGGAATTACTTGCTCACGCTCAGCTATATCCTGTTCGCGTTTGACAGTGATGGTTTGGTTCACAATGACTTGATCCTTAATATTTTCTTCAACCTTAGTCAACTTTTTGATCTTTGAATGACAAATCTTCAACTATTCTTGAAGATCAAGATTAAGCATTTCTGCTTTAGACTTGCCATTCAGGGCATTGTAAAGGTCCACCGTCAGCATGTCTAACACTGATAGGCTAGAGGACGAAGAAGAAGAAGAAGAGGGTTCATTCAGGAGACATACCTGAGCAGGTGAGGATGATGAGGGATCATTAGAAGTTGATCTCTCTGAAGCTTCTTCTTTGACATCTTTGGCCATTAAGCAGAGATAGGACGTATCTTTCTCATCAGATGAATCAACCCCGTCGTGCTCTTCAGCAACAAGACCTTTGGCCTTTCGCTGGAAGTTCTTCATCTTCTTGTACTTCTCCTTCAACTTCAGGTATTTTTCATCCTTAGATCTAAAAGTGGATGGCGTTTTAGAAGATGGCGTCACAACCTTCTTACACCTGCATTGACCAGCAAAGTGACCCTTGCTGTGACAGTTGTAGCAGATCGCTGATGCCTTCTCTATGTTATCAGACTTTAGCTTTTCCTTGATGGTCAGCGAAGGAGATATGCGGAAGTTACTTTTCTTGGCGAATATCCTAAAAGATTTAGTTAATAGCGCTAGTGATTCATTAAAATCTGCAAGATCAAATTCTGATAAATCCTCAGAGTTAGTAGAATCTAACTCAGTGATAACAATGGGAGGAGAGAAAAAGAAGATAGGATTTCAGCTGAAGCATCTTAAGAGATTAGAGCTAACAGAGAGCTCTTCATTTCTTTGGAATTCTTGATTAGATTTCTTTTCAGCTGTCGAGACTACTCATGATTAAGTAGTATCCAATAAAGAGTGCTAAGAGAGAGAGAGAGAGAGAGGACATGTCACTGGACATCTTGAGACACATGACATAAGTACCCCAAGACTCATGCAAACATTCCAGAAACTTAGTTAAAGTTTCAGAATTGGAATATTCTCTGCCTACAGTCCTGGAATCTATAAGAAGACAATTAAAACGTTGATGTACTTCAGACAATGTTTCAGTCTTTTTCCACGGAGAAAAGCTTTCATATAGTCTTACTAAATTAATCTTTCTCGATTCTTGAACCCGAGAGGTTCCTTCATATTGAACACATAAAGTGTCACACATGGCTTTCGAGGTTATGAGTTTCATAACAGAATGATAAACCTCATCAGGAAGAGACATAGCTATTATAGACCTAGCATGAGTGTCTATAACTATCTTCTTCTTGTCTTCATCACTCCATTGATAAGGGAGCTTTAGAATATGCCATTCAAGAATCACGAAAGTCGTAGATATTTCAGGAACAGTCGGAGAAATAGCATATGGAACATATGGTCCATTTTCTAGTATAGTGTGGAATTTCAGGATCCACACCTTCCAGAAAAGAGGGATATCCGATTTTCCAAAGACTGAAGTTGTCTTGGATAAAACGGGGTGGTTTGGAAAGAGAGCCATTATCATGAAAGTGTGTGTTTTTGTTTTGTAAAGCCATTTGAAAGTAGTAAGATTATCTAAAGAAAAAGATAATATAATGCAGAAAAACAACTAAACAACAAGAATAGAAAATACAATGCTATGATACCACTTGTTGGTCCCCTTAAGGTCTACAAGATGTGTATAACAGTTTGTAGAAGGGGGAGGATGAATACAAACACAGTAAACTTTTCAAATAAAAAATATATATTGATAAAGAAGGATCAATACAGCTTTTACAAGATTGTTTGCAGAAAGATAAGGTAAATATAACCTATCTAAACAATCTAAGTTACACACTAGTTCTTAGCAAAGAAGAATGATTTGAATGTAACACCCCCAAACACCACATTTGCATAGAACACATATTTCATTATATAGAAACATAGATTACACCATAAGGTCCCACTAGTACAAGGATTACTATATGTACAGAATCTACATATAAAAATTTTCAAAACAAATCCTATACTATTACATGTGATAAAACATGTATCTTCAAAAGCAGACAACAGGTTAGGAAAATAATCACATTTTCCCTTTCCCTTTAATATCCCCGGACCCCGCTATTCCTGCATTGCATAATTTAAAACATAAAATGAGGGTTAGAACAAATGGGTCTAGTGAGTAAATCCCTTCTTTCCAAATGCAGGGTGATGAACACCAAAATATAATAATGTAATTTTTGCTCAGAACTATTTTGCAGTACAATAAATGATGCAGTTCACAATAACATGTAAAATGGAGTATACCCAAGAACCTCAGTTCTATAAAATATATATATATATATATATATATTTTTATTATAGATCCAACATTTCCAAATAAGTATTGTGACCAAAAATTCTTGAGTTAATAAACCATTCCTTGATAAATATTAACCAAAAAGATTTAAAGCAATACTTGCCTGATATGACAAACCATTTTCCCCTTCTCAATAACATCTAAATTATTATTAATTAGAAATAATATCTTTAATTCATCAGGTCACAAAGAAATGATGACTCAAAGTTATTAAATCCAGTTAGTAATAATAAGAGTTATTAATATTATCTACATATGACAATGCCACCCTTATTCCAAGTACACATCTCCTTGATATGCCACCCTTATTCCTCCATCAAAACAGAGCTACTTATCAGAACAGACATAAGTCACCACGTCTGAAATACTCATTCCCAGTTCCAAACCAGAACAGACAAAAGTCACCACGTCTATGGGAACTATTATTTAAAATAAGTTTCATACCAAAACAGACTTACGTCACCACGCTTGGTAGAAAGAATTTATAAAATCCCCTTCCATACCAAAACAGACTTACGTCACCACGCTTGGTAGGAAGGTTTCCCAAAATATAGTTTCATACCAAAACAGACTTACGTCACCACGCTTGGTAGGAAGGTTTCCCAAAATATAGTTTCGTACCAAAACAGACTTACGTCACCACGGTTGGTAGAAACATTTCTCAAAATCCCGTTCCATACCAAAATAGACTTACGTCACTACGCTTGGTAGGAACATATCTTTTATTTTTAAAAGATATTAAAATATCCATTTTATAATCCATGAATAAACCCAATAATAGACATTTTAAATTATATAAAAAGTCTAAAATATAAACTCATGAAAATTCCAAGACATTATCCACTCCTTCAAAAGAATTCCGTCCCGGAATTCCTCTAATAAAAAAGCCATGGGTATTCTGATCTCATCTTTGACTCTAATTCCCATGTCGCTTCCGGTCCTTTGTGAAACTTCAACTGAATTTTCACCAAACTTATTTATTTATTTCTTAACACTTTGATCTTTCTGTCGATTACGGCTTCCGGTGTTTCCACAAAATTTAGCTTACTGTCTAATTCAATCTCTGGCACCGGTATAGCTAGATTCGGATCAGCCAAATATTTCCGCAGATTCGACACATGAAAAATGTTGTGAATCAGATTCAGCTCTTCTGGTAGCTCTAATTGATATGCTATTGGCCCAATTCGTTTACCTATTCTGAACGGCCGTACATACCTCGGACTGAGCTTTCCCTTCCTTCCAAATCTGACAACACCCTTCCATGGCGAAACTTTTAACATCACAAAATCACCTATATCAAATTCAATCGGTTTTCGACGATTATCAGCATAACTTTTCTGGCGATCTTGTGTTGTTTTGATTCTTTCACGGATCAGTTCAATCTTTTCAGAAGTTTCTTGGACAATTTCAGGACCCGTCAGCTGTTTCTCTCCCACTTCATTCCAACTTAACGGAGTTCAACTTTTACGTCCATATAACACTTCATATGGTGCCGCTTGGATACTGGAATGATAACTATTGTTATATGCAAACTCTATCAATGGCAAGTGATCATCCCACGATCCCCCGAAATCAATGATACAACTTCTCAACATATCTTCGAGAGTCTGGATAGTTCTCTCACTTTRCCCATCTGTTTGCGGATGATAAGCTGTACTTAACCGAATTTCAGATCCCAAAGCTTTCTGTAGTCCTTCCCAGAACTTAGAAGTAAACCGACTATCTCTATCAGAGATAACAGACAATTGAACACCGTGTCTGGTAACAATTTCTTTAATGTAAATCTGCGCTAACTTTTCTAAAGAGTATTTCTCTCTTATTGATAGAAAATGTGCAGATTTAGATAAACGATCAACAATTACCCAAATCACGTCATACCCCTTTGGAGTTCGAGGTAGCCTCATAACAAAATCCATGGTAATGTGATCCCATTTCCATACAGGTATCTCTAACGATTGAAGACTTCCATACGGCTTCTGATGTTCAATCTTAACCTGTAAACATGTCAGACACTGTTCCACATATCGAGCTATGTCTATTTTTAATCCTGGCCACCAATAAAAAGATTTCAAATCTCTATACATCTTATTGGTGCCTGGATGGATAGAGTATCGGGACTTATGACTTTCATTTAATATCATACTTCGGATATCTCCAAAATATGGTATCCAAATTCGCCCTTGAAAACACATAATTCCTTTGTCATTTGGTTCCAAGGTTGAAATTATCCTACCTAACCTTTCTGATTTGATAAGATCTTCTTTCATTGCTTCTTTTTGACATTTCAGAATTTCTTCACGAATATCAGGGACTAAACTTATTCTCATTGCCACTGTTTTAATAGTCCCGCTTCTTTCTTTTCTACTTAAAGCGTCAGCTACCACGTTGGCTTTTCCTGGGTGGTAAAGGATTTCACAGTCATAATCATTAACAAGTTCAATCCACCAACGCTGTCGCATGTTCAAATCTTTCTGGCTGAACAAATGCTGTAGACTCTTGTGATCTGTATAAATCTGGCACTTTGTTCCCAGAAGATAATGCCTCCAGATTTTTAGAGCGAATACTACCGCAGCTAATTCCATATCATGAGTTGGATACTGTTTCTCATGATCTTTCAATTGTCTTGATGCATAAGAAATCACTTTTCCTCTTAGCATCAAAACACATCCTAATCCTAACTTTGAAGCATCGCTGTATACCACAAAGTCTTCGGATCCTTCTGGTAGGGTTAACACTGGCGCACTACAGAGGTGATCCTTTAATAACTGGAAAGCTTCTTGTTGTTCTTTTTCCCACTGAAACTTAACATTCTTTCGAGTCAATATGGTTAATGGCACTGCTATTTTAGAAAAATTCTGAATAAACTTACGGTAATAACCTACCAAACCCAAAAAGCTACGGACTTCAGAAGGAGTCTTTGGAGCTTCCCATTTTGCAACTGCTTCTATTTTTACTGGATCTACTTGTATTCCGGCTTCTGAGATAACGTGACCCAAAAATTGAACTTCCCTTAACCAGAATTCACACTTAGACAGTTTGGCATACAACTTTTCTTTCTTTAATAATTCCAGTATCAAGCGAAGATGTTCCGCATGTTCTTCTTTGGTTTTAGAGTATATAAGAATATCATCGATAAATACTATAACGAATTTATCAAGATATTCCTTACATACCCTATTCATCAGATCCATAAAGGCTACAGGCGCATTAGTTAAGCCGAATGGCATAACTAAGAATTCGTGATGCCCGTATCTTGTTCTGAATGCTGTTGTGGCCACATCTTCTTCCCTGACCTTGAGCTGATGATACCCTGATCTTAAATCAATTTTTGAGAAATAACTGACTCCCACCAATTGGTCAAACAAATCATCAATCCTTGGTAAGAGATACTTGTTTTTGATTGTCAACTTATTCAGTTCACGATAGTCTATACACATTCGCATAGACCCATCCTTTTTCTTAACAAATAAGACCGGAGCACCCCAAGGTGAAGTACTGGGCCTAATAAATCCCTTATCAGTTAAATCTTTCAACTGTGCAGCCAGTTCTTTCAATTCAGATGGAGCTAAACGATACGGCGCTTTTGCTACTGGTGTAGCCCCTGGTATAAGTTCGATTCGGAATTCAATGACTCTATCTGGTGGTAATCCAGATAAGTCTTCTGGAGAGACTTCTGAATATTCACTAACAATCGGAATCGATTCTTCTTTTCCTTTCTCTTTCTTTAGATCAATTACATACGCCAAACATCCTTGACACTTCTTTCGAATACTTTTCCGGGCTTTCATTACTGACAAAATACTAGCATGGTGATTCTGACGATCACCATAAATAACAACTGTTCTCTGGTCTGGTAGAATAATTCTAATCATTTTCTGATTACAAACAATACTAGCCTGATACTTTGTCAACCAGTCCATACCCACTACTACATCAAATTCTTTCATTGGCATGGGAAATAACCGGATCGAAAACTCACAACCCTCAATAACAATAATGTAGTTATTGAATACTTTAGTAACAGTTTCCTGACTATTAGCAGTATCAACTACTAACTCATCATCAAGTAGCACGGAATTCAAACATGCAGTTTGAGCAAACAATGGTGATACAAACGAAAAATTTGCACCAGAGTCAAATAACACCTTAGCACGTATTGAATTCAGAAGAAATATACCTGTTACTATATATGGGGTTGCTTCTGCCTCGTTCTTTGTCATTTGAAATGATCTACCTCTGGTTCCACTCTGGCCTCCCCTTAGTGCACTAGGCCTTCCACGGTTACTAGGATTATTTCCTCCCATTGTCAGACTAGGAGCTCTCAATTGTGGACAATTTGGTCGAATGTGGTCAGGTGAATTGCACTGAAAACATCTTTTAGGTGTAGTGCAGTCCCTTGACAAATGCCCTGTCTCTCCACAACGATAACATCTCTTTGGTTCAGAGGGACAACTTCCTTGGTGTATATGTTGAGACTGCGGACAGGTTTTAACAGAAGGTAACTGTGAAACACGATTATCCGATTTAATAAATTTGGGTCTTCGAAAACTAACTGAAGATCCTTCCCACTTTCTTTTCTCAACAAATTTCTCTTCACCTTGCCGATTCTTATTTCTTTCAGTAACTTCGGCAGCATTAACGGCTAAAGAGAAAGTTTCAGGGTTCATAGCAATAACGAACTCTCAGATAGAAGGTTTCAGACCCCAAATATATCTTTCTACTTTTCGAGATTCTGAAGATACATAATGCTCAGCAAATCGGGAAAACTCAATAAATTTCTCGTTATAATCCCGCATAGATCTGCTCCCTTGCTCTAACTTAAGAAAATCTTCCTCCATTTGTCTTACTGCTGTCGTAGGACAGAATTGTGTTTTGAATTTACTCACAAATTCTTCCCAAGACATTGTTTGTAGTATATTCGGTTGTGATGAGGACTCCACATCCCACCAATATAAGGCATTAGATTTGAGCATAGATACTACGAATCTAACCTTATCTTCTTCAGAACATCTACTAGTGTTAAATACTGATTCAATCTCTTTTATCCAGCACATTGCTTTAACTGGATCTCTTTCTCCTAAAAAGGTTGGAGGTTTACATGTCAAAAACATTTTTATATCTCCTCCCCGATTATTGCTGCCTGCTAAAGGAGCTGGAGGATTAATTCCAACTCGCTCAGTTTCTATTCTAGCTGGCAGTCCCATAATAGATATTAGAGTTTCCCTCAATTTTCCCATTTCTTCTACTAGATCATTTCTTGTTATAAACTCTGATTGTTTCCTCTGTTCCTGTTGACCATTCCCAGAAATAGATTCCCTTTGATCAGGGCGAATCTCAGCCTGACTCCTCTCAGGAATCTGACTCCTCTCTTGACTCCTACCTCTACCCCTTCCACGACCTCTACTTCTTGAAGCATAGGTTGATGGATTAGCGGGAGATTCCTCCCTTTCTTCAGATACAGGGCGGGCAGTTCTCTCTGACCTTCGTGTTCGACTAGACATCTGCAGATATTTTAGTATTAAATATCACGTATTCACATTCCCAAATATAATATGGTGTCCGAGTATAGATATGTACCTGTAAAATCATAATTACATTGGCCATTTGTAATTCGAATTCACCTTACATACTGTTCTCTTTAACCTATTATATTTGCAAATGACAGTTTAAGTCTAGGTATCATACTTTGAATACCTAAATCTCTTAAACTAAGGCTCTGATACCACTTCTGTAACACCCCCAAACACCACATTTGCATAGAACACATATTTCATTATATAGAAACATAAATTACACCATAAGGTCCCACTAGTACAAGGATTACTATATGTACATAATCTACATATAAAAATTTCCAAAACAAATCCTATACTATTACATGTGATATAACATGTATCTTCAAAAGCAGACAACAGGTTAGGAAAATAATCACATTTTCCCTTTCCTTTTAATATCCCCGGACACCACTTTTCCTGTATTGCATAATTAAAAACAGAAAATGAGGGTTAGACCAGATGGGTCTAGTGAGTAAATCCCTTCTTTGCAAATGCAGGGTGATGAACACCAAAATATAATAATGTAATTTTTGCTCAAAACTATTCTGCAGTACAATAAATGACGCAGTTCACAATAACATGTAAAATGGAGTATACCCAAGAACCTCAGTTCTATAAAATATATATATTTTTTTTGATTATAGATCCAACATTTCCAAATAAGTATTGTAACCAAAACTTCTTGAGTCAATAAACCATTCCTTGTTAAATATTAACCAAAAAGATTTAAGGCAATACTTGCCTGATATGACAAACCATTTTCCCCTTCTCAATAACATCTAAATTATTATTAATTAGAAATAATATATTTAATTCATCAGGTCACAAAGAAATGATGACTCAAAGTTATTAAATCCAATTAGTAATAATAAGAGTTATTAATATTATCCACATATGACAATGCACCCTTATTCCAAGTACACCTCTCCTTGATATGCCACCCTTATTCATCCATCAAAACAGAGCTACTTATCAGAACAGACATAAGTCACCACGTCTGAAAGTACTCATTCCCAGTTCCAAACCAGAACGGACAAAAGTCACCACATCTGGGGGAACTATTATTTAAAATACATTTCATACCAAAACAGACTTACGTCACCACGCTTGGTAGGAAGGTTTCCCAAAATATAGTTTCGTACCAAAACAGACTTACGTCACCACGCTTGGTAGGAAGGTTTCTCAAAATATAGTTTCGTACCAAAACAGACTTACGTCACCACGCTTGGTAGAAACATTTCCCAAAATCCCATTCCATACCAAAACAGACTTACGTCACCACGCTTGGTAGGAACATATCTTTTTTTTAAAAGATATTAAAATATCCTTTTTATAATCCAAGAATAAACCCAATAATAGACATTTTAAATCATATAAAAAGTCTAAAATATAAAACTCATGAAAATTCCAAGTTTTGAGATTATCCGGATAAGTTATTCGGATATAAAGCTTATCCGACTTAACACTTAAAATAATTTCTAACATATTTGTCCGGATAACAAATCCGGTCAATACCCCGTATAAAGCTTGAACAATTAAATACTTAGAAACAAAATCATCTTTGTCCGAATATCAAGTCCGGACAATACTCCGTCCACCCTTTGTCCGATTTAAAACAATCCGGACAACACTCCGTCCACCCTTTGTCCGATTTAAAACAATCCGGACAATACATCTTTCACCCTTTGACCGGTTTAAAGCCATCCGGTCAAACCTTGTCTATTTTATATCCGGATAAATACTTAGAGCAAAAAGACTGATTTCTATTCAAATTCAAATAAAATTCATATGAAACCAGTAATAATCTTTATGTAAAAGAGTTTTAGAAACTACTCACCTTAAGAGAATTCTTAGTTTTGAAGAAGATGGTAAAACTTTTTGAATATCCAGGCAACACACTCCTCAAAAGCTCTCCAAATTTCCAAATGAAGCAATAAAATTTCACTAAGAATTCAAAACCCTCTATTTATACTTTCCAAAAATGGAAAGTCGGCTAAGCAGCCCCTTTTTCCAAACAACTCCCTATATGCATACACACTCCATATTTATATATATATATATATTATACATATATATATTTACATATTATGCATATATCCCTATGCATAAAAATACACATACTCACATATTAAATTTACGTAACCATGTATCCACATAAACAGTTAATTCACATAACAAATACCTTGGGTAATAATCAGAACCCGGTTATCACATTGATGTTTAAGACTTAGAAGGAAATAAGTTCTTTCTGGGTAAGAACTATTTAGAATACTAAAAAGGGATTCTAACTTGCTTTTGAAGATAAACGTATTGTGGTCTTAGATGTGTGTTCTTTTACTTATAAACATAAGTTAGGGTTCAAGAGTAAGTATCTGTATCTCTACATGGAGATAAAACACATCTATTTATACCCATTACATTAAATGCACATTTAATACAATGCCTTAAGGTTTGAACATGTGTCAAGCCTTTAGAGAAAGACTTGTTCTTTGCTACAGTGAATAGTACAAAAGCCAATTCATAAGCAGACATCCTTTTATGGAGTTGGTGGGTAATAGAGTAAGGGTTTGTCCTTTGTGTGTATAAGGACAAGACAAAAACATTCGTGCTCAACAAACTTCTTTTGATCGCTGAATGCTGGAATAACTTGAAAGTCTCTTCAGCATTTGCTGAGGCTTGGGCAGTCATCACATATGTGTAGACCAGGTTGTAATCACTGAATACCGCTTTAGATCACAAACTCACTAGTCTCTAATCATCAGTTTCAGTCTTCGACTTTCGCTGAAGATTCTTTGGTGTGAGTTTTGTCTTCTTAAAGTATTGCTGTCACTGATGGATTTACATTACATATTCTCAGTGATCATTGAACAGACTCAGTGATGATTGTTGGAACTGAAAGACAGAAACAAAAATACTTCATATACGGTTAAAGGGATTATCATCAAATCACTGAGAGAGAGGATTAACAGACCCCATAATTCTTATTTGTAAAAGTAATGAAAAATGCACAAGTATAGAAGTCTGGAGACCCAATGAAAAACAAAGCTGAGAAGATTCTAAGTGCTGAAGACAAACCAGAGACGTTATGAAAGGTCCAGAGGTGCTATGAAGACCTGAAGCACTTAACTTGATGATCATCTACTTATAAAGAAGTTCATCAGGATGATGAACTAGCAACTCCATTACCCCTATGGTTTACAACTACTAAAAGAATTTTCAAGTGTCACAGTTGAATCAGATATACTCTAGTCAAGCAGATATATGAAGAATCCTGATTGAACATACTACCTAGTGACAGCTAGAGATGACTCATCAACTGCTGGAATTCTGTTACGCCAGGTAGTTAGAGATAACTCCCACCTTTCTAGATAGATATCTTCTCCTTGTTTATCTCATAGGTATCTTATACTAGATTGTTATCTCTTAGACTAGATTGCTAGTATAAATAACATTCATATGTCTTGTATCAAAAATTAATCCTTCTCATTATCATTATTATAGTAAAATTACTTGAAAGCTTCATACTTTTTTGAATATCATTAAAGTTGTTCTTCACTTTCTTCATAGATACAATAGATTTAGGTTCTCAAACATAAATCTTCGTGTTACATTGAGAGATCTGGGATCAACAATTGGTATCAGTGCAAATTGATTGATTTTTAATTAAAACGATCAATTTGAATATGAGTATTCAAATCTCTCAAAAAAAATTCTTCTCTCTCATTTTCTCTTCGAAATCTTTTAAATGGCCAACTGGAATTCTGCATATAGTGTTTGTTCTCTCACCAAGCCTCCAATTTTTCAACAAGAAGAGTATCCACAATGGAGGATAAGGATGGTAAATTTCCTCGAGGGGATGGACAAGAATCTCCTCAAATTCTGTTATGGAAGGTCCCTACATACCGCATACTCTTGTCCCAAGAGTTCATGGTACAAGCACTACCGAAGAAGTAGCAGCCTATTACATGGTAAAAGATGAAAGTAATTGGGATGAAGATGACATAGAAAGGGTAGAAGCTGATATGAAGGCAAAAAGATTGCTTAATATGGCCATTCCTAATGAGATTTTTCAATCTCTAGATGCTTGTACAATAGCCAAGGAAATATGGGATGAGCTAGCAAGCCAACCGGAGGGAGGAGCTAAAACCAAGAAGAACCGAAGGGCGCAATGCCTGAATGAATACACAAATTTTAAAGCGTTGCCTGATGATCCAATTCAGAAGACATATGACCGCTTCAACACTTTGATAAATCAATGTCGTAGAAACGACATTGCAAGAACTAAAGAGAAAAATAATGTTTTATTCCTTAAGAGTCTCGGTGATGAATGGACACAACTATCTATGTCTTTACAAGCAAATCAAGACTTAGATAGTTGGTCACTTCATGATGTCTATGGAACACTTGCTGCTCAAGAGCAAGATATTCTGAAAAGGAAGGTGTCTTCAGGAGGACCTCTAGCCGTGGTGTCAAAAGAATAGGAGGTTTCAAGAGGCCCCTCCAAAGAACACCACAAAAAGAAGAGCAAGAAGGCCTTAATCATAGAATCTGAATCTGAAAAAGAAGCCTCAGATTCTGATGATGATCTCAAAGCTTTTGCCAAATCTCTTTTCCTTATTACTAAACAGTTCCAGAAAAAGTTTGTCAAGAGACCTTTCGAAAAGGATAACAGAAGAGACTCTTGAAGAGAGAGATTCCAGCCCAAATATGGATAGAAGGCAACCAAATTTCATCAGAGAGATGAAAGAAGAGAAGTTAGAGATGATAGAGAAGACAGAAGAGAGGAATGGAGAAAAGGAGGATAAGGAAGAAAAGATGGTCTAAGATGCTACCGATGCGAAAAGCTAGGCCATTTTTCTAAGGACTGCAAAGGACGTCTAATAAAGGATGCAGACTACTACAAGAATAAATACAGATACAACCCAAGAGAAAGAAGCCAGATGGCAGAAAAGGAAAACTGGGTGTCTGATTCTTCATCCAATGAAGAAGATAAGACTCTCATATGCCTTATGGCCAAGTCCACTACAGAATCCTCTTCTGACTTTGATGACTAAGTATGCAATTCTTCCTTTGATGAAACCAACTCTGCTCCATCAGAGCTAGAGTTAAAGGTCATAAAACTTTCAGAAGATTTCTTAAATTAAAAGAAAATTTAAACTTTGAAAAATCTGAAAGATTGAAAGCAAAAAAAGAATTTAGTTTCTACAAAAGAGAGACTAATCTTTTTACTGAAAAAAAGCTGAATTAGAAAAAGAAAAAAACACGCATTACATCTCTTAAGAGATCAGAGGAAGAAAAACTTTTGGATCTGAACAAGAAGATTTATAAAGATCAGGGAAAAAGGTGAAAGCCTTAAAAGAATCTGAGGCAGAAAGACTAAATTCAGTAGCTCTTAAATACTTCTTTCAAAAGGAAAGAGAGATTCTTCATCAAAAGCTTCAAACCAGTGAACTCCTGATGAAGAAATATAAAGATGCCCAAAATGTTTATGAGAAACTTAATGGTCAGACTGATTACCAAAGAATAGGATTTAATGATCTTGATTCCTTCATTGGAAATAAGAAATCCACTCTTGAATCCACTTTTAAATTTGGATGTGTTCAAAAACTTGACTTTACTCCTAAACCAAAATCCTCTTTCAAAAGAGCCAAAGTCAATGGAAAAACAAAATTTTCAAGGCAAGATTTTCAAAAGGTGGTGTATGAGTGCAACACTAGTAAAAATCCTGATGAAAAGGATGGAACTTCAATTCCCTCCAAGCCAGAGGCCGATGGAAACCTCATAGTTAAACCAGAGCCTCTGGTTATCGATTCCACAAATTCATCAGGAAATGCTACTGATGGAACATAACATCTAAGTAAGGAACCAACATCATCTGAAGGAGCGATGAATGATTCAGGTAACCTTGAAAATTCATCTATGAGATCAGAAGCAATGGATCTCCTAAAGGATAGTTCTGAACCTTCATCCTCAGAACCCATATCTACTAAAAATGATCAAGAAAACTTCAGTTTTAAGAAATTTGGTAGAGACTTTCTTAATTCTGATTCGGAGGAAGAAATAATTTGTGAAAAGCCAGAAGTAATTGTGGATAAGAAAACGCAAGTTCCAAAAATCCCAATGAATCATGACTTCACAGACATGTGTGTAAAAGCTAAAACTTCTTTAGATCTAGAAAAAGAAAAAACTAAATAAAGTCAAATCTGCCAAGGAAACTTCACAAGGCCAAACCTCTCACTCTAAGTTCATAAAGTTCTCTCTTGAACATAAACAAAAGTGGCTTGCTTTTGAAAACTCTAACATTCGTATTTCATCTCACCCAGCTAAAGAGAAAAAGGTCCATCAACCCCTCAGAAAGAAAGTAAAAACCAAGCCTGCCCCTGCAAATAAAAATTATGTACTAGATAGGAAGTTTGTAAAAACAACCAATGTTAGACCAGAGCATTTTATTAATGCTTCTACTTCCAAATATTCAAATAAAAAGAAAGTTGTTAAACACTCTTATTCCAAAACTCACAACTGTTAGTGTTTAACTCTTTTATAATCACTAGAAATCATATGTTAGATCATCGTTGCATTTTTTTTGAGCATGTTTATAAATATGAAAATGTTAAAACTCAAGAAAAAATGAAAAGGAAGCCCAAGCCTACAAAGGCTAAGGGCAAATAAAAATAGCCTAAGACCAAGAAGGCTGATGAAAATGAGGATGCCAAATCCCAAACTAACAAGAGAGAACCCATTATGAAATGGGTACCTAAAAAACTTTAATTTATCTTGCAGGACCAGCATGTGCAACCATGGTACATGGATTCAGGTTGCTCCAGGCACATGACTGGTGATAAAAGTCAACTCTCCTCTTTCATTGAAAAATCTAGAGGATCTATGACTTTTGGAGGCAATAGCAAGGGTACAATCAAGGGATACGACACTTTCATCAAAGGAAACATATCCATACAAAAAGTGGCTTATATTGAAGGCTTAAAGCACAATCTGTTAAGCATAAGTCAATTTTGCGACAAAGGTCTGGAAATACGATTTTGCAAAGGTTTCTGCATCATTGAAACGAAACCGGGACAATGTAATATTTGGGTTATTAAATAGGATTTAATAATTTAAATCTTTATGTTTATATGAATATTTTATATTATTGTGCATGTGAGTGTCGAATTGTGATGGGAAGCGGTTTATGCACTTGCTATTTATAGCAAGTGCATATGAAAGGAATAAGGGTAGTTGTTGGATTTTCTATAGAGTAAAAACCAATTGAGAGTGAAGACTGAAGGAGAAATTTGAAAACTTGAATTCGATCAGTATTATAAGGTGAGTGTTTTATGCTTGAGTATTAAAGGTTTGCATGTAATTCATTTCTATTTTGAATTGTTTTACTATGTACATCAAATATATATTCTGCGGACTCCACCTAAACCAGAAAAGTTGTCCTGATATCTAAACCGGTCAAGGTTGACCGGATTTCTGCTAAACTGCTCTAGTGTTGAACGGATTTGTTTTAAACCGCACAAGGGACAGCCGGATTCTCTTTAAATCGCTCATGTGTTAACCGGTTTAAAGCTAAACCGCTCAAGGTGTAATCGATTTAACCTGTTGAAATTCTAAGTGTTTGTCCGGATTTCATATCTGGACAAGGTTGACCGAGGTGTGGTCGATTTAACCTCTTGATATTCTAAGTGTTTAAGGTTAACCGGACTTCAAGTCCGGCTAATATGTTGAAGCTTTAGAGATGAAATGGCGGTGTAACCGCGAGAGAGATGAAATGGCGGTGTAACCGCGAGAGATAAAGGAAAAACCTTAGTTTAAGAGATCTGGGTCTAACGCTCAGTTGTTGGACTAACCGGTTTTGCAGGTCACCATACCTTGCAGGATAAAGGAAAGGGAAAAGTTTAATGTTGATGACATTTGTTTACTCATAAATGTAGTAAAGAAAGTTTTTGTTAGTCCGTGTTTTGTAACAATACTATTTTTAGTATTATGAGTATTTGTATGTGGATTATCTGTATATGGAAATTGTGGGATGTTATAGTTGGTATCAGAGCCTTAGTTTAAGGGATCTGAGTATTTGCAAAATACTTAGACTTAAACTAGAGGTGTGAAAGTTATGATAATAGGTTTCAGTGGGTCTATGACATGGGAATATGTTATAGCTGAACCTATTATGAGAAAGATAGATTATATATGACTGATATAATATGAGTTATGGATAGACACGAGGATAAATGTGTTATTATATTGTGATTATGAGAATAATCATGTGTGTTTAAATGTGATAGAAAAAGTTATATACTAAGAAATGGCAGATAATCCCAATCAATCAGAAAGGACTTCTACTGGTTATGGAAGAGGTCGGGGAAGAAGAAACATAACACAAGGAGAGGACCCAGAAAATGTGATGATGATAGAAAAGTGAAGTCGTAGTAGGGGTCGAGGAAGAGGTAGAGGTACTAGACAAGAACATGAACTATCGGCTCAAGAAAGTTCAATGTCTGGTCATGAAAGAGGAAGGGCAAGGGGTGGACACAATGTTCCTGATCCCAGATTTATTACCCAAGAAATGTTGGCAGCAGAGTTGGGAAATTTCCAAGAAAGTTTGGTGAATTTGTTGGGGCGTACAACCTAAAATAATCCAGAAGTGGTAAGAAATCCCGATTATCAGGAGGAAGCCGGAGCTAGTACACTGGTAACTGGTACATCTGTACCCCTTATTTCGTTCTTAGTACAAGAAGGAGGAGATATTAAAATGTTTCTTGCTTGTAAACCTCCTAAGTTTTCTAGTGAGAGTGATCCTGTTAAAGCTATGTGTTGGTTTAAAGAAATAGAGTTGAGTCTGCTGGTTAGTAAAAGTGCAGAAGAAGATAAAGTCATGTTTGCTGTATCTCGTCTGAGATCAAGTGCTTTATACTGGTGGGAAGTTCTGTCCAGTTCAGATCCGAATATTCTGAAAACCATGCTGTGGGAAAAATTTGTGGTTAAGTTTAAAATGCAGTATTGTCCTGAAGCTGCAGTAAGAAAGTTGGAAGATGATTTCCTTCGTCTTGAGCAAGGAAACATGTCAGTCCGCCAGTATACAAAAGTTTTCATGGAACAATCTAGGTTTGTTGAAGCCTATATTATATCTAAAAACAGTAAGGTGAGAAAATATATCTGGGGGCTGGAGTCGAATCTTCGGAAATATGTGATATCCAGGAATCCGACAACATTTCAAGTGGCAGTTGATGCTGCTGAAATACTAGAACAAGACATTAAACGACAACCACAAGAAAAGGTTGGAGAGAAAAGAAAGGGGGAAACTACAGTAACTGATTTCCGTAAACCAAGGGTTATGAAAAATTTGAATCGGCCAGTCTCAAGATTTGCTGATAGGGCATGTACCCGATGTCATAAGATACATCAGGGAAATTGCAATATAGAATCTCGAGTATGCTTTAAATGTCAGGAACCAGGGCATATAGCTCGAGACTGTCGGATAACGCGTAGGTGTTTTACTTGTAATTCATCTCAACATGTAAATGCCGATTGTCCGCAAGCAAAGAGTCGAGGGTTTGGTTTTGCTGGTGGTCGGGGATCTGGATATTCTGGGAGTCGAGGATCTGGGTATATGCCAACGGGTCATGGGCAAATAGATAATCATGTTAATCCAAGTGGGCGGGGAGGGATAAGACAGGCAGAGTCTAATGTAAGAGGGAGAGCCTTTMAGATGACGAGAGGCGAGGCAGAAGAGCACCCTGAAGTGGTAACATGTACATTCCTCGTTAATTCAGTATGTGCCAAAGTTTTATTTGATTCGGGTGCAAATCGTTCTTTTGTGTCACCATCATTTGTTAACTGCGCACATTTAGAATCTAAAGCGTTGAGTGAGGATCTAATCGTGGAAACAACAAATGATAGTGAATTTTCGGTTAAGGAAAAGATAGATAAATGCTTTATAAGTATAGAAGGATATGAGGTACCTATACAACTATTTCCTTTGCCTTTAAGGGAATTTGATATAATTATAGGCATGGATTGGTTAGCTAAAAACCAAGCTAACATAGTCTGTGATGAGAAGATGATCCATATAGACTTACCAAAAAAAGGAAAGGTTGTGATTTATGGAGATCGACGGGATCATTACTCTAGTCTTATTTCTGTCTTGAAGGCTCGAAAATATGTACAAAAGGGATGTGTTAGTTTTCTTGCATATGCTGTAGATATGAAGAAAGAGAAAGAAAAGATGAAAGATATTCCAGTTGTGAAGGAATTTCCTGAGGTATTTCCAAATCGAACAATTGAGTTTCAAATAGAACTACTTCCTGGAGCAGCACCCGTTGCACGTGCACCATATAGATTAGCTCCTTCTGAGTTAAATGAGTTAATGTCTCAATTGAAAGAATTGTTGGATAAAGGTTTTATCCGACCAAGTACTTCCCCGTGGGGTGCGCCGGTGTTTTTTGTGAAAAAGAAGGATGGATCAATGAGGATGTGCATTGATTACCGGGAGCTGAATAAACTGACAATCAAAAATAAGTATCCTCTCCCAAGAATTGATGATTTGTTTGATCAATTGGTTGGGGCTACTTATTTTTCAAATATTGATTTACGGTCCGGTTATCATCAATTAACAATTCAGAATGAAGATGTGTTGAAAACGACATTCCGTACACGTTATGGTCATTATAAATTCCTGGTTATGCCATTTGAACTCACAAATGCGCCTGCAGCCTTTATGGACATGATGAATAGGGTGTGTCGTCCTTATCTTGATAAATTTGTGATTGTCTTCATTGATGATATTCTGATATATTCTCGGTCAGAAGAACATGCTCATCATTTGAGATTACTTATGGAATTGTTGAAACAAGAGAGATTGTATGCCAAAATGTCAAAGTGTGAATTTTGGCTATGAGAAGTTCAATTTTTGGGGCATGTTATCTCAAAAGAAGGCATCATAGTGGATCATTTGAAGATTGAAGCCATTGAAAAATGGGAAGCTCCAAAGACTCCAACTGAAKTCAGAAGTTTTCTTGGATTGGCTGGGTATTATCGTAAGTTTATACAAGATTTTTCTCGTATAGCTACTCCATTAACGAAGCTAACTAAGAAAAATGTGAAATATGAGTGGGATGAAGCACAAGCTCAAGCCTTTCAGATGTTAAAAGATAAGTTATGCRGTGCACCAATTCTATCTTTGCCAGATGGAATGGAAGATTTTGTGGTAWATAGTGACGCATCAAAGATGGGTTTGGGTTGTGTATTAATGCAACGTGGAAAGGTACTAGCTTATGCTTCTAGACAATTAAAAGATCATGAAAGGCAGTATCCTACTCATGATATGGAATTAGCGGCAGTAGTGTTTGCTTTGAAGATATGGAGACACTATTTGTATGGAACGAAATGTCAAATCTTCACAGATCATAAGAGCTTGCAACATCTGTTCCATCAGAAAGACCTGAATATGCGTCAGAGAAGATGGTTGGAATTGGTAAGTGATTATGATTGTGAAATTTTGTATCACCCAAAAAAAGTAAACATAGTGGCCGATGCGTTAAGTCGACAAGAGAAAAGTGGAACTATTAAAGCTATAGCTTTATGAGTTGAATTACTACCCAGTATTCAGGAAGAATTGCAAGAATTTCAATATGAGGCAATGAAGGAGGATAAGATTAAACAAGAAAGAATAGGTGAATTGATAACTGAATTTGTGAAAGATGATAGAGAGTTTTGGAAATTCCAGAACAGAATTTGGGTACCATGCTATGGTGATCTCAGGAAACGAATTTTGGGTGAGGCTCATAAGTCACGTTTTGCAATACATCCAGGTACAAATAAAATGTATCAGGATTTGAAACAACACTATTGGTGGCCATGTATGAAGAAAGATATTGCTAAACATGTTGAGCAATGCCTAACATGTCTTCAGGTAAAGATTGAACATCAGCACCCTTATGGTAAGTTGCAATCTTTAGAAATTCCAATTTGGAAGTGGGATCATATCACTTTGGATTTCATAACCAAATTTCCGAGAACATCAAATGGGTATGATGCTATATGGGTGATAATGGATTGGTTATCCAAATCTGCACACTTCTTACCTATGAAAGAGTCATATTCAATGGAGAGATTGGCAAAATTATACATTGATGAGGTTGTGACACGTCATGGTGTTCCTCTATCAATTGTTTCTGATAGAGATAGTCGGTTCACTTCTATGTTTTGGAAGAGCTTCCAAAGAGAAATGGGTTCGCAAATTAAGCTAAGTACAACTTATCACCCTCAGACTGATGGGCAGAATGAACGAACTATCCAAACTTTAGAAGATATGCTTAGAGCATGTGTACTTGATTTCGGAGGATCATGGAATAATCATTTGGCTCTGGTGGAATTTGCATACAACAATAGCTACCATTCAAGTATTCAGGCAGCACCTTTCGAAGTTCTGTACGGGCGAAAATGTCGAACTCTATTGTGTTGGAATGAAATAGGTGAAAAACAGTTAGCTGTGCCTGAGTTAGTTCAGCAAACTACAAATAAAGTTGGAATAATACGGGAACGAATGAAAGCAGCACAAGATAGACAAAGAAGTTATGCAGATAAACGTCGGAAGCCGATTGAATTTCAAGTGGGTGATAGAGTAATGTTGAAAGTATCACATTGGAAAGGAATGATACGTTTTGGAAAAAGAGGAAAGTTAAGTCCAAGATATATTGATCCATTCCCTATTGTTGGAAGAGTTGGGGAAGTGACTTATAAGTTAGAACTTTCTTTAGAATTAAATGGAATTCATGACACATTTCATGTGTCGAATTTAAGGAAGTGTCTAATAAACCCAAAAATGGCAGTGCAGTTGCCTGAAATTAAGGTAGATGAAAAGTTATGTTTTGAAGAAACCCCTGAACAGATTACTGACTACAAGGTGAAGAAACTACGAAATAAAGAGATTGGCTTAGTAAAGGTTCAGTGGCGTTATCATAAGGGACCAGACGCCACTTGGAAATCGAAATCTGAAATGCGAATGAAATATCCTTACCTTTTTACTTAAATAAAATTCCGGGACGAAATTCTTTTGCGGGAATGTTGTAATATTCGGGTTATTAAATAGGATTTAATATTTTAAATCTTTATGTTTATATGAATATTTTATATTATTGTGCATGTGAGTGTGGAATTGTGATGGGAGGCGGTTTATGCACTTGCTATTTATAGCAAGTGCATATGAAAGGAATAAGGGTAGTTGTTGGATTTTCTAGAGAGTAAAAATCAATTGAGAGTGAAGAGTGAAGGAGAAATTTGCAGACTTGAATTCGATCAGTATTATAAGGTGAGTGTTTTATGCTTGAGTATTAAAGGTTTGCATGTAATTCATTTCTATTTTGAATTGTCTTACTATGCACATCATATATATATTCTGCGGACTCCGCCTAAACCAGACAAGTTGTCCTGATATCTAAACCGGTCAAGGTTGACCGGATTTCTACTAAACCGCTCAAGTGTTGAACGGATTTGTTTTAAACTGCTCAAGGGACAGCCAGATTCTCTTTAAATCGCTCATGTGTTAACCGGTTTAAAGCTAAACCGCTCAAGGTGTAATCGATTTAACCTCTTGAAATTCTAAGTGTTTGTCCGGATTTCATATCCGGACAAGGTTGACCGAGGTGTGGTCGATTTAACCTCTTGATATTCTAAGTGTTTAAGGTTGACCGGACTTCCAGTCCGGCTAATATGTTGAAGCTTTAGAGATGAAATGACGGTGTAACCGCGAGAGAGATGAAATGATTTGTGATAGATATAGATAAAATGTTTGTGATATACAGGTTTGATTCTAAACTGCTAGTTTAGAAAGTAGGTTGTTGGTATGAGCTATATACACTCACTAGACCTTTTGGGTCTAAAGCTCAGTTGTTGGACTAACCGGTTTTGCAGGTCATCATACCTCGCAGGATAAAGGAAAGGGAAAAGTTTAATGTTGATGACATTTGTTTACTCATAAATGTAGTAAAAAAAGTTTTTGTTAGTCCGTGTTTTGTAACATTACTATTTTTAGTATTATGAGTATATGTATGTGGATTATCTGTATATGGAAATTGTGGGATGTTACAGACAAACCATCATCAAGGCCAATAGAGAAGGAAACCTCTATCTTCTGGACTTCCAATCTTTTGTGGGCCAAGACACTCTATGCCTTGTTTCCCATAGGAGTGAGGAAAATTGTCTATGGCAACAAAAATTCTCACATCTGAATTTTGAATTCTTGGAGAAATTAGCCAAACAGAAGTTAGTCAAAGGAATACCTGATCTAAACTTTGAAAGAGACCATCTTTGTTCGGCCTGTGAGATGGGAAAGTTAAAGCGGGCTTCTCATAATTCCATATCAGAAACATCGTGCTCGAAACCACTGCATTTGCTTCACATCGATCTCTGTAGGCCCATCGCAACACAAAGCCTCTCTAGAAAGAAGTACATCCTAGTACTTATTGATGAATTTTCAAGATACACCTGGCTTGAGTTTGTCAAGAAGAAATCAGAAGTTCCCGAACTCCTTATCGTAGTGATGAAAAAGCTCCAAGTCCTTCTACAATGCAAACTCATCAAAGTTAGAAGCGACAATGGAACAGAGTTCAAGAATGCTAGAATTGATGATATCTCATCAATGAAGGTATATCTCAAAATAATTCAGCAGCCAGAACTCCACACCAAAGTGGAGTTGTTGAAAGACGGAACAGAACCCTTGTAGAAGCAGCAAGGATGATGCTTGCTTCATCAGAACTGCCTATTTCCTTCTGGGCTGAAGCAATCTCTACTGACTGCTTCACCCAGAACAGATCAATCATCAACAAGAGGCATCAGAAGACTCCCTATGAACTCATCAATCAGCGGCATCCAAATGTCAAATATTTCCATATCTTTGGGTGAAAATGTTATGTACTCAACGATAGAGAACATCTTGGAAAATTTGACAAGAAGGCTGATGAGGGCGTATTCCTTAGATACTCTCAAACCGCAAAGGCCTATAGAGTATTCATCAAGCGGACCAACATTATCATAGAAAACATCAATGTGTCCTTTGATTATGCATCACTAATGACTTCTAGACAATACAGTTCAGAACTTGGGCTAACTAAACGAGCCACTGATTCATCTATCCACAAACCAAATGAATCAGAACTAGATCAACTATTTGAAGACTTGTTTGAAGAAGATGCAGTCTTTGGACCGGTGACCAATGAAAAACTAACTTCCAAAGCTGATGAACTACATGAGAGCTCCAACACTTAAGGTATAACTCTTTCTGAATCTCATATTACTTCACCATCTACTTCTACTATGTCTCTAAAACCAGAGCAAGACTCTGGAGAGGATCTACTTGAGGGGGAGCAAACAGTTCCATCTAACAATCCCATCCATGAAGAACTGCATTGTGTTGCTCAAGAACCCAATCAAGCACTAAGTGGACAAAAGACCACCCACATCACTAGATTATCGGTGGTCCATGGTCTGGTGTTAAAACAAGATCTGCCACTGCTAATAAATGCCTCTTCTCAAACTTCCTAAGCATGATTGAACCAAATAAAATTTTTGAAGCCTTACAAGATCCAAAGTGGATAGACATAATGCAAGAAGGAATTACCACAGTTTGAGCGGAACAGAGGTTGGTCCCTCATGCCGCTACCCAAAGGTAAAACTGCGACTAGGACCAAATGGTCTTCAGAAATAAGAAAGAAGAAGATGTCATAGTTATCCGCAACAAAGCCAGGCTGGTCACAAAGGGTTACTTCCAGGAAGAAGGGATAGACTATGATGAAACCTTTTCCCCCATTGCTAGGTTTAAAGCCATCATAATATTCTTAGCCTATGCAGCGCACAAGGGCTTAAAGTTTTATCAAATGGACGTCAATTCTACCTTTCTAAATGGCAAATTGCAAGATAAAGTCTATGTTCAGCAACCTTCTGGGTTTGAAGACTCAAAACATCCAGAGTATGTCTACTTTTTGGATAAAGCTCTCTATGGGATCAAACAAACACCCAGGGCCTGGTATGAAACTCTCTCCACTTTTCTTACAGCCAATGGATTTGAAAAAGGTACCATCAACACAACCCTCTTTCTCAAAAGGCACAAAGGTGATATTTTTCTTGTTCAAATATATGTGGACGACTTTATATTTAGCTCCACTAACTCAAAATTTTGTGAAAATTTCTCAAATCTGATGAAAAGCAAAATTTAAGATGAGTATGATGGGAGAACTAAGTTTTTTCCTGGGTCTTCAAATGAAACAAACTTTAGAAGGAATTTTAATCAATCAGTCCAAATATGTGACTGACCTTCTAAAGAAATATAATCTCTCAAATTCATCATCTATGAGAACTCCAATGGCCACAAGAGCAAAGTTATTCTCTGATCCATCAGGCAAAGCTGTAGACGTAACAGCCTACAGAGACATGATTAGGTCACTCTTGTACCTCACAACTAGTAGGACATATATAATGTTTCCTACGTGTCTTTGTGCAAGATACAAGCTAATCCTAAAGAATCTCATCTTTCTATAGTCAAGAGGATCTTTAGATACCTGAAGGGCACCCAATCTTTGGGACTCTTGTATCTAAAGAACTTTGTCTTTGAACTAATAGCCTATACAGATGCAGACCATGCAGGTTGCAACCTTGATAGAAAGAGTACGTCTGGGAGCTGTCAACTCTTGGGAGACAAGCTAGTTAGTTGGACAGCCAGAAAAGAAAATTGTCTCAACATCTACAGTAGAAGAAAAATATGTTGTTGCTGCTAGTTATTGTTCACAAGTGCTCTGGATGAAAACCTAACTAAAGGATTACGGGTTCCATTATGAGAAAATCCTCATCCTCTGTGACTCTAAGAGTGCAATTGTAATATCTACAAATCCAGTGTAACACTCCAAGACAAAGCACATTGATGTCAGGTACCATTTTCTCAAAGACCATGTAGAAAAGAGAACCATATAGATGTATTTTGTTCCCACAGATATTCAACTTGCTGATCTCTTTACAAAAGCATTAGATGAGAAAAGATTTTTTTTCTTGTCAGCAAGATGGGTATGCTGAATCTCACCACTTAAGGCAAATCATCCATCAAACCAGAGATTTTCCATATATCTAGGTTTTGCCAAAAAGTGATATAGTAATGGCCCTCGTTACCAAGTCTTCTAACCCAGAGCCTCTAGTTTTATATACCAGAGCCTCTAGACAATTGGAATTACTTGTATTCTACCTGGCCTAACATTTTATTCTTTGGGACCAGAGCCCCTCTAGTCCAAAGAAGGTTTTTTCGTTTTTTTTACACCAATTACCTCTCATCGACCAGAGCCTCTGGTTCTATAGACCAAAGACTTTGGATTCAAAGTTGTTAGACCCCATCACTCTTATTGTAAAAGTAATGAAAAACATACAAGTGTGGAAGTGGAGAAGGTCGATGAGAGAGAAGCCTGAAGAAATCCTAAGTGTCCAGGCCAACCAGAGATGCGATGAAGGTCCATAGGTGCGATGACCAGTGCATTTCCATAACCCCTCTTGTCTCTAACACTTAGAGTTTTCAACAATAGTTCATCCGGAGATATCCTTGCAAGAAGCCTCATGAAGACTCATGGTTGTTCATGCCTCCAATAAGACAGCTGGAGATGACCAGTGCATTGCTTTATATAGATTGATATTATTTCCATAATTCTAGATTGATATCTTTTTTTAGAATATTTTCTAGATATCTTCCCTAAATAGTTTTCTCCTAAAATAGATTACTAGTATAAATAGCTTTCATATTTCTTGTAATCGTTTACGCTTCCAATTCATTAAATCAATAATAGTGAATCATTTGACGCTCCAATAATTCTCTTGAATATTTTTGAGTTGTTCTTCACTATTATCCATCCATACAACAGATTTAGGTTCTTCATAACATAAATCTTTGTGTTATTGAGAGATCTGGGATCAACAAAAGTCTTAAGGACCAGAGCCCCTCTGGTGCCACTTGGTCACCACACTTATCTTTTTCCCCTTGCATTACGCTTAAAATTTTCACCAATTTATGCAACCATAGCTTCTGATTCTTAAAACCATAGCCTCTGGATCACAAGTCTTTGGAACCAGAGCGCTTCTGGTCTAATAGACTTCACCATCCAAGTCTTCATTAGAAAACTCATCACCTTATTACAACTAGAGCCCCTCTGGTTGTACTAAATTTTCCTTCTCTTTGTTGATTCAAAGGAATCATGATTTCACCATCTTTTTTGGGTGTCTTTTTTCTATGACCAGAGCCTCTGGTTTTCCTTTCCCATTGGACCAGAGACCCTCTGGTTCTATGGTTAAACCCTTTTTCACCTTGTGTTCATCTAATTAACCCTCCCTCACAACCTGGGCCTCTGGTTGAATAGACCAGAGCTTCTAGCTTCCAAAAATACACCCCTCTTGGTTCTAGGGGGAGTTTTCACCCTCTCCCAAACCCCTTGCATATTTTGAGGGGGATTTCTTGCACAACCCTTGACCTCTCAAGAATGAAAAGCAATCTAACACCCCTTTGGTTGACCTTCACTATCAACCAGATGCCCTCTGGTTTGCTATCTTGATTTCTTGATTAGCATTAACACCTCTAGAGCCTCTGGTTTGTCTATCCAGAGTCTCTGGATCCTTAGTATGCTATACTTGGATTAAATTGACCCTTACAATATTCCAGAGCCCCTCTGGTCTATCTTCTAGACCAACCAGAGCCCCTCTGGTTCCTCTACTAGGGTCTACTTTCATCCATGGGTTTAAATGATCAATCCAGAGCCTCTGGTTTGTCTATCTAGAGCGTCTGTCTCATCAAAACCCTACATTTGAATGATCAACTTTTCATCATGCAAAACCAGAGCCCTACTGGTTCCCCCCAGTAGTCATGACCAACCAGAGCCCCTCTGGTTCCATGGTTACAAACTTTTTCCCAAAAACCCATATTTAATTGCAAATATGTAACACCCCCAATCCATACATTGCATATAACACATATATTATACATAGAATACATGTCTTCTCCAACATAGGTCCAAATACAAAAGTATTTAATGTAAAATACACAACCTAAAAATTTCAAAAGTACATGTTCTTGCATCCTAGCATCTATGCTTCCAAAACAGCTAAGCACATAGGGAAGTAATTCACATAATGCTCTTTCCTTTATTATCATTACCTGCACACATTTTTGAAAACACGAAATGAGGGTTAGACATGAATGTCTAGTGAGGTTCCCTTTTATGTAATGCAGGGTGAAGATCACCAAAATATTTATCAAATAATCATTTCACAACATGCGGAATAAAATCAAATTCTGCTTTGGTCCATCGAGCCTCTGGTTCCAAACCACACTTAGAATATATTTCAATAACTAGGACCAGAACCCCTCTGGTCTCTCTTCCAGAGCTACTGGTTCCTCGACCAGAGCCTCTGGTTGCACTAACCAGAACTTCTGACTCATATAATTTCTTAAAATGGCCTTTAGTTAGACTTTCAATCAATAAGATAGCCTTTTTCATAAAAAGAGTAATTATAAAGAGTTCATGTTCGACCAGAGCCTATAGTTGAACTAACCAGAGCTTCTGGTTCCAAAAGACATGATCAACCAGAGCCCCTCTGGTTCAACGTGTAAGCCAAGCAGAGCTTCTTTGGTCTGTTTTTCATAAAAAGATTCTAAGGATAAAAATCCTTTTCTTAAAACTTCTAATAATATGATTTTGACATATAAGCTCTTATTAATAGATACAGAGCCTCTGGTCCAATTAGTACATTTAGTAAAAACTTGCTCATTCTCCAAATCAATAACCAAAATCCTTTGGTCCGATAAAGAGGACCAACTAGAGCCCCTCTGGTTCCTTACAAGGAACAACCAGAGCCCCTCTGATTCCTCATAAAAATGACCATTCTGTTCCAAAACACTCTTAACCAATATTAATGGCCATAGGCCAAGTTTTCCCCTTCTCAATAACATCAATACTATTATTTCTAATAAGAACAATATCTTTGAGTTCTCAAATCACAAAGAAGTAAGGACTCAAATCTATTGTAGTCTTAAAAGATATAATAGTAAGAGTTATAATATTCAAACACAATTCCCACCCTTATATCCAAAAGACACCTCTCCTTGATATGCCACCCTTATTCCAAAAGACACCTCTCCTTGATATGTCACCCTTATTCCAAAAGACACCTCTCCTTGATATGCCACCCTTATTACTTCTTCAAAATCTATGAACTAGTTCGGATGAAGGACCGCAGTCACAACCATCTTATCGAATCCTCATTCATAGTTTTATCCACAAAATCTATTGATTAATTTTAATTGAAGACAGATCAAAATAACAATCGTCTCAAAGAATATTCTCTTTAGTTTTCAATCAACAGTTTTATCATCAAAACCTTTCAAACTCAAGAACAATCTTTTCCTTTTAATGATTTCCAAAACATCATATCCCTTTTTAAATCCTCAAAACAGGATAYCATTTCCAAAACTGTTCTAAAGAAGCAATCCCTTCTTTATCCTTCCCAACACAGTTTTTAATACTCAAATATATAACAGTAACACCTTTAAATTATCAAAATAGTTTTACCATCTTTTCTTCAAAACCAAATATCAAAACCCAGCAATTTATATAACAAAATATAAAGATTTTAGTCATCAAAACTCACAGTGTATAATCAACAGTATTTATAAAATTCACAGTTTATAATCAACGGTAGTTTTAAAAAAAAAACTCACCTTAATAATCACAGTTTCTGCAGTTTTAAAACACGCAGCAAATCACAAGCTCTTCAAACAGCTGTGAACAAAATATTTGTTTAAGAACACTCCTCACCGCTACAGCACTCTTTTTCTCTTTCAACAGATTTTTTTTTTCAAAATGAAATGATAAGATAAAATCTTATCTTTTTATTTCTTTAAATACTCCCATCATGGCAGTGAAGATTATTAAAAACTCATAGGCGGTGAAAGCTTTAACTAATAGAAATAATCTTGGGTGGTGGATTTTTCATTATAAAATTCATGGTTTCTTAACCATGAAGGTATAAATTTTTGAATATAATAATGTTTCCATCATAATAACTTATCACAAATATGCACCACCTCATGTATGCTTCACACCACATGCATACATGTATAAATCGTATATGTCATGCCATCTTTTCACATATATGTATGCACAATATCATGTTCACATATATAGTTCATGCATTTCTTCTTAGATATGCATATTTCTCGTAATCCACATAATAAACATGTATAAATTACCTCAACCCAGGTGGTCTCAAACCTGGTTATAACATTCTTCCCCCCTTTAAAAGAATTCTGTCCCAGAATTCACTCATTCAAATAACCAAAGATATTGGGTTCTCATGTTAGATTCAAATTCCCAAGTTGCTTCTGGACCCTTATGAAAATGCCACTGCACTTTTACTAAACTGATCTCCTTGTTTCTCAATACTCTGGTCTTTCTGTCAGTTATTGCCTCTTGTGTCTCGATAAAACTCAACTTATTGTCAAGTTTAATCTCAGGAAGTGGTATTGCAAAACTTGAGTCTACCAAACATTTGCGTAGATTTGAGACATGAAAAGTGTTGTGAATTAAGCAGAGTTCTTCTGGTAATTCCAACTGATAAGCTATCGGTCCAATTCTCTTGCAGATTCTGAATGGTCCAATATACCTTGGACTAAGCTTACCTTTCTTCCCAAATCTCATAACACCTTTCCATGGAGATACTTTTAACATTACAAAGTCACCTACGTTAAATTCAATCGGTTTTCTTCATTTGTCGGCATAACTTTTCTATCGATCCTGGGTAGTTTTGATTTTTGCTCAAATCTGGTCAATCTTTTCAGACGTTACTTGCACAATCTCGGGACCTGTCAACTGTTTTTCACCTACCTCATTCCAACACAATGGCGTTTGACATTTTCTTCCATATAGGACTTCATAAGGTGCCGCTTGGATGCTGGAGTGATAACTATTATTGTAGGAAAATTCTATCAACAGTAAATGTTCTTCCCATGATCCCTCAAAGTCGATGACACAAGATCTCAACATGTCTTCGAGATTTTGGATGGTTCTTTCACTTTGTCCATCTGTTTGTGGGTGATAAGCCGTACTTAATCTGATTTGTGATCCCAAAGCTCTTTGCAGACTTTCCCAGAACTTTGAAGTAAAGTGACTGTCTCTATCAGATATGATGGACAATGGAACTCCATGTCTAGTCACAATTTCTTTAATATAGATTTGAGCCAATATTTCCAATTAATAAGTCTCTTTCATTGGTARGAAATGTGCAGACTTTGATAGACGGTCCACTATTACCCATATTGCATCTTAAGCTTTTGGAGTTCGGGGTAATTTCATGATAAAGTCCATCGTAATGTGATCCCATTTTCACATTGGTATTTCCAATGATTGTAGATTTTCATAGGGCCTCTGATGTTCTATTTTAACCTGCAAACAAGTTAAGCATCATTCTACATATCTTGCGAAGTCTTTCTTGAGACCTGGCCACCAATAAAATGTCTTTATATCTTTATACATCTTGTTGGTACCTGGATGGATGGAATAACGGGACTTGTGGCTTTCATTTAGGAYGGTTTCTCGTGTATTCCCATAATTTGGTACCCATATCCGACCTTGGAAACATAATATTCCTTCCCCATTTGGTTTCATGATGGAAATTATCTTACCCACTTTTTCTGATTTCTTGTTTTCTTCCTTGACGGCCTCTGTTTGGCATCTCTGTATTTTCTTATGTAAATTTGGGTTTAAACTTATTTTCATTGCTACTGCCTTGATGGTTCCACTTCTCTCTTTACGGCTCAGAGCATCGGCTACAACATTAGCCTTTCCTGGGTGATACAAAATTTCAYAGTYATAGTCATYAACTAATTCAATCCATCGTCGCTGCCTCATATTCAGATCCTTCTGGTTGAACAAGTGTTGTAGGCTTTTGTGATATGTATAAATTTTACACTTCGTTCCCAATAGGTAATGCCTTCAAATCTTTAAAGCAAAAAACCACGGCCACCAATTCCATGTCGTGAGTTGGATATTTCTTTTCATGATCTTTTAATTGTCGAGATGCATATGATATGACCTTCCCTTTTTGTATCAAGACACAGCCTAAACCCAACTTCGATGCATCACTATATACTACAAAGTCTTCAGTTCCATCGGGTAATGATAGTATCGGGGCGCTGCAAAGATGATCTTTTAATAAYTGAAAGGCTTTCTGCCGTTCTTCTTCCCACTGAAATTTAACATTCTTTCGAGTTAATTTCGTCAAGGACACAGCTATTTTAGAGAAATCTTGAATAAACTTGCGATAATGGCCCGCCAATCCCAAGAAACTTCGAATTGCAGATGGTGTTTTCGGTGCCTCCCATTTTGCAACGGCTTCATTCTTTGCTGGATCTACCTTTACTCCATCTTCAGATATAACATGCCGCAGAAACTGGACTTCTCTTAGCCAAAATTCACACTTTGATAGTTTAGCATACAACTTTTCTCTTTTCAAAAGCTCAAGGATCAATCGAAGATGTTCTGCATGCTCTTCTTGAGTTTTGGAGTATATAAGAATATAATCGATAAATACAATGACAAATTTATTGAGGTATTCTCTACATATTCGATTCATTAGATCCATGAAAGCTGCAGGTGCGTTAGTCAAACCAAATGGCATAACCAAGAATTCATGGTGCCCATACCTGGTTCGGAATGTTGTTTTTGTTATATCACCTTCTTTGACTTTCAACTGATGGTATCCTGATCGCAAATCAATCTTTGAGATGTAACTGGCTCCTACTAGTTGATCAAACAAATCATTAATCCTGGGCAATGGATATTTGTTCTTTATGGTYAATTTGTTTAAYTCTCRATAATCWATACACATACGCATGGTGCCATCTTTCTTTTTCACAAACAGAACTGGAGCTCCCCATGGTGAAGTACTTGGCCTGATAAATCCTTTGTCAGACAAATCCTTTAATTGCATAACTAGTTCTTTTAATTCCGATGGAGCTAATCTGTACGGTGCTTTTGCTACAGGTGCTGCTCTAGGTATCAAATTAATCCCAAATTCAATAATTCTATCTGGAGGTAGCCCTGACAAGTCTTCTGGAAAGACTTCAGAATATTCACTAACAACCGAAATTAATTCTTGCTTACTCTTTTCTTTCTTGTCATCAATTATGTAAGTTAAAAATCCTTGGCATTTCTTTTGAATACATTTTCTGGCTTTCATCATAGATAGCAAACTGGTACGATGATCCTGATGATCACCATAAATTACGAGTGTCTCTTTGTTAGGTAACATAATTCTAATCATCTTTTCATTGCAAACAATGTTGGCCTTATTTTCTGCCAACCAATCCATTCCTACTACCACATCAAATTCCTTCATATGCATGGGAAACAATCGGATGGGTATCTCACAATCCTCAATCATGATAATGTAGTTTTTAAACATATAACTCACAGATACTTGACCGTTTGCAGTATCAACTACTAACTTATCGTCAAGTGGCACGGAATTCATACGAGCACAAAAGGCAAATGATGGGGATACAAATGAGAAGTTTGCACCCGAGTCAAATAACACTTTAGCATGTAAGGAGTTCACGAAAAATGTACCTGTTACTACATCGGGTGTAGTTTCTGCTTCATGTTTGGTCATTTGAAAAGATCGACCCCGCGCCCCACCCGTTGCTCCTCTACCCATATTTGGTCTTCCTCGGCCTGTTGCTTGTTTTTTTCCCCATAGTTAACTGTGGGGCTTTCATTTGTGGACAATTTGGTCTGAGCTAATCCGGAGAATTACAATCAAAACACCTTTTTATTGTTGGGCAGACATTCGACAAATGCCCTGTTTCACCACATTTATAACATTTTCTTAGCTCAATCCTGCATTCTCCCTGATGAACTTGATGACATCGGGGACAAGTCCTTTCATTGAATCTTTGTATGGGCCTATTTCCAWGCTTTRCMACTTTTGGTCCTTTGTATYCGGTTGATGGACCWTCCCATTTCCTCTTTTCTATTGCTTTCCCTTCTTCTTGTCTGTTCTTGTTTCTTTCTRTTACCTCYGCTGCATCAACGGTCAATGAAAATGTAGCCGGATTCATGGCTATGACAAATTCTCRGATTGATGGTTTCAATCCCCAAATATACCTTTCCACTTTTCTARATTCCGAGGAAATATAATGTTATGCAAATCTTGAATATTCGATGAATTTCTCTGTATATTCCCTTACAGTTCTGTTTCCTTGTTCCAATTTTACAAAGTCTTCTTCCATTTGTCTAATGGCAGCTTTTGGGCAAAATTGCTCCTTGAATCTGTTGACAAACTCTAGCCATGTCATAGTTTGCAAAATATCTGTTCTGGCTAAGGATTCTACTTCCCACCAAAATAACGCATTTGGTTTTAACACCGAGACTGCAAATCTGACTTTATCTGTTTCTGCACATCGGATGGTATTGAATACAGACTCCATCTCCTTGATCCAACACATAGCTTTAATTGAATCTCTTTCTCCCGAGAAGGTTGGTGGGTTACAAGTTAGAAACATCTTTATATCTCCTTCCCTGTTATTGAGAATTGGAATCGATGGAGTAACTTCAATTCTGCCTGCCTCTATTCTGGCAGGATTCCTCAAAATAGAAGTCAAGGTTTCCCTTAGCTTTCCTATTTCTTCAGCTAATATGTCTCTTGTTACATATTCTGGTGAGACATCCGTTCTTGATTCATATTTTCAGAGTTTGATTCTGCTTGATTCATATTAATTTCTGGCTGACATATTCTGCCTCTGGTCTGCCCCCTACCTCTGCCTCTACTTCTGCCTCTGCTTCTGCCCTCAGAGGTGCCAATAGGAGCAACAGGGGATTCTTCTTCATTGGGGCGGGTGATCCTTTCTGACCTTCTTGATCTACAAGCCATCTGTAGATAACAAAGTTAAAACACACATTTTTCACATTCCCAAATATAATAAAGTGTCTAAGTTCAGTTATCTACCTGTAGATTCAAAATTACATTGGCCAGATGTAATCCGAAAATACCTTACACACTGATCTCTTAACTTATTATATTTATTCCAAATGTGCTAACTATGTCTGGGAYTCTAATATGCAATGAAATAGTTTAAGTCTAGGTATCATGCATGTGAATACCTAAATCCCTTAAACTCAGRCTCTGATACCAWCTMTRTAACACCCCCAATCCATACATTGCATATAACACATATATTATACATAGAATATATGTCTTCTCCCACAAAATATTTTTAAGATTATGCAAAATTGCAGCTTTTGTGACTTAAAACTATACAACATGGGTTTTTAGAAGACCAAAACTTCGTAATTTGTATTTATCTTACAATTAAATGAGATTTTAATTTTTTTTGGGTATATCTTCCTAATTCTTTTAAAAATTATCCGTTTGGGATTTTTATTTTAAATGATTATCCTTTTAAATCCCAAACATGACCCCTAAATAAGCCACCTGACAAAAACCGCCTTTTCCCTATAAAGCTTTCCATATTACTAACTCAATCAACCCCATATTTCCACGTGCCCCACCTAGTCTGACAATCATCATGATTGTGAGCTATCAATACGGCTCACAATCACACCCTTTCACCTTTTCCCCAAACGTCAGACGCCAAAGTTACCTTTCTCCATTATTTTATTCTTTTTTGAAGAAACCTCACCTTCCCTCCCACTATAAATAACCATCTCCACCACCATTGTTATCTTTTACGCTCAAATATCTTCTTGCACGAAAACAACAACCTGTAACCTGCAACTTCCTCCTTTCATCAATGGCTTCCTCCTTCGCTTCCCATGACTCGAACAATAATAAAAGCCAATCAAACCCAACAACCACAACATTGACCTTCGTCCTACAACCGGCTTTGACTCTTTCTGACAATGAGGTTCCAGTCCGGTATGTTCAACAGTACTGGAACACATGTGACTACTATGCCGAGAGGCGCAACATTATGGGCGACATTGATGCCCCTTATGACATGGTTTGTTCCAACAAAATTTCCCGTGCCAAAATTTCAAAAATACTGTTCATTCCTACAAGACAGGAACTCGAGATTGCCCGATATAGAGAACCACCTACCAGCCATGACATACTTTGCTTCATTATGATGTTGGCTACAACCGGGAGCTTCAGAATGCCTCAGACTTCAAACAACAATACCTTCCACTTATGTGGAATGTATTTTTCAGGGTTCTTAACCGGGCCCTCACCTGCAAACTCGAAAGCATGGACCAGGGTAACATCAACATAATTACCATCATGTATGGTCTGTTTTTCAACCTTCTGCTTGACTACGCGTTGCTCATCTACAACGAAATTCACACAACGGTAGTCAAGAAGAACAAGCTTATGGAAGCAGGCAAGCTGGTTACTTCTATTCTCTTTACTCGATCCTTGCACTCTTCATCAAGGATGCGATGGAAGTCCATGACTTTCTAGGTGATGGACCGTTCACCCCCCAGTTCGTTATGACCGGTCAATGCCCCACTATTTCAAGAGACGGCTACCCAGGGTAGAGGCCCCTTACAAAGGCGATACTTAGTGTGATACCGAAAACCTCCGCAACCCTTAGGACCTACCAAAGCTCTATGCTGGTCCAACAACCGCGACCAGCTACCCTGGAGCACATAGAGCCTACACCATAAACTAGTGAGGGATCTCAAGGCGAGTGGACTCAATCCGATGATGAATCGGATGATGATGATGATGATGATGATGATAGTCCTCCAGCCTCCCCTGGCTCCATTACCACCACTGCTGCCTCTCCACAACCAGCTCCCTAGGCCACCACATCTATTATTCTTGGCGACCAAGGCCAAAGGGATATTGAGGAAGGACTGCCCAGTCCGAACCTTATCCAAGCCAGCTATCCAGAGGCCACTCTTCGGGTCTCTGGACATGATGAAGCCAAGGAACCTCATCATCCATCGCCTCCCTCTCAACAGAGAGGTGATGAAGAAATAAGAGCTCCTTCACCTCAAGGCCTAACACTTTCCACACACTTAGAAGCATTCATTGCTTCTGGATTTGAATTCCTAGTAGATCATTCAAAGCGATCTCCTCTTCATGCACGCACCCCCTCGATACTTGGTCTATCAACGGGGAAACATATGTACTTCTCTTCACCGGACTCTGAATCCGATGAGGATGAAGCACCTATCAGAACATCCCGAGATAGCTCTTCTTTAGAGGGCTATCAAGGACGGGATGGAAGTCCTCCCTTGCCCAACATTCCCACAGGCATCGATGGAGGCTCCTCAGAAACAGAGGCTCAACCTACGACATCCTTTGCCGTAGGGGTTACCCCCACAGTTGAGTTGGTC
This sequence comes from Cynara cardunculus var. scolymus, assembly GCF_001531365.2. Taxonomy (NCBI): domain Eukaryota; kingdom Viridiplantae; phylum Streptophyta; class Magnoliopsida; order Asterales; family Asteraceae; genus Cynara; species Cynara cardunculus. Next base: position 20,249,355 of record NC_037544.1, on the reverse strand, counting down.
ACAAAGGCCGAGTTCTAAGCCTTTGTCGACTCAATTTAGCAGTCCTTGGATGACCTAAAACTCACCATTACGAGGGTTGCTGAATCCACCCCCACCCATGATATCACCCATCTTTAGCAATCCATCGCCTCCCTTGAAGTTCAATCGAGGGAGAACACCACTAGCCTTCAATCCCTACAACGTCTGGTAACCCAACAACATAACTACCATAACAACCTTATGGTCACCATACTTGATTCTGTTGATGCCTCACTCTCGACCCAAATTATAGCCACTGATGCATCATTATCCACCCTCTCATCCCAGCTATCCTCCAATACTACCTCCATCGCCTCTCTCCCCACCACCATCCAAAACATCATCCCACCACCTACAACCTGCTCTTCCTCTGCAGCACCCATACCCGATGAAGCCTTTACCTCTTTTGCTGCAGAGATAATAAATCTCATATCCTCCATCTCCATACCATCCACCTCCACCCCTACTCCCCCATCCCAGGATATGGTTGCTGATCTCCACTCCCTCACCAAGGTACTAATCTAGAAGTTCAATGAGATTAATGCCAAATTTGTAACCAAAGTCATCAAACCAGCTACCACACTTCAGAAAATGCTCGCTCACCAACAAGAGAAACCAATGTTCTTATTCGGCGCATGGAAGCTGATAGACGGAGGATGACCCTGCAGATGTATGCCACCTCACTTAAAACAAAAAAGAAACGACTTACTTCCTGCTCTGTGGGTAGACCATCGAAGCGCCCAAGACATGAAGACTAAGATCCCGATGATCATGGTCTAGGTCCTCATGAGGGAGACACACCGTCTATCACACCAATGGACACTACATCAGCACCACCTCCAACAGCACAAGCTCCAACTTCACAACCATATGCTGGAATAGAAGCTAGGGAACCAAAGACTCAGCCCTTTAATGATGTAAATACTGTAATACATTAAATTTTCCATCAATTATTTTTGCAGCATCAACCTCTCATCCAGCTACAGTCATTGTAACCTTAGTAACCAAAGCTGTACCCTTAACCGAAGTACCACTTCCCCCATCTGACCCCTCATCAACCAACCCATCACCACCAACCGATGAATCCTCACCTATTTTAGTGAGCTCTTCATCACCTCCCCAAACACAACCCTCAACCACACCAACACCCACATAACCAGAAGATCCAATTCCTTTCACTCCATCACCAACACCACCCCCATCACCAACACCACCCCCATCACCAACACCACCCCCATCACCAACACAACCAGAACCTATCACTACCCAACAAGAAATTAACCAACTAGAACCTTCCCTTACCCAACCACAACCACCTCTTACCCAAACAAAACCATAACTTCCCTAACCAGAATCACCCATTACCCAACCTATAAAGCCAACAGTGCCTGCAAATGTTCCCTCCTCTTCAAGGAAACCTCCATCCATCGGTAAAGTTCAGGAAGTCATCACACAGATGGAAATGCTAAGAAGACGTCCGGAGATGCCATCTAAAGAATCTATCAAGATGGAGAACATCCATCAATACCTCTACCACGATTGCGATGAGAAAATTGTCCTAAATCCCCCAAACCTGTCCGGGAGTCAATGGACTTAATCAGACACAGGTTTGTGCGGCAGATGACTCAACCTCCACATGTCGTCTTCTCAAATGATGGAATCAAGACGGTTCATGACATCAAGCTCTGGACCTTTGCAAATAAAGCCATCAAGTACATCGAGTACACCGTGGAACGTGCTCATAGGATGATCTGCATCTTTAATGACAATAATCTAATAAATCTCAATCCATGGGACTTGATTGACTTGTATGGCCATACGACTCAGCATTAGGACCATGGGATAAGATATGAATGGCATAGAGAGCAATTGTAGAGACAATGGGAACTTTGGTTAAGTTCAAAGCGAAGAATGATTTCCAGATTGCGCTAGAGCTTGGCATTGAAAGACTCTCCTGTATGGCTCCAAAATAAGACTTTACTGGACTATAGTAGAAGTGCTCTGCCTCTGTCTTGACTCAACCAAAACTGGGCTTAGTCTTGAAGAATGAGTTCGGAACAAAGAAGTTGTTCAGATTGACTGAGGCTTTCAAGTATTCAACCGATACGCTTGAATGGTTTCAGAAAGTCATTCAAGAGAGATTAGGCAGAGACTATGTGCCAAGAAGAGAGGGACAAGAGGTAATTCATGGGATCTCCACAATCATAAGGTACAGAAGACTGATGATGCGTTTTTGGAGAATCTTCAATGGATACCATGACGGATATGTAATTTTCCTTTCCCTTACTTTTACTTCCATACTATACGAAACAATCCATTTTAGTAAATGAAAACTTTTGACAAAAAGGATGTTTCTACTAGCTTAGCCTTATGTACATAGATAGCTATATGTTTAGAGTTTATAGTTAGCTGTTTTTTATTTATCATTACTGAAGGGGAGATTGTTAAACCCTACAATTACTATTTATTAAAGTAATGAAAAATGCACAAGTCTACCATTTCACCACCAAGGCATCTTAGGTTTATAGTACAACCCAACAGGGGACGACCATTGGATCCAGAATTAATCCTATGGATCCTTATGAGATTCGATGGAAAACAAAGATGAGAAGATTCTAAGTGCTGAAGAAAAACCAGAGACGCTAGTCCAGAGGTGCTATGAAGACCTGAAGCACTTAACCTGATAATCATCTACTTATGAAGAAGTTAATCAGGACGATGAACTAGCAACTCCATTACCCCTCTAGTTTACAGCTACTAAAAGAATCGTAAAGTGTCACAGCTCAATCAGATATACTCTAGTCAAGCAGATATATGAAGAATCCTGATTGAACATACTACCTAGAGACAGCTGAAGATGACTCATCGACAGCTGGAATTCTGTTACACCAGGTAGTTAGAGATAACTCTGACCTTTCTAGATAGATATCTTCTCCTTGTTTATTTCATAGGTATCTTATACTAGATTGTTATCTCTTAGACTAGATTTCTAGTATAAATAGCATTCATATGTCCTGTATAAAAAAAAGTAATCCTTCTCATTATCATTATCATAGTGAAATTACTTAAAAACTTCTTACTTTCTTGAATATCATTTAAGTTGTTCTTTACTTTCTTCATAGATACGATAGATTTAGGTTCTCAAACATAAATCTTCATGTTACATTGAGAGATCTAGGATTAACACACACTCGTGAGAAGCTACAAGTTGCTCAATACGAAGAATTTCCAACATTTGATGAGGTGGTTTATTTCCTAAAGTTTATTAGATACAAAAAAAACCTCAAGAGCATCTCCTAATTCAAACGCTAATTCCTCCCTCATTTTTGAAATGTGCTCTTTAGCATATTAAACCGAAGCCTAACCTAGAATATTGGGAGTATAGACCAAGGTAGTCTCAATATCCTAATCATCATGTATGGAAGTACATTAACTTGAAATTGAACTATGCGTTGCTTATCTACAATGAAGTTTTGGTCATTGTTAACAAGAAGAACAACCTCATCGCCAAGGGAAAATATTTTCCCTCTGTTATGTTCCCCAGATTGCTGCCTATGTTGATCAGGGGTGCACTGAAAGAAAACCAAAGGGAACAAAACCCCCTTCTTCATAATGAAAAGTCATGAGTCAATAATGCTTAAGGAAGGGTACTGTTGGTCCTTTCTCTCATTGATTTGATGATAAACCTTTTTCACTTATACGAAGTATTTTATGTTTCTGTCTTTTCAGTTCCAGCGATCTTCACTGAACCTGTTCAGTGATCGCTGAATAACTTGTATTGTAATTCAATCAGAGACAGCGATACTTCAAGAAGACACCACTCACACCTAAGAACCTTCAGCCAAAGTCGAAGCCTAAAAATGAAGATTAGAGATTGGCGAGTACGTGATCTGAAGCGGTACTCAGTGATTACAAGCCTGTCTACATATGTGTGAAGACTGCTCAAGCCTCAACAATACTGAAGAGACCTCCAGGTTATTCCAGCATTCAGCAATCAAAGGAAGCTTGCTAAGCATGATTGTTGTTGTCTTATCCTTATGCACATAAAAGACAAACCCATACCCTTTCTAAATGTTAGTACGGTACGGAGCCGACTAGTTGACTCTATTACCCACCAACTTTAGGTAAGGATGTCTGCTCATGAATAGGCTTTTTTTACTATTCACTATAGCAAAGGACAAGCCTTCTTCTTAAGGCTTGACACGCACTCTAACCCTACCATATTTGCTTTAAATGAACATTTAATGCATTGGGTATAAATAGAAGTGTTTCTTCTCCATGTAGAGTGCGCGCACAACACACTCTCTTAACCTAATTCTTACTTTGAGCATTCTAGAGCTTAAGTAAAAGAACTTTTCTTTACAACATTTCTTTTCTCATTTGCTAAGATTCTGTGTGTAAACCAAAGATTGTTTAGATAGGTTTTCTTACCTTATCTTTCCGCAAACAGTCTTGTAAAATTTGTATTGATCTTCTCTTATCAATATACATTTTAAATTTGAAAATAATGTGTTGGTATTCACCCCCTCTTCTACAAACTATTATACATATCTTGTAGACCCTCATAAGTGGAGTGATGAAGACAAGAAGAAAATAGCTATAGACACTCGCGGTAGGTCTATAATAGTTATGTCTCTTTCTGACGAGATTTATCACTCTGTGTAAAGCTCAAGGCTTCTAAATCCATGTGGGACACACTTCATGTTCAATATAAAGGAACCACTCAGGTTCAAGAAACTAGAAAGATCAATTTAGTAAGTTAGTATGAAAGCTTTCTCTGTGGAAAGACTGAAACGTTGTCTGAAGTCCATCAACATTTTAATTGTCTTCTTATTGATCTAAAGGCTGTAGGCAGGGAATATTCCAACTCTGAAACGTTAACTAAGTTTCTGGAATGTCTTCCTGAATCTTGGGACACCTTTTCCATGTGTTTTAAGATGTCCAATGACATGTCCCCTCTTTCTCTCTCTACTCTCTACGGGATTTTGCTTAATCATGAGTAATCTCTTCAACTGAAGAGGAATCTAGTCAAAGATTCCAAAGAAATGAAAAGCACTCCTTTAGCTTTGATCTCTGAAGCTACTTCAGCTGAAACCCCTTCTACTTCTTTTACTTCTTCCATTCCTCCTGTTGTTATTAAAGAGATAGACTCTTCTAACTCTGAGGATATTCCAGAATCTGATTAGCAGATTTTGATGAATCCCGTGCGCTTCTAACTAAATTTTTTAGAAGATTCACCAGCAAAAGCAACTACCGCAAATCTCCCTTGCTGACCATTAAGGAAAAGCCAAAGTCTGAAAGAATAGACAAGGCCTCAGCAGTCTGCTACAATTGTCACCGCCCTGGACATTTTGCAGGTCAATGCAGATCGAAGAAAGCTGCGACGTCATCTTCCAAAACCCCATCCTCCTTCAGGACCAAAGATGAAAGGTACTTAAAACTGAAGGAGAAGTACAGGATGGTGAAGAACAACCAGCGAAAGGCAAAAGGTCTTATCGCTGAAGAGCATGACTGGGCTGACTTATCTGATGAATCATCTTCTGATGAGGAGGATACAGCCTATCTTTGCTTGATGGCCAAAGATGCAAATAAAGAGTCTTCAGGAGCATCTACTTCTTCTGAGCCATCTACCTCTTCTACTACTCAGGTATGTGTCCTGAATGAACCCTCTTTTTTTTCTTCTAGCCTATCCGTACTAGATACGTTGACGGTGGATCTTTACAATGCCCTCAATGGCAAATCCAAAGCAGAAATAATTAATGTTGATCTTCAAGAACAGTTAAAGATTTGTCATTTTAAGATCAAAGAGCTGACCTTTATCGAGGAAAATCTTAAGGATCAGGTCATTATAAACCAAGCCATCACCATTGAACACGAAAAGGCTATCCCTGAGCGTGAGTGAGCAATCGCTGAACTTAAGGCTGAGAAGGCTACCATTGAAGGATGGTGTAAAGCTTCTCTCAAAGCCTCTGAGATCATCAATGCTCAAATCCCTGCCAAGATAATGACTGGTCTAGGATTCTCCTATGATCAGGAAGAACATGTTACTGACAGGTCCATGCTTAAGTTTGGCACCTTCGTCTCTTCCATTCCTAACACTTCTTCCTCTCAGTCTTCTTTTACTGAGAGTCATCTTGAAGGAACTCCTTCGAGTTCTGGTTGCAAAGACAAAGGTAAATCCATTGTCACAACACCTCTTCCTAAGAAGTCTAACAAATCCAATAGATCAAGGTCTATTCCTTCTGCTTGTAAAGCTTCTTCCTCTGGGAGTAGGAAATCTGAACCCTCTCAGAAATCCAAGTCTCAGCTCAAGGTCAACTTTTCACCTAAGGAATCCAAAACCTCAAAGGTTCCTCCTAGAACCAATGAGAAGGGAATCCTTGGAGTTGGTCCGTCTTCTAATCTGATACTTCCTGGCCCTAAAGCTAGCTTCAGCTTTAGTAAGTGCAAAAGTTATGGTGAAATAACACATATTGCCAGCAACTGTCCTTCTGCCGCCAAGGCTGGTTCACCAGCTAAGGGCAAGAAAGTATCAAAGGCTGAGAAATCAACCAAGGACAAATCATCCACTAAGGCTGCAAAAGCAACCAAAGTGAAGCAAACCGCTGGAGCGTCTTCTTCAGGCTCAGCGAAGACAACTCCTATTGAGAAGTCTTCAGCATTAGACGTTGTAATTCCTACCACTGAAGCCTCTTCATCAGGCTCAATGAAGACTTCCACTGAAACTACGTTAGTAGTGTCAGAGGATGTTCCTCTTTCCACTCAAGCCTCTTCAGGTTTAGTGATGCCATATGCTGATACTGATTCTTCAGCACCAGTGGGTGATGCCTCTAACAATGCTGGACCCCAATAGCTGGGTACCAATAGCATTCTTAAATTGTTTCCTTGTATAGGACATCAAAGGTATATGGTATCTTGATAGCGGATGTTTAAGACATATGACTGGAGACAAATCCCTGCTAACTCATTTCAAGAAAGAAAGAGGACCTTTTGTAACCTTTGGTGGAAACGGAAAAGGATATACTAAAGGCTTTGGTATATTGACCAATGGTGCAACAACTTTCAAACGCGTTGCATATGTTGAAGGACAAAAGCACAATCTTCTAAGCATCAGTCAACTGTGTGATAAAGACTAATAGTAAAATTCTCAAAGAATTCATGTCACATTCTTGACATAGATGATAAGGTTGCCTTAACCGATTCTCGCTTAGAGAATGTATATATCATCAATATAAATTCCTCTCTCACTGAGAACAACTGCTTCTTCTCTAAAGCGTCGTCAGACATTAACTGGCTATGGCACAAATGGCGTTCTCATCTCAACTTCAAGACACTCAGTGAGCTGTCAAGAAATGATCTTGTCACTGGTCTTCCTCAACATTCTTTTGCAAAGGAATCTCTTTACTCAATATGTGAAAAAGAAAAACACACAGGAGCTAGCTTTAAGTAAAAGCAAATCTCTTCTGCGACTGCACCTCTTCATCTACTGCATATGGATCTCTTTGGTCCAGTCAACGTATAACCCATAGCTGGAAAGAAGTTTACACTTATCATAGTTGATGAGTATTCCAGTTACACTTGGGTCTTCTTCCTCAGATCCAAAGATGAAGCACCTGAAGAAATCATTTCGTTCATCAAGAAAATAGAAGTATTCAACAACATTAAGGTACGATATATTAGAAGTGACCATGGCACTGAATTCAAAAACAATACTATGGATAACTTCTTTGAGAACAAGGGAATCTCTCACAACTTTTCTTCAGTGAGGACTTCTTAGCAAAATGGGATCGCTGAAAGGAAAAATCGAATAATCATTGAGGCTGATTGATCAATGCTTAGCAAATCCCATCTTCTTACTCAATTCTGGGATGAAGCTATCAACACCGCTTGTTTCACTCAAAATCGATCGCTGATCGTGAAAAGATTCAAGAAGACAGCCTATGAACTTTTTCATGGAAGAAAGCCTTCTATAAGTTTTTTCATATATTTGGTTGTACCTCTTACATTCTCAACAATCGCGACCAACTTGGAAAGTTCAATCCCAAAGCTGATAAAGGAATCTTTCTTGGATATTTTTCAGTATCCAAAGCCTTCAGAGTATTCAACAAACGAAGACAGACGATAGAAGAATATTTTCATGTCACCTTAATTCATGAACCATCTTAAATGATGAGGATGAATTAGAAAACTGGATGTTCTCTCACTATGGACAACCTGAAGCTTCCTACAGTGCTCCTCTCAACACTGAATCCCCTGAAGCTAAAGATGATCCACTTATCATTCCAGTTACAACTAGTCAATCCAACGCATCTTCTTCAGAGATCGCTGTCGTGCCCATTAGTAGTATCCCTCCTTCTACTTTAAACACTAATCAATCAGTGAATAAAATGCCTTCAGTATCTGAACCTATTTCAGTCGTTGAATCTGAGGCTCCTTTGGCAATAGTTCCTATTGTTGAAGATACTGCAGCTGAAGCCTCATCTTTTGTTCATGAACTCACCTACTCAAATGAAATTCTTCTACTGGTTCAGCGATGGACAAAAGACCATCCAATTCATCAAATTCTTGGTGATCCAGATACAGGTATCAAGACTCGTCGAGGTCTAGGTAATATCTGTCTCTTTGTCAACTTTCTTTCTTTAGTTGAACCCAAGAAAATCAATGATGCTATCTCTGACCCTAGTTGGGTCCTTACCATGCAAGATGAGCTTATTGAGTTTGATAGGAATAACGTCTAGTACCTTGTCCCACATCCATCTGATAAATCAGTGATAGGCACCAAATGGGTTTATCGTAATAAGTTGGATGAAGATGGTATGGTAACCCGTAACAAGGCTCGACTTGTTGCTCAGGGTTATAGACAAAGAAGAAGGAATCGACTATGATGAGACCTTTGCACCAGTGGCTAGACTCGGAGAAATTCGACTCTTTCTAGCCTTTGCTACCCATAGAGACTTTAAAGTCTACCAAATAAATGTAAAGAGCGCTTTCCTAAATGGGAAACTTCAAGAGGAAGTTTATGTTGAACAACCTCCAAGGTTTCTTGACCCTAAGTATCCAAACCATGTCTACAGGTTGGATAAAGCTCTTTATGGGTTAAAACAAGCTCCTCGTGTTTGATATGATACCTTTTCCTCATTTCTCATCTCTGAGAAATTTGTTCGTGGAAAGATTGATCAGACCTTATTTCTTAAGAAAGTTAAGGGTCACATCATTCTAGTCCAAATTTATGTCGATGATATTATATTTGGTTCCACKAATCCCTCTTTGTGTTTTCGGTTTGCTGATCGTATGAAGAAAGAATATCAGATGTGCATGATGGGAGAACTAACCTTCTTCTTATGTCTCCAAATCAAACAATCAGATAAAGGTATCTTTATCAATCAAAGTAAGTATGTTCATGACATGCTGAAGAAGTTTGATCTATCCAAYAGTTCATCTATGAAGACTCCAATGGCTCCTCCACTCTCTCTCAACAAGGATCCAAATGGAAAGTTTGTAAACATTACTGTTTATAGAGGAATGATCGGCTCCTTGCTCTATCTAACAGCTAGTCGACCCGATATCATGTACTCTACATGCTTCTGTGCAAGATATCAAGCTGAACCAAAGGAATCCCATCTGATTGCGGTAAAACACATATTCAGATATCTTAAGGGAACTCCTAACATGGGTCTTTGGTACCCTAAAGGTTCAGGTTTTGACGTAATCGGTTACTCGGATAGTGATTTTGCAGGTTGCAAAATTGATAGGAAAAACACCACTGGAGGCTGTCAGCTTCTAGGTGGAAAGTTGGYGAGCTGGACAAGCAAAAAGAAAAACTCAGTGTCCACATCAACAGCTGAAGCTGAATATGTAGCCGCTGGTAGTTGTTGTGCCCAAATTCTTTGGAGGAAAAACCAGCTGATGGACTATGATCTTCAGTTTTCAAAGGTTCCTATCTATTATGATAGCACTAGTGCTATTGCAATTGCAAACAACCCTGTACTTCACTCCAAGACCAAACATATTGAGATCCGATATCATTTTATCAAAGATCATGTTATGAATGGTGATATTGAACTTCACTTCGTTCCAACTGAGTACCAGCTTGCTGATCTTTTCACCAAGCCTCTTGATGAGACAAGTTTCAACATCATGAGCAGCGAACTGGGGATGCTAAACACTGAAGACTAATCTTCAGGTATTAAAAATCACTCAGTAAGTGAAATGATTCAGTGCTTTATCTTTGACACTGAACTTTTGAGTAAATATATCTATTATCTCTAAGGTATGATTACTCTTCTCTTTTCTTCGACTTAATACCTTCACTGAAGCTTTTCTTCTTCAGTGACTACAAATGTTTTAAAAGTTGGTTTCAGTGATTCTCTTATCACTGACCATATATATAAGTATATCTTTATACTTGTTCTCTTAAAAATTACAATGATCACCGAATCTTTTTGATCAGTGATTAAAATATTTTTAAATGTTAGGTTCAGTGATTCTCTTATCACTGACACTGATGTCTTAAAACCTTCACTGAAGCCTTTCTTCTTCAGTGACTAAAATGTTTTAAACGGTCTTTTCAGTGTTTAGTTAAACACTGTATGACTCTTCGTTTTCTTAAAAACTCTTCGTTTAATTAAAAACTCTTCGTTTTTAAAAGAAAATAGTTAATGAACTATCTTAATGACGACATTCTCTATTTACTATGCGTAACGCTTTAAGACGTGCAAAAAGGTACTATCATACGCTACCTCATTTAATGTCATCTAATCATGGATGAGAACGTGCCATTTTTCATCATGGCCCCTTTCCCCAACCATCGTGTAATATTCGGTTTGTGTATTTTAAGAGTTTTTGAATTATTCTGCATGAATCTTAGTACGAAAGTATGTTTAGTGTGTATATGAGAGTGTTAATAAATAAATTTATTAATTACATGGGGAGGGGGAGTCGGTTACTTAGACACCGCCCCATGGAGTTTACCACATTCTATATATAGTAAGTTGGGTGAAAGAGAAAAGGTTTCTACAACCTTTTTCAATTTTGAAGAGTCTTCCTATCATATATCATTATCGGCTGAAAAGGGATCAAATATCAACCTGAATTCCTGATTAAGGTGAGTGTTATATGCTTTGAAGTATCAATTGTTTGTATAACAATTTTAATTGCTTTCGGAACTGGCATATAATGATTCATCATATATATATATATATATATACATTGTGCGGATTTACCTAAACCGGACAAGTGATGTTCGGGGTTCTACCTAAACCGGACAAGGGATGTCCAGGATTTATCTAAACCGGACAAGGGACGTCTGGGTTCTACCTTAACCGCTCGAAGGTGCATCGATAAATTATCTAAACCGGTCAAGTATCATCCGGTTTATCTCCTAAACCGGCTAAAATCTGTTTGATGACTCTAAATCTTCAAAGGCCACTCGATTTAGAATGTTGTCCGGATTCGATCTCCGGACAGTGTTTTCCGGAGTAGATCTCCGGACGATTGTCCGAATTACAATACCGGATAGAAATTGACCAGATTTCATGACTGGCTGAAACTGGTTTGGTACTTCTACTGATTTAAACTTGTTTTGGGAGAGAGATGTAATGGCGGTGTAACCGCGAGAAAGATGAAATGGTTGTGTAACCGCGAGAGAGATGTAATGGCGGTGTAACCGCGAGCGAGATGAAATGGCGGTGTAACCGCAAGAGAGATGTTATGGCAGGGTAACCGCGAGAGAGATAAAATGGTTAGCTAAAAACCAAGCCAACATAGTCTTTGATGAAAAGATGATTCATATAGACTTACCAGAAAAAGGAAAGGTTGTAATTTATGGGGACCGACGAGATCGCTACTCCAGTCTTATTTCAGTTTTAAAGGCTCGGAAATATGTACATAAAGGATGTACTAGTTTTCTTGCCTATGCCATTGACATTAAGAAAGAAAAAGAAAAGATGGAGGATATCCCCATTGTGAGAGAGTTTCCAGAAGTATTTCCAGAAAACTTGACAAGTCTACCACCAGATCGAACGATAGAATTTCAAATTGAATTACTTCCTGGAGCAGCACCAATTGCACGTGCACCATATAGATTAGCTCCTTCTGAACTAAAGGAGTTGATGTCACAATTGAAAGAACTATTGGATAAAGGTTTTATCCGACCAAGTACTTCTCCCTGGGGTGCACCGGTGCTTTTTGTAAAGAAAAAAGGATGGATCAATGAGAATGTGCATTGATTACAGGGAGTTAAATAAATTAACAATAAAAAATAAGTATCCTCTTCCAAGAATTGATGATTTGTTTGACCAATTGGTTGGAGCTACTTATTTTTCAAAAATTGATTTACGATTTGGTTATCATCAATTGATGATTCGGAATGAAGATGTGTCGAAAACGGCATTACGTACACATTATGGTCGTTACGAATTTCTGGTTATGCCATTTGGACTCACTAACGCGCCTACAGCCTTTATGGACATGATATGAATAGGGTGTGTCGTCCCTATCTTGATAAATTTGTGATTGTCTTCATTGATGATATTTTGATATATTCTCGGTCAAAAAAAGAGCATGCTCATCATTTGAGATTACTCTTACACTTGCTGAAACAAGAAAGGTTGTATGCTAAGATGTTAAAGTGTGAATTTTGGCTACGAGAAGTCCAGTTCTCGGGACATGTTATTTCAAAAGAAAGTATTAAAGTGGATCCTTTAAAGATTGAAGCCATTGAAAAATGGGAAGCCCCAAAGACTCCAATTGAAATCAGAAGTTTTCTTGGATTGGCTGGGTATTATCGTAAATTTATACAAGATTTCTCTCGTATAGCTACTCCATTAACAAAGCTGACAAAGAAAAATGTGAAATATGAGTGGGATAAAGCACAAGCTTAGGCCTTTCAGATGTTAAAAGATAAGCTATGCAGTGCACCAATTCTATCCTTGCCAAATGGAATGAAAGATTTTTTGTGGTATATAGTGACGCATCAAAGATGGGTTTGGGTTGTGTACTGATGCAACGTGGAAAGGTAATTGCTTATGCTTCAAGGCAGTTAAAAGATCATGAAAGACAGTATCCCACTCATGATATGGAATTAGAAGCGGTAGTGTTCGCTTTGAAGATATGGAGGCACTATCTATACGGAACAAAATGTCAAATTTTCATAGATCCTAAGAGCTTACAACATCTATTCCATCAGAAAGATCTAAACATGCGTCACAGACGATGGTTGGAGTTGGTTAATGATTATGATTGTGAAATTTTATATCATCCAGGAAAGGCAAATGTTGTAGCCGATGCTCTAAACTGACAAGAGAAAAGTGGAACTATCAAAGTTGTAGCTCTACGAGTTGAGTTACTACCAAGTATTCAGGAAGAATTACGAGAATTTCAACATGAGGCCATGAAGGAAGATAAGATTAAACAGGAAAGATTGGGTGGATTAGTATCTGAACTTGTGAAAGATGGCAGAGAATTCTTAAAATTTCTGAACAGAATTTGGGTACCAAATTATGGTGGTCTTAGGAAACGTATTTTAAGTGAGGCTCACAAATCACGTTTTGCAATTCACCCAGGTACGAATAAAATGTACCGAGATTTGAAGCAACACTATTGGTGGCCAGGTATGAATAAGGATATAGCTAAACACGTTGAACAATGCCTAACATGTCTCCAGGTGAAGATAGAACACCAACGTCCTTATGCTAAGTTGCAATCCTTAGAAATTCCAGTTTGGAAATGGGATCACATCACTATGGATTTCATAACCAAACTGTCGAGGACATCAAAAGGTTATGATGCTATATGAGTAATAGTAGATCGGTTATCCAAGTCTGCATATTTCTTACCAATGAGAGAATTATATTCAATGGAGAGATTGGCTAAACTGTACGTTGATGATATAATGACACGTCATGGTGTTCCTCTATCAATTATTTCTGACAAAGATAGTCGATTCACTTCTATGTTTTGGAAGAGTTTCCAAAGAGAAATGGGTTCACAAATTAAGCTAAGTACAGCTTATCACCTTCAAATAGATGGGCAAAGTGAACGAACTATCCAAACATTAGAAGATAGGCTTAGAACATGTGTAATTGATTTTGGAGGATCATGGGATAGTCATTTGGCTTTGGTAGAATTTGCGTACAACAATAGTTATCATTCAACTATTCAATCTGCACCTTTCAAGGTTCTGTATGGACGAAAATGTCAAACTCCTTTGTGTTGGAATGAAATAGGTGAAAAACAGTTAGCTTGGCCTGAGTTAGTTCAGCAAACTGCAGATAAAATTAGCTTGATACGGGAACGAATGAAAGTGGCGCAAGATAGACAAAGAAGTTATGCAGATAAACGTCGGAAGCCGATTGAATTCCAAGTAGGTGATAAAGTAATGTTAAAAGTATCACCTTGGAAAGGAATAGTACGTTTTGGTAAACGAGGGAAATTAAGTCCGAGGTATATTGGACCATTTTCAATTATTGGAAAGGTTGGGGAAGTGGCTTATAAGTTAGAACTTCCTTTGGAGCTAGGTGGAATTCATGATATTTTCCATGTGTCAAATTTAAGGAAGTGTCTACTAAGCCCGGATGCGGTAGTACCTCTACCTGAGATTAAGGTAGATGAAAGATTATGCTTTGAAGAAACCCCTGAACAAATTACCGACTTCAAAGTAAAGAAGTTGTGAAATAAAGAGGTTGGGTTAGTAAAGGTTCAGTGGCATTATTACAAGGGACCAGATGCCACTTGGGAATCAGAGTCTGAAATGCGAATGAAATATCCCTACCTTTTTGTTTAAATGGAATTCCGGGATATAATTCTTCTAAGGAGGGAGTATTATAATATTCGGTTTGTGTATTTTAAGAGTTTTTGAATTATTTTGCATGAATCTTAGTATGGAAGTATGTTTAGTGTGTATATGGGAGTGTTAATAAATAAATTTATTAATTACATGGGGAGGGGGAGTCGGTTACCTAGACACCGCCCCATGGAGTTTACCATATTCTATATATAGTAAGTTGGGTTAAAGAGAAAATGTTTCTACAACCTTTTTACATTTTGAAGAGTCTTCCTATCATATATCATCATCGGCTGAAAAGGGATCAAATATCAACCTGAATTCCTGATTAAGGTGAGTGTTATATGCGTTGAAGTATCAGTTGTTTGTATAACAATTT
Source organism: Cynara cardunculus var. scolymus (assembly GCF_001531365.2). Classification (NCBI taxonomy): domain Eukaryota; kingdom Viridiplantae; phylum Streptophyta; class Magnoliopsida; order Asterales; family Asteraceae; genus Cynara; species Cynara cardunculus. The sequence goes on along the minus strand of NC_037544.1, from coordinate 20,234,176 downwards.
TAATTGCTTTTGGAACTGGCATATAATGATTCATCATATATATATATATATACATTGTGCGGATTTACCTAAACCGGACAAGTGATGTCCGGGGTTCTACCTAAACCGGACAAAGGGTGTCCGGGATTTATCTAAACCGGACAAGGGACGTCCGGGTTCTACCTAAACCGCTCGAAGGTGCATCGATAAATTATCTAAACCGGTCAAGTATCTTCCGGTTTATCTCCTAAACCAGCTAAAATCTGTTTGATGACTCTAAATCGTTCAAAGGCCACTCGATTTAGCTAACCGCTCAAACCGAATGTTGTCCGGATTCGATCTCCGGACAATGTTGTCCGGATTAGATCTCCGGACGATTGTCCAAATTACAATACCGGATAGAAATTGAACGAATTTCATGACCGGCTGAAACTGGTTTGGTACTTCTACTGATTTAAACTTGTTTTGGGAGAGAGATGTAATGGCGGTGTAACCGCGAGAGAGATGTAATGGCGGTGTAACCGCGAGAGAGATGAAATGGCGGTGTAACTGCGAGAGAGATGTAATGGCAGTGTAACCTTGAGAGAGATGTAAAGGCGGTGTAATCGCGAGAGAGATGAAGTGGCAGTGTAACCGTGAGAGAGATGAAATGGTGGTGTAACCGCGAGAGAGATGTAATGGCGGTGTAACTGCGAAAGAGACGTAATGGCGGTGTAACCGTGCGATAGAGATGTAATGGCGGTGTAACCGCGAGAGAGATGAATCTATAATAAAAATAGATAAAATGTTTGTGTCTGTACAGGTTTGATTCTAAACTGCTAGTTTGGAATGTAAGTTATTTATATGTGATTGGTACACTCACTAGACCTTTTGGGTATAATGCTCAGTTGTTGGACTAACCTGTTTTGCAGATCATCATACATCGCAAGACAAGGGCAAGAGGAAAGTTTAAACAATGATATATGGATGCATATAAATGTATTAAACAAAGTTTTTGTTAGCCCATGTTTTGTAAATAATATTACATTTTGTTTTATGGATATGATTATATAGATTATGTGTTATTGGGAATTGTGGGTGGGTTGTTACACGTCGTCTTTTCTCTCTCTCATATTTCTTTTCTCTCCCATATTTCTTTTCTCTCCTTCTATCTATAAATATGAGTCCTCTCCTCCATTTTTCTCTTTACGCTTTCAAAATTTCTAAGACGAACCTCCGCAAAAATTTCCAAAGCAACAAATTTCTCTCAAATCCTCAAGAACTTGTTGACCTTATTTCTCTAAGCCCTTAAGATCAATATCTCTTCTCTTAAATCTTATTCTAAGAAATATGTTTAATAAATTTAAGAAACTTGTTCTCTTGAAGTATTAAACAACGATGATTATTTAACCAACTCTTACTTTTTTATAATCATATTTTTGTAAACACATTCTACTTAAAAAACCCTAATCCTTCTCTAAGGATTTTTCAAAAGAAGTTTTATTGTTTCAAAAACTTACCTATATTCTTCTCCAAAACAAATATTGGTTTTACTAACAATCTATTTTATCTTATTCTTATTAAAAACAGATGGCTGCCAAGAACTTTAGTTTCTCTCTCGATGAGGTATCCTTCAAGGCCAACAACGACATTGCCTTGTTGGACATTCCCTTATCCAAGGCCGACTACCAAGAGGCGGCCGACTTTCTCAAACAATCGTCGCTCGGCTTTGCTCTCAACCATGAACCCATCAAGGTCAAGGAACTTCTCCAGCAGTTGTGGTTCACTGCTGAGGTTGTGGACGTCGAGGTCAAGCATGGCCGACAAGTTGAACAAGTCAACTTCACCTTCAACCGTATGGAAATGAAGTTTGACGTGAACACTTTGAGGACCGCTACGACAGCTAACCTACAACGGCCGAGATCATTGAGTGTCTCGATGCCATTGGCTATCAATGGCCAATGAAGGACTCAAATGCTCCCATGAAGTTCTTATCGAAGATTGAGAAGAACAGGATGTCACCGATCTGGCAATACCTGTTCTCTCACTTCATCCAGTCAATGGGTGGAATGACTGGAGGCCAGGACCAGGCCTCCAGGATCACCTTGACAATAGGCGTGTCTGCGATTCAGCGTCGCAATATAAATTATGAAGTGGTCATTTTCGATAACCTGGTGCAAAAGCTGAACAAGAGCCAGCGAGAAAAGGTGGTGCCTTACACCAGGTTTCTTTCGATGGTCTTTCCTAAGATCTTTGGAAATAAATACTCCGCGGAAGGTAACCTCCAGGTTTCCAAGCTTGGATCCAGGATTCTGGATCATAAGCTGAGGGACAGTGATGTAACCCCCCGAGTCTAGCCTAGCCACCAAAACCTCCTCCAAACGACCTTCTCAACCAACTATTGGTTCTCCTCAGAGAGCCAAGAAGGCCAAAAAGGAGATAGCCACGTTTCTGGCTGAAACCTCCTGACAGGTTTCAGCTATTGAAACTAGCCTTAACCCCGACGCACTTTTAGCTAAACCTCCTAGATCTTCAGAGATTCCTACCATCACTGTCATGTCAGTGGCACCTACCCCAACCGCCTCAGTGACCCAAATCACTGAAGGTGTGAATATCAGTGCCGCCACCGCTAAACACCCACGACTCTTCTCAACCATTTTCTCTTCTCCTTCTTCTTTGGTCTTTACACGTGTTGATGATGTACCAGCGACCGTCCTACCTGATACTAAAACACACACCACTGGACCTGAGGTTGCTTCTCTCGATGCTTCTCAGCATACAGATGTCCATCCTTTCGAGGATATCTTTGCTCATGCCAGTGATAATCCTTTCAATGTCATTGATGGCCCATCAGGTATTCCATCCTCCTACCGTTCCATTTCTACTAACCTTGAGCCTCTTATTGCTTACCCTTCCTCTATTGTAGGTCCTTCTTCTATGCATCAGCCAGAAGCTGAAGAAGAGGAGGAAGAAGAAGAGAAGGAAGAAAACAGAGGGGATGAAGAGATTGATGATGACTATGACATGGCATCTGTGTCTAACTCCTCCTCCCAGCCATTGATTCAGTTTTCTGCAGGATAACTGAAGTTTACCGAGAGATGCCCCGTAAGGCTGACCTTGAAGCGGACCTTTCAGCCCTCCGAGCAGACGTTCAAGAAGTTCATAGTCAACTCTTGACTCTCCAAGACATTGTTCGAGACAACGCTGAAGCTATTGTTGTTCTCTCCAGCAGGGCTGATGATGCTTAGGCTCTCTCTCTTCAGCAAACGGGACTTCTTCAGCAGATTCTGGATGCTGTTCGTCAACCAGCTCCTGTGATCCCGCCTTTTTTCTCTACTAATGATCGCGCTCAGCTCTATGAGACGCATGAGGCAACGACAATTCTAGCATTTGCTCTATCAAGGCTAGAGGAAATGATGGTTCTCCAACATCAGCATGTGGACGAACTCTATGGCTTATACTCTCAAGTCTTAGCTAGAGAGGGGGAGATGAGGTGCAACGCTGCTGGACCATCTGATGCTGCTACTGCTGCTCCTGTTCCTGCTACTGCTCCAGCATTCTCTATAGCTGAAGCTGAAGCTCCTAGAGTTGAAGCTGCTGTTGCTGCTCCTGTAAGCCCGACCACCGAAGTTGTTTCAACTGAGGCAGTCGGTGCCATCCCAAGGGATGATGCTCTTCTCATCATCGCTACTTCTGGTGATGATGATGATGAAGACGAATATGATGATGATGATGATGATGATGATGATGATGATGATGATGATGATGATGATGATGAAGATGACAAACCTGCTATCCTAGACCCTAGAAGTGACCTAGATGGTGATGATGTCGATGATGATGAGGATGACTTTACCATCAAGCATCAAAAGCCAACAACCGCCACCAAGGGAGTCGCCCTCAGGGATTCTGCATCCCAGGGGGAGCAAAGGGAATGAGAGTTTGCTCCATCAAAGAACCAGGACCATAAGTCGAAAGGCAAAGTGGTTGTTGAAGAAGGGAATCTTAAGGTACTTTTCAATATCTCTCAACCCTTGTTTGAAGACTACATCTCAAGTAGTATTCACTTATCTGTATCAACTTCAAGTTCCATCAACTACATGCGGTCGACTGGAGTGGGTCCCTGAAAACCCTGCCTCCAGTGCTCCCACCGACCAGCAGATGGCTCAGCTGAAGGAGTCACTCGACCAGACTAGAGTAAAAATCCCTCTTCGTACCTCTAGTGGTAGTGATTTTGACATCCTTTCAGAAGCTGAAAGACTCGAGGCATTAAAGGCTGAAGAAGAGCTAGAGCTTCAGAGGAAGCAGACTGAAGACAGTTTAAAGCTGGCCAAGTCACTAGCTGAGAAGATTCTTCCCAAGAGGAACTCCAAGAAGAAGGTGAACGCTTAGGCTAAAATTCTTTCCATTGAAGAAGCTGATCATGAGAAGAACCTGAAGCTGGTGGAAAAGGACAAGAGATGGAGCGAAGCAAAGCTGAAGAAGAGTCATTCCCCGCCTGATCATTAGCATCAGCATCAGCGGACGTTCAAAAGACGATGGAACATTGGTCTCAATGCTCATCGCCAGGGACAATCTCGATGCCATCATAGAGTACCCTTCCTACCTTGGCCGATATAGATACAGCGAATGGATGGAGATCAGGAAAGCCATTCAACAATCCAAGTCAAGACATAAGGCGATTATCAAAGACACCATCAGCGATCTCATCAAACGAATGTCCAGATATGTCGCAGTCCCTGATAGGCCTTCTCTGAAGAAAGGTGGGAAGAAGAAACAAAAGCTATCTAATCCTAATGATGGACCATTCCTAAGGAACAAACATGAAACAAGGTTCTCCTTAGATGAAATCCTAAAGGGTCATGAGAGTATAGACATTTCTATTATCACACCCCGCTAAAGCGGAAACGCAAGGTGCAACAGGCAAGCGTGTCACAGCAACGATTAATAGATAACAACCTTAAGTTTTACATAATAAAGCGAGTTAAATTTTACAACCAAAGTCTTATAAAATTCTTCATTTGCAAAAACTTCCGATTCTAACTAAATCAGCTTTGACACGAGTATGCTCCCACTTGACACAAATCTTACTTACCACCTGAAAAGCATGTAACAAAAACGAGTCAACTACAAAGAGTTGGTGAGTTCACAGGTTTTCATTTCACAACAAATCTTTAAGCAATAAATAAGTCGAGTAAATATTTTACTTACTCGCAACACTTACACACGAGGCACAATGTACTCCAAGAAATTTTTAAGTGTTGGGCCACTACTAAACCTGACACCTACGCCCTTTTACACCGAACTACCTCAGCGGTGGTGACTGAACCCCATATGTGTAGAACCCTTATTTTAGTTATATGCACCCCTACTCACTAGCAGAGGGTGGGATTGTCAGTCCAAATAGCGTTATCCACTTAAACTATCGGCTCAACGAGTTAATAGTAGTGTCACACCGGGACTTTTGAAATAACCCAAACACAACTATTACTTGAGTACAAGGTGTTAGTGCTCGCTTTCACAATTTCAATTCAAAACATAATTCATAAGAATCAATTTGAATCCACAATTTAAACGCAATGAATATTGCATGCAAAACATCACTATATTTATACATGCTTTTTCCCCCAAAAAYRCRAAAATAGTAAAAAGGGGCCGTGAATACTCACTCTTTTGCAATGCTCCGCAAAATAGAGATACGATCCGATCACCACACTAGTTYAACCRTTTCCCTATTAAAGAGGAATATCCAAACCATCACTTATGGATTTAACACTACTTATGGGGTTTAATAAGTCCTAAGTCCATAATTGTCTACTTAAGTCCCATACGATTTTCCATAGTCCAATATGTCCATGTGCTCGTTAATGCATTAATTTATACCGAAAACAATGCGATAGTCCAATAAAAAGATCAAAATTTTACAAAATCAACAAATCCCAAAATCTTGTTTCTGGGCAGAACTAATGAAACCTAAAAATGATCAAATTAAAGAGACTTCTAAAATGAGATAATTTCCTATATTTTTACATGGGCTATAGCACTCAGTTATAGTCATCGTGACCAAATTTCATGTATTTTGGACATGCAATAATGATTCAAATAATTTATGCAATACAACTTATCACAACTGAWATGGCAGATTACATCATGTTAGTAAAACACTCATTAAAAGAGTTCTACTAAGTGTTCTGCAGAAATTCAAGTTGGATTATAAATTTAACACTTATAAAAAACTTTAAAACAAAAAATCACTCATTTTGGATGAATTAAGAGGAAGATATGGTACCATAAAGTTACATGCACACATCTGTCATTAGTTGACAGATTGCACACTTAACTTAATTAAATTGGTTAATGCCTCAAAACTTCATATTTTTKARTGAAAATGGATTCATAAGAACCCTAACTCATAAWASAACATTTCAGAAGAAGAATMATACACTAAGAGYAAGTAAATAAASAGATATTAACATACAAAGTAGGAGTTACCTACWGGTGGTTTCACAGTTTGCACACCTAAAGTGTTTTAGGTGTTTGGAGATCAAAACTCCATAATTTCATGTGATTCCACTTGCATGCAGGAGATAACCCATATAGTTAACTCTCAAAGGAAAAATCATCCTTTTTCATCGAGTTTTGAAAGAGATATGGTCATTGGAACATACATATACAAATCTGTCAGATTCTGACAGATTGCATGTTCACTTTGTTTTGAGTAGTTAAAACCWCAAATCACCACAATATTGAATGAAATCGGTGGCATTTGAAAGGTAACTCATTAAAATAACATCTAGAAGAAAAATCAACAATTTTGAATGATTATCTAGAGAGTTATGGCTATTTAAAGTAGGGTTTACCTACTGAAAAACTCTCAGATGCACATATATAATGTTTTGTGTATTTGGGGAGTCAAAACTCAATATTTTTTAGTAAGACCAATTGGATTACAACCCCAACTAAATAAATAATCTTTTAGAAGAAATTTCATAACATTTGAACATATCATTTACAAGATATAGACGATTTGTGCACATGCACAAAATCTGTCAGCATCTAAAAATGATATTTTTAAGAATCAAACTCACATAAAATCATGATTCTACCTACCTTCTTSAGTTCTAATGTTTGGGTCATAGATTACCACCAACATATGAACATTTTTGCATGTTTTTGGTGTGTAATCTCTCCTTAAAACTCAGAATTTTCGGAGGTTAGAAGATAGTAGATAGAAATGCATATAAAGTGGGTTTTTCTCCCAAAACTTACAAGAAAAAGAGAGAGATGAATATGTTACCTTGTTTGTGGATGAAATGAATGTAGTATATTCCAAACTCTTGCTAAAATGATGAAGATTAGAAGAAAATTCGGCTGAATATGTTGAGGGATGAAGATGATAACTCAAGATGACTCTTGAGTTTTTAGGGAGAGAAAGGAGAGGAGGTTTTTGAAATTTGAATGGAGAGTAATGAGATTTAATGAAAAATGAATCTATTTATATGTGAGCTAAGGGAGGGAAATGGGGGAAAGGAGGGCCGGCCATGGAAAACCCAAACCCAAACTCCATATAATTTTTTTTTTATAAAAACTAAGCCCAAAATGCATAAAATGCCATTTTCTCAATTTTGACATTTTTCTTCAAATTAATAAAAAACCCATGATGACTAAATTCATTTAAATAGTAAGGTTTTATATTTAAAACACTAAAACTTAGTGTTTTATATAAATTGGGTATAAATTAGAGAATTTGGTACTGTATGGGACGTTTCAGATAATTACGGATCGGAACCGGACTTTCTAAGCAACTGCCGGAATCTCTAGAAATTTACTAACCTAACTAACTCCTAGTCTTATAAATTATCTTCAATAACACTAATACAAACTTAATAAGAGCTAACCTGGGAGTTCGAATTTGACGCCTGTCACAGTCTCCCCTTGTTAGAGAAATTTCGTCCCAAAATTTACTTGTTCATTCCAAATCAAAACCTGTTAAGGAAAAGATGTGGGTACTTGCTTCTCAGGGAATCTTCTCTTTCCCATATATATTTCGGTCCATGCCACGAAGCCCAAGGAACTTTTACAATTGGGATTTGTTTGTGCCTCAACTGCTTAACCTTACGATCGAGAATTTCGATTGGCTCCTCTATAAAACATAGTCGTTCATTAATTTGAATATCTTCTAGAGATAGAACTAGAGACTCGTCGGCTAAGCACTTCTTAAGATTCGACACATGAAACGTGTCATGGATGGCACTAAGCTTCGGGGGTAAGCTGAGCTTGTATGCAACTGGTCCGATTCTTTCGAGTATTTCGAATAGACCAATGTATCTGGGACCTAGCTTGCATCTCTTCCTAAATCGTACTAGTCCCTTCCATGGCGTTACCTTTAAGAGTACTTTATCCCCTACTTGGAATTCTAACGGCTTTCTCCGATTATCCGCATAACTCTTCTGACGGTCTCTTGCTGTTTGGAGTCTCTCCTTGATGATTGAAATCTTGTCGGTGGTTTCCTGAATAATATCGGGCGTTGTCAACTGTCTATCTCCAATTTCTACCCAGTTAAGCGGTGATCTGCATTTACGTCCGTATAGGGCTTCGTACGGTGCACACTGTATGCTGGTGTGATAGCTGTTGTTATAAGAGAATTCAACAAGGGGCAGATGGGTATYCCAACTCCCACCAAAATCTATTACACATGCACGCAATATATCCTCAAGCGTTTGAATAGTTCTTTCCGATTGTCCATCCGTTTGAGGATGATGGGAGTGCTTAAGTCCAAGCGCGTACCCAACGCCTTTTGAACAGACTGCCAAAATCGTAATATAAAATGTGTATCTCTATCCGAAATGATGGGAATAGGCACACCATGACGTGTAACTATTTCATTGATGTAGATTTGTGCATGCCTTTCCATGCTGAAATCTTCGCGAATGGGAACGAAATGAGCTGATTTGGTAAGTCGGTCTACTATAACCCATATAGTATCATGCCCTCTCCAGTTTCGGGTAGCTTAATTACGAAATCCATGGTTATTTGCTCCCATTTCCATTGAGGTATCTTAGGTTATTGAAGAAGACAAGATGGTTTCTGGTGTTCAGCTTTTACTCTTGCACAGGTCATACATCGACTTACATATATGGCAACGTCTCTTTTCATTCCTGGCCACCAGTAATATTCTCTTATCTCTTTGTACTTCTTATCAGATCCTGGGTGAATCGAATATTTGGAACGATGGGCCTCCTCCATAATTGTAGACCGAAGGCTTTCATTCCTTGGTATCCAAACTCTGTCCTTGTAGTAACGCACTCCATCCGCTCGGGTTTCGAATTCCTTCTCTAGGTGATGCAAGGTCTCATCCATCAGATTCTCTGGTTTCAATGCCTCATGTTGAGCTTCGAGAATTTCCTTTTTTTTTTCAGGTCCGTTTGAACCAACATTCCCATTGATCGTACTCTTGACGGTTTCACCCTTTCCTTTCGGCTTAAGGCATCGGCTACCATGTTAGCTTTTCCTGGATGGTATTTTATTTCACAGTCATAATCGTTGAGAAGTTAGACCCATCTCCGTTGCCTCATGTTCAGCATCTTTTGGTTTAAAATATGTTGAAGGCTTTATTGGTTCAGTGAAGATGGTGCATTTGGTGCCGTAGAGATAATGTCTCCAAATCTTGAGTGCAAACACCACTGCTCCTAGCTCTAAGTCATGAGTGGTGTAGTTTTTCTCGTGAATCTTCAGTTGTCTCGATGCGTATGCGATAACTTTTTCCTTTTGCATTAGTACACATCCCAAGCCTTGGCGTGATGCATCGCAATATACCACAAAATTCTCCGTGCCTTCTGGTAGTGCTAAGATCGGTGCATGACATAGCTTAGTTTTGAGCAATTGGAATGTTTCTTCTTGCTTTTCTCCMAAATAATGCACTCCATCTTGCGGAATTTGGGTAATCTTTTTTGAATAACCTATCTCAACTCGATATTTGGATAGCCAATCCATACCTACAACTACGTCAAAGCTTCCTAATTTGGTTGGGATKAGGTCTATACTAAAATCCTTTTTGGCTAAGCTTAAAGTGCAGTCCTTAATTACGTCTCTAGCCCTAACTTCCTGACCATTGGCAAACTCAATTACATGAACTTCCTTCAACCTTTGTGACTTTAAATTAATTTTTGGCTTAAAATCTAATGATACAGAACTTTTATCTTCTCCCGAATGAAATAATACGGATGTGTAATGATTAATCAAGAAAAACGTACCTGTGACCACGTCGGGATCATGCCTAACCTCTTTCGCTCCAATTTCAAATGCTCGACCCCGCACTTGACCTCCTGGGTTCCCTGGATTAGCGGGTCTTGCTTGGTCAAAATTTGGTCTTTGCTTCCTTCTTGGGCATTCATTTCGCATATGATCCACACTTCCACACTCAAAACACGATCTCCTTCGACAATCTTTTGTAAGATGGTCTGTCCTTCCACACTTTTGACAGGCAATGCATTTTCCCATGTGTGGATATCTACAATTATCACACTTAA
>NC_037544.1:20197478-20216447 GCF_001531365.2 Cynara cardunculus var. scolymus | reverse complement strand
GGTGGTTTCACAGTTTGCACACCTAAAGTGTTTTAGGTGTTTGGAGATCAAAACTCCATAATTTCATGTGATTCCACTTGCATGCAGGAGATAACCCATATATTTAACTCTCAAAGGAAGAATCATTCTTTTTCATCAAGTTTTGAAAGAGATATGGTCATTGGAACATACATATACAAATCTGTCAGATTCTGACAGATTGCATGTTCACATTATTTTGAGTAGTTAAAACCACAAATCACCACAATATTGAATGAAATCGGTGGCATTTGAAAGGTAACTCATTAAAATACATCCATAAGAAAAATCAACAATTTTGAATGATTATCTAGAGAGTTATGGCTGTTTAAAGTAGGGTTTACCTACTGAAAAACTCTCAGATGCACATATATAATGTTTTGAGTATTTGGGGAGTCAAAACTCAATATTTTTGAGTGAGACCAATTGGAATACAATCCCAACTCAATAAATAATCTTTTAGAAGAAATTTCATAACATTTGAACATATCATTTACAAGATATAGACGATTTGTGCACATGCACAAAATCTGTCAGCATCTAAAAATGATATTTTTAAGAATCAAACTCACATAAAATCATGATTCTACCTACCTTCTTGAGTTCTAATGTTTGGGTCATAGATTACCACCATCATATGAACATTTTTACATGTTTTTGGTGTGTAATCTCTCCTTAAAACTCAGAATTTTCGGAGGTTAGAAGATAGTAGATAGAAATGCATAAAAAGTGGGTTTTTCTCCCAAAACTTACAAGAAAAAGAGAGAGATGAATATGTTACCTTGTTTGTGGATGAAATGAATGTAGTATCTTCCAAACTCTTGCTAAAATGATGARGATYAGAAGAAAATTCGGCTGAATATGTTGAGGGATGAAGATGATAACTCAAGATGACTCTTGAGTTTTTAGGGAGAGAAAGGAGAGGAGGTTTTTGAAATTTGAATGGAGAGTAATGAGATTTAATGAAAAATGAATCTATTTATATGTGAGCTAAGGGAGGGAAGTGGGGGAAAGGAGGGCCGGCCATGGAAAGCCCAAACCCAAACTCCATATAATTTTTTTTTTTAAAAACTAAGCCCAAAATGCATAAAATGTCATTTTCTCAATTTTGACATTTTTCTTCAAATTAAAAAAAAAAAACCATGATGACTAAATTCATTTAAATAGAAAGGTTTTATATTTAAAACACTAAAACTTAGTGTTTTATATAAATTGGGTATAAATTAGAGAATTTGGTACTGTATGGGACGTTTCTGATAATTACGGGTCGTAACCGGACTTTCTAAGCAACTGCCGGAATCTCTTGAAATTTTTCGACCAAACTAACCTAACTAACTACTAATCTTATAAATTATCTTCAATAACACTAATACAAACTTAATAAGAGCTAACCTGGGAGTTCGAATTTGACAGCTGTCACATCTATGCTGAATCTTGATTTGCCAGATAAGGGTCCCTATACACCCAACACTATGCATTTCAAAAGGTGAAGTCAGATTTCAGAGAATGTCAGAGCTACATCTATGTCCAATGGGTCATCTAGTTTACCTCTTACTCTGGATAGATGATAGCATGCCTAGAAAAGTCGTGGACTTGAAGATACGAAGGGAATGCCTACGTCGAAGAAACCTTGGTGAAGATGTACCTAGCTACATAGATTTGAGTGTTCTAGATTAGTTTCTCTTTGTAATAATGTTCACTTTTCCTTGTAAATCTATTTTACTATGTCTACTTTCAGTGACTAATCTTCTAGCATGTAAGTATTAGACATGTATTGAACTATTTGTAATATAACCAATGATAATAGAATGAGTATTTCTTGTACATCACTGAAAAAGATCCCTGAAAAAAGTAATAGGGACACAAGTCTATGAGTTCCAGTGTTACTTTTTACATTCACTGACAATCTATAAGTCAGTGAATAAGCTTTCAGTTTCAGTTTTCTTCCTTGTAATTTTCACTTAAATATGACATAAGGAAAATTTTGAAGCAAAGACTGACTCACTGAAAAAGATCCCAAAATAGTAAAAAGGGACATGTACTTTATATGTAACTTTTCCTTACTGTTATTTGATAAGACAACTTTATTTATGTTGTCTTGTTATCATCAAATAGGGGGACATTGTTGATCCTCTCTCTCAGTGATTTGATGATAATCCTTTTTCACTTATACGAAGTATTTTATGTTTCTGTCTTTTCAGTTCCAGTGATCTTCACTGAACCTGTTCTGTGATTGCTGAAGAACTTGTATTGTAATTCAATCAGAGACAGCGATACTTCAAGAAGACAACACTCACACCTAAGAACCTTCAGCCAAAGTCGAAGACTGAAAATGAAGATTAGAGACTGGCGAGTACGTGATCTAAAGCGGTACTCAGTGATTACAAGCATGTCTACATATGTGTGAAGACTATGCAAGCCTCAGCGAATACTGAAGAGACCTCCAGATTATTCCAGTATTTAGTGATCAAAGGAAGCTTTCTAAGCACGATTGTTGTTGTCTTATCCTTATGCACACAAAGGACAAACCCATACCCTTTCTAAATGCTAGTATGGTACGGAGCCGACTAGTTGACTCTATTACCCACCAACTTTAGGTAAGGATGTCTGCTCTTGATTAGACTTTTTGTACTATTCACTGTAGCAAAGGACAAGCCTTCCTCTTAAGGCTTGACACACATTCTAACCCTACCATATTGCATTAAATGAACATTTAATGCATTGTGTATAAATAGAAGTGTTTCTTCTTCATGCAGAGTGCGCACACAACACACTCTCTTAACCTAATTCTTACTTTGAACATTCTAGAGCTTAAGTAAAAGAACTTTTCTTTAAAGCATTTTTTTTCTCATTTGCTAAGATTCTGTGTGTAACCAAAGATTGTTTAGATAGGTTTTCTTACCTTATCCTTCCGCAAACAGTCTTGTAAAATTTGTATTGATATTCTCTTATCAATATACATTTTAAATTTGAAAATATTGTGTTTGTATTCATCCCCCCTTCTACAAACTGTTATACATATCTTGTAGACCCTCAAGGGACCAACAAGTACCCTATTGAAAGGCCACTGTCAAGGGACATCTTGAGCACCATACCCCCTTCTTCTCTCTTATTTTTTGATTATAGGAGCTATATACTAGCCTCAGGGCTGAGGCAAGTTTCCCCATGGTGAATAATGCCTATTACAAGTGAAGGTTCGAGTGAGGAAAGTGAAAAAAACACATGGAGAGCGAACTAGAGGGTTATAAACCCAAGCCTCAAGGGAAAATGAAAATGTGAGGTTGAGTGTTCAATATGCCAAAGATATTTTAATGATGAAGGCACAAGTGAGAGAATCCAGCTAAGTTCACCCCGAGCAACTACAATACTATCACAAGTGATCAAGCAGTTGGTGATATTGAAAAAGGACGTACAAATCAGTTCAAATACATAACCCTCGCTAAACCATCCAAAGACAACTCTTTCAGGTTCTGGACTACACTTATCTAAGGAACCCCATAATTCATCCTTGTCCTCTAAAAAGGACATATATGTTGCACTTACTTGAGGAACCCCATAATCCATCCTTTTCCTCTAAAAAGAACATATATGCATAGATAAGAGCCCCTTCTCCTCAGGGCTCGCCACATCTTACATAGGCGAAAACATCTATTGCCCGCATTGAGAAGACTATGTTCCTTAGGTCCATGGGGAACACACATCTTGATGCCAGAGACTGCCAATCAGAAAGGCAACAGAAATCAGTTCAAGCACATGGCCTTTCTGTACTTGAATTATAGATATTTGGTCAACAGTCTACTTCAAACTAACTGAATCTTATGAGGATAGATTCGAAAATATAATCTGAACACCCAAAATGTCTTCTTCTTCTGAAGATACATAAGGACATGGTGGAAGTCCTTCCAATCTCAACATCAAAACATGGTTTAACAAAGGCACCTATGGACTCAAGGAAAAATTAGGTCCATGTGTTGGATCTAAATACCACTTCTGAATTAGTTACAAAGGCAGAGTTCAAGGCATTTGCAAACAACATTCAGAGATTCTTGGATGTTGATCTCAAGATAATGGAGAACCTCTTAAATTCAGAATCTTTGTCAAAGCTAAAAATCCAAACTCTAAATCTGATAGTGTTCCTGTTGACTGTGTGTTTAACTCTATTTTTTTTTTGGAATCTCCTGATACATGCTCATCTCGACTTAAAAAATCTGAACATCTAAAGCCACCCATGAATCATCGCTTTACTTCTACTAAGAAAGGCAAGTCTGTGGACCAGCCTATCAAAGTATAAAAATCGAATGTTCATAAAAAGGCAAGTCAACTGAAAAGTGTATCAATAACAAGAAGCCAAAATCCAAACTAAAGATGAAACATAAGCCTTGAGTTACCTCATCTCAGTCAGCTACTGCTTCACATTTGGCTACCTCAGTACCTTCTATTACCGAGTTCATTCCCCGACCAGTATCCTTAAAAAACTCCCAAGGTTTCTACCTCTTCTCAGAAACCAATCCTTGAGTTTGAAAAAGGGATTCTTGGTCAAAAACCCTCTTCATCCTTCTCTCTTCTTCAAAAGCTTCTTCCTCTTTCAAAAGATCTAAGAAGCATGTTAACACAATTAAGCACACACTATTAATATCGATTAAACTTGTGTTCATTTATCATAAATGTTATAACTATGGTGACACTTTCATCTAGCTAATAACTGTCTCAAAGAAAGAATCACTAATCCGGTAAGAAAAGTGAAAGAAGAAAAGTCTCATAGCCCCAATGGACCAATTGTAAAATGGGTACTTAAAAACTGATTTATCTGTGTTTGTAGGGCTTAGGACACCGACATGTATGGTACTTGGACAGTGGATGTACAAGACCATGACTGGAAACAGGTCCCTGCTGATCAACTATATGTTTGAACTTGGTCCTTCTGTAACCTTTGGAAATAATGCTAGAGGTATTACTAAAGGATATGGTGTTCACTCTAATGGCTCAATTACCTTCAACCGAGTAGCTTATGTGGATGGGCTGAAGCACAATCTACTAAGCATCAGTCAACTATGTGATTTCAGCTTCTTTGTAAAATTTGTAGAAAACCAATGTATTATTCTTGATTCTTCTGGAAAGAAGCTACTAACAGGTATCCGGAAGGATTTTGTCTATGTGGTCAACATGGAATCTTCTAGCACTACTGACGCCAACATTTTTTCTACTCCGAGCTACTGCTGATCAAAATTGGCTATAGCATAAAAGGTTGTCCCATCTCAACTTCAAGACTATCAACAATATTTCTAGCAAAGATCTTGTTATTAGACTTCCTAAGATATCATATGTCAAAGAGAAGCTGTGTGCTGCATGTGAAAAAGGCAAGCAAACCAAAGCAAGTTTCAAGTCGAAGATGTGTTCTTCTATTTATTCTCCTTTGCACATGCTTCATATGGATCTTTGTGGTCCTGTGAGCGTTCAAAGTTTGGGTGGAAAACGTGATTACTCTTGTTATTGTGATGAGTACTCAAGATATACTTGGGTCTTCTTTCTTCAACACAAGAGTGATGAAACTAAAGAAATTATCAACTTTGTGAAATGGACTGAAACCTTGAATGGCCATCTTGTCAGATCAATTCAAAAATGACACTGAATTCAAAAACAGTGTTCTTGAAAGCTTCTCTGATGACAAAGGTATTTCTCAAAATATCTCAGCAGTTTGGACTCCACAGCGAAATGGAGTTGTTGAAAGGAGAAATCGTACTTTTGGGCTAAAGCTATCAATACTGCTTGCTTTACTCAAAATAGGTCTATAATTGTGAAAAGACACAATAAGATTTCTTATGAAGTGTTCCATGGTAGAAAGTCAAACATCAGCTTCCTTCATGTGTTTGGAAGTGCATGCTAATGATAGAGATCAGTTAGGAAAGTTGGATCCTAAATCTGATGAAAGAATCTTTGTTGGATACTCTCTCTTCTCTAAAGCCTATCGGGTGTACAATATGCATCGTCAGTGCATGGATGAATTTGTCAATGTTAGATTTGATGAAACTGGATTGGTTCCTACAACATCATCATTTCAAAGTGATGATCTTGAGCTTAATCAATGGTTGGAATCTCACTTCTTTGAGAATTCAACTCCAATTAGTGGACCTCCACACTCTAATGAAGGTGATGTTTCACCTGTTGAGGAAGATGAGAATGAAGATATATCATTCAATATGAATATACCATCGGTTAGTCCTGAACAAGAACCAACTGATTCGGTACCTCTCTCCTGTGTGGACCCTCAACTGGTGTCGATGTTCTTATTTCTTCTACTAGGGATATTGGTGATCCAACCTTAGTAGTCGTTTATTCCAATCCTCTGATGAATGTTGACGGTGCCTCTACATCTCTTCTTCTTCCTCTTCCTCCTGCCACTAAGTGGACTAAAGATCACCCAGTGGAGCAAATCATTGGTGATCAACAAGCAGGTGTGCAAACACGCCACGATGCTGGTAATATCTGTTTGTTTGTCAATTTTATATCTCTCATCGAGCCTAAAAAGAAGCACTTGATGATCCTAGTTGGATCAGTGTCATGCAAGAAGAATTGTTGCAATTCGAGCATAACAAAGTTTGGAGATTGGTTCCTCAACCAGCCAACAAAACAATTATTAGCACAAAGTGGGTCTTCAGAAACAAAATGGATGAGAACAGAATGGTGACTCAAAACAAGTTCTGACTCGTTGCGCAAAGATACAGGCAAAAGGAAGGTATTGATTAAGATGAGACATTTGCTCCAGTATCAAGGTTGGAAGCTATCTGAATCTTCCTTGCCTATGCTACACACAAGAACTTCAGAGTTTTCTAGATTGATGTAAAAAGTGCTTTCCTGAATGGCAAACTTACTGAAGAAGTCTATATGAAGCAATCTCCAGGCTTTGAGGATCCTAAACATCCAGGGTATGCCTATAAGTTAGACAAGGCCTTGTATGGTGTTAAATAGGCTCCTCGTGCATGGTATGACACTCTTTCTACTTTTCTTTTGGAAAATGGCTTCTCTCATGGTAAAATTGACAATACCCTCTTTCTTAGGAAACATAAAGGTAATGACATTCTTGTACAAATTTATGTGGATGATATCATATTCGGTGCCACTAAATAATCTATGTGTAGAAAGTTTTCAAACTCATGCAAACTAAATATGAAATGAGTATGATGGGTGAATTCACATTTTTCTTGGGTTTGCAAGTCAAGCAATCTGACAAAGGAATCTTTATAAATCAAAGCAATTATTTTAAAGATCTTTTAAAGAAATTTGATTTTATTGATTGTCCTTCCACATAAACCCCAATGGCACCCCCTTTGAAAATGTATGCATACCCCGATGGCAAATCGGTAAATGTGACCAGTTATAAGGGATTGATTGGCTTTTTACTCTATCTTACTGCTAGCCGACCATATATTATGTTCTCGTTATGTATTTGTGCAAGATACCAAGCGAATTCAAAGGAATCTCACTTGGCTGCTATTAAACGTATTTTCAGGTACATGAAGGGTATATTTCAAATAATTCATTGAAGTACAAGTTTATCTGGCGTGTGAAAGGATCTACTTCTGTAGAATCTACAAAATCATCTGATCAACTTAGGAAGAACAATTTTGTATTCCTGTAAAAAAAAACACTGTAAAGGTACAAAAATATTCATTCAATGAAATAATGGATCTTGCAAAAGACAAAATGTGTTGTCCTTATTGTGGATGGGATGAATTTGTGCCATTTATTGTTTTTCATGCTCTTAATGATGCTTGTTCTTGTGTTCATAATGATATATCTGTTGTGGAAAGAAAATTTGTTTTCGAAGAAAGTTGGTTTGGTAATTACAGCATACTACCAACCAGATCTAATATCAAAGAATCCATACTGAAATAGGGACCTAAAACCAATTGATTCATTGTGCAGGTTAACCGGCATGTGTGGTTCTTAGATTCCGGATGCTCAAAACACATGACTAGTAGGAAAGAGTTACTGTCTAACTTTATCGAATCTTTTAGTGGTACTGTCAGGTTTGGGAATGATCAGTTTTCACCTATCCTCGGATACGATGATGTTATTCATGGGAACTTAATGATTAAGAAAATCTCGTATGTCGAAGGACTTGGTCATAATCTTTTCTGTATAGGTCAATTTTGTGATAAATCTGGAGGTTTGTTTTAAATCTTACTGGTGCAGCGTCCGTACTTCCGATGGTAAAGAATTTTTAGCTGGTACCGGAAAATCAAATCTTTATACAATTGACTTATCTAATCTACAAGTGGATACTGATGTCTAAGGATTCGTTGTAGTAGAAATTCTTATGGAATAGACGACTTTTGCATCTTAACTTAAAAAACCTGAACAAGTTGGTGACTAACAACTTAGTGAAAGGTCTGCCTGATCTGAAGTTTAATAAAGACCATGTTTGCGCCACATGCGAAATAGGTAAGATGAAAAGGGCTTCTCATAAGTCCAAGGTTGAATTCAATACTGATCGTCCTCTACATCTATTGTATATGGATCTCTGTGGTCCACTGCTAGTTCAAAGTATTGACGGTAAGAGATATGTATTAGTCATTGTTGATGACTACTCAAGATACACATGGGTCAATTTTCTAGAAATCTAAAGATGAAGTTGCGGAGATTATTATTTCATTCTTGAAGAGCGTTCAAGTGAATCTTCAATTGTCTGTTCAGAAGATAAGATAGATAATGGAATTGAGTTCAAGAATAAGACTCTGAGATCCTTCTTAGACTCTACCGGTGTCTTGCATATAGTCTCGACAGCCCGAACACCACAGCAAAATGGTGTTGTTGAGCGAAAGAATAAGACTCTAGTGGAAGCTGCACGTATATTCTTTGCTTTCTCAAAGCTTCCTTTATTTTTATGAGCTAAAGTAGTTGATATGACATGTTTTACCGTTCTCTCACACATAAAAGTTTGCGTAAAACACCATATGAACTCATAAATAAACGAATTCCTAATATTAAATTATTTCAAGTCTTTGGTTGCAGGTGCTTCATTTAAAATGACAAAGAGGACAGGGGTAAGTTTTCTACTCAAAGAACCCTACTACTTACAGTATCTACAATAAAAAGACAAAATACGTAAATGAGAGCATCAACGTATCATTTGATGAAGTGGTTGAAGTGGCTTCTAGACAAAATAGTTCAGAATCCGTGCTGACAAATAAACCTTCGCGGAATGCAAATTCAAATGAACCTTCTTCTTCTAATCAAAATATTTCTGATTTGGATTTATTGTTTGGAAATTCCTATGATGATTATATTGGGACTAAATCTAATGATTCAAATATTTTTTTCTAGGGAAAATAATCAAGTCCAATCTGAACAACATATATCTGGTCCATCTGTTGATATTCTAGTTACTCTTTCTGAAGAAATCGATGAAGAAGTTGATGAAAAGATAATCATGGAAGAACAAGGTTGTCCTGTTTCGTGTGAAGAGGGTCTGAGTAAGAATCTACCAAAGGTTTCAGTCGTACAAGATGAAAACTCACAGCCTCAGTCAAATAATCAGCCTATTTCAACCCCAAATATTGAACCTTCACGTGAACCTATTCAGGACAATTTCCCCAATACCTATACGAATCAAAATTCTGATCAATCTTCATACATTCCCCTACCTCACAGTAGTAAGTGGACCAAGGATCATCCGATAAGTCAAATTATTGGAGATCCAAATTCATCTGTACGTACAACGTTCGCTACTACAAATGAGTGTCCTTACTCTACTTTTTTTAGCAACATTGAACCGACTAAGGTATCTGAATCCTTAGCAAATCTAGATTGGATAATCGCAATGAAAGAGGAACTCAATCAATTTTTTGACGAGCCTAAGCCTGACCATGGTCTTCTCTAACAAGAAGTGGATGTTTCTCAGCCGAAAGGATGTGTTGACGAGCCTAAGCCTGACGATGTATACATCCTTAGCAGAGCCTTACATGGTCTAAAACAAGCCCCAAGAGCCTGGTATGATATTCTGTCTGAATTTCTTGTGAAGTTAGGCTTCTCGAAAGGTAATATTAACACAACTCTCTTTATTGAAAAATAAAAGTTTGGCATTATCTTGATACAAATTTATGTTGATGACATAATATTTGGATCTACAAATTCTAAATACTGTAAGAACTTTTCTGCCTTGATGGTTTCAAGATTTAAAATGAGCATGATGGTGAGATGAACTTCTTTTAAGGTTTACGAGTTAAACAATTATCTTCGGGAATTTTTATCTGTCAAACAAAATATATTTCTGCGTGATAACCGAATCTTGGCTATCACCCAAGGTATTTATTATGTGAATTAATTGTTTACATGAATACATGCTTACATGAGTAAAATATATGAGTATGTATTTTATGCATGGGGATATATGCATGATTTAGTATATGGGTACATATGCATATGATTTAAATATATGCATGAGATGTGAAGCGTGTATGCATGAATATGAAATAATATGTGCATGTGTGTGCATGAATTCATATGCATGCATGGGTGGTTTTGATTGTATGCATGCATGTGGGGGGAGTGTCGCCGACTTTCCATATCAGGAAAGTATTAATATAGAGAGTTGGGTTAAGGCAAAGGTTTCTTGCCTCATTAAAATTTTGAAAGAGATAGTGAGTAGTTTTGCTTGCTTATCCGGAGATCAAGTTTGGATTCATTTTTGGCTTTTACATCTTCAAAATCTGAGTCTTTCTTTTAAGGTGAGTGGTTTCTAAAATCTTCTTCATACGATTTTGTTACTAGTTTTGATGTCTGAATGCTGCATATTGTTCTTGAGTAAGATTATATGTCCGAATTGGGTTCTTTACTTGACACTATGGTGACCGGATTGAAAGAATTCGGACATAGTATTGTCCGAGTTCAAGTGTTTAACGTTTTAGTTAAGTGTATATCCGGTTAACGTGCCGCCCGAGGACGTGCCTTGTCCGGCTAGCGTGCCATCTGGATACGGCCTAGTCGGCTAGCGTGTCGTTCGGATACGGCCTAGTCCGGCTAGCGGGCCGTCCGGATATGGCTTAAGCCGGTCATGTGTCGTGCGGATACTAGTTATATCCGGTTAATGGGCTGTCCGGATAGGGTTCCATTTTAACACGCCGTCCGGATTGGGTTTTTTTGTTTATCAAGTTTGTTGTATTACAAGTGTTGTTCGGATTTGGAATCCGGTCAAGCTCATCCGGACATGTGTTGTCCGAATAGCCTATCCGGATATACATTTTTGGTACAAAGTGTTAAGTGTTTAGAATTCTTGGTATTTTCATAATTTAATAACTATTTGGGTTTAAATTTGTTATTGTGAAAAGGGGTATTTTTTATCGTTTAAAGAGAAAAGATAATGTTCCTACCAAGCGTGGTGACGTAAGTATGTTTTGGTATGGAACTGAGTTTTTGGGAAATATTCTTACCAAGCGTGGTGACGTAAGTCTGTTTTGGTATGAAACTTGTTTTAAGAGGTAGTTCCCCCAGACATGGTGACATTTGTTTGTTCTGGATTGGAACTGGGTGATGGGTACTTCCAAACGTGGTGACTTATGTTTGCTTTGGCAAGTAACCTTGTTTTAATGAAGGAATAAGGGTGGCATATCAAGGAGAGGTGTACCTTGGAATAAGAGAGGCATTGTCATATGTGGATATTATTATAGCTCTTGTCATTATCACTAATTAGATGCAATAACTCTGAATTATCATTTCTTTGTGACTTGATGAATTAAAGATATTGTTCTCTTTAGAAATAATAATTTAGATSTTATTGAGAAGGGGAAAATGGTTTGTCATGAGAGGCATTTATTGCCTAAACTTTCTATCAATATTTTTATACATACGGAGGGGCTCTGGTTGGTCGTACACAAGGACCAGAGGACCTCTAGTTATGTAAAAAGGGTTTTTAATAATTTGGGGATTTATAAATCAAAGGCTCTGTATGTTTCACACAGAAACTCTGTATTTTAAGTTATGTTTTATTCTTTAAAATTGTCTTTTCATAAAAATTATTTATAAACAAAGTTTAAGAGTCAGAGGAGCTCTTATTCTAGTTTACATGTCTTTTTAAATAATGTTATGTTCTTTTGGACCTAAGGTTGTATTTGGTCCAGAGGACCTCTGGTTGGTCATTAATTTTCTTAGATATAGAGGCTCCTGTAAGTAGAACCAGAAGCTCTGGTTGGTAAGGCAAAAGAGGCTCTAGTCTGTAGAACTAAAGGGGGTCTGGTCCTTTGAGCCAGAAGGACTTTGGCCCGTTGAGTCAGAGGGGCTTTGGCCCATTGAGATAGACTTCTATTTTGAGTTTTATTTTGAGCTCTGTTTTAAAAATATGCAATGCAGGAACTGCAGGGGTCATGGATATTAAGGGGAAGGGGAAAATGTGATTATTTTTCTTACTTGATATCTGCTTTTGAAGATCAGCATGAGATTGCTTATTTTGAAGATACATGTTGTTATACATGTGGTAGTAGAGGATTTTATTTTAAAAATTTTCATATGTAGATTTTGTACATATAAGAATCCATGTATTAGTGGGACCATTGTGGTGTAAACTGTATTTATTTATAATGAAATATATGTTATATGCAAATGTGGTGTTTGGGGGTGTCACAGAGTGGTATCAGAGCCTTAGTTTATGGGATTTAGGTATTCAAAGCATGATGCCTAGACTTTAACTGTCATTTGCATAGTAAGGGTCCCAGACATAGATAGTACCACTGGAAATAAAATATAATGGGTTAAAGAGGGCAGTATCTAAGGTGAATTCGAATTACAAATGGCCAATGTAATTATGAATTTATAGGTACATACCTATACTCGGATACCATATTATATTTGGGAATGTGAATACGTGATATTTAATACTAAAATAATCTGCAGATGGCTAGTCGATCACAGAGATCTGAGACGATCACCCATCCCGAGTTAAGAAAGGGAGGAGTCTTCTATCAATCCTCCAACTAACACTTCTGGGAGTCGAGGTTGGGGAAGAATCAGGGGCAGAGGTCGAGGGAGGAGTCAGGCTCCAGGAATAAGTAAGGCTGAGATTCGCCCTAATCAAGGGGAATCTATTTCTGGCAATGTAAATCAGGAGCAGGGGCATCAACCTAAATTTATAACTAGAGATGTTCTAGCAAAGGAGATGGGAAAACTAAGAGAGACTATGGTATCCATAATGGGATTATCGGCCAGAATAGAAACCGAGCGAGTTGGAATTATTCTTCCAGCTCCTTCAGCAGGCAGCAATAACAAGGCAGGGGACATAAAAATGTTCCTGACTTGCAAACCTCCAACATTTTCGGGAAAAAGAGATCCAGTAAAGCGATGTGCTGGATAAAAGAAATCGAATCGATATTTAACACAAGTAGGTGTTCTGCGGAAGATAAGGTTAGGTTTGCAGTGTCTACGCTGAAATCTAATGTTTTATATATTGGTGGGATGTGGAGTCCTTAGCACAGCCAAATATCCTGCAAACGATGCCTTAGGAAGAATTTGTGACCAGATTTAAGACACAATTCTGTCCTAAGACTGCAGTAAGGCAAATAGAAAAGGATTTCCTGAAACTAGAGCAAGAAAATAGATCTGTACGGGATTATATTGAGAATTTTATC
Organism: Cynara cardunculus var. scolymus; assembly: GCF_001531365.2. Lineage (NCBI taxonomy): Eukaryota > Viridiplantae > Streptophyta > Magnoliopsida > Asterales > Asteraceae > Cynara > Cynara cardunculus. The sequence goes on along the minus strand of NC_037544.1, from coordinate 20,202,813 downwards.
GAGTATTCCTGTTTTGCATAACACTATGTCTCTTTAGAGTCCCTGAAGGTGGAAAGGTACATTTGGGGTCTAAAACCTTCTATCCGGGAATTTGTAATAGCTATGGACCCTGCTACATTCACTTTAGCCGTAAATGCTGCTAAGGTTACAGAAATAAATAAAAAACAACAAGGTGAAGAGAAAGTAGTGGAGAAAAGAAAGTGGGAAGGTTGTTCAGCTAGTTTTCGAAGATGTAAATTCATTAAGTCAGACAATCGCCCTTCTCAGCCGTCACATGTTAGAGCTTGTCCGCGGTGTCAACAGATGCACCAGGAAAATTGTCCATCTGAGCCGAAAAGATGTTATTGATATGGTGAGGCAGGGCATCTTTCAAGGGATTGCACTACACCCAAAAGGTGTTTTTAGTGCAATTCACTTGACCATATTCGACCGAGTTGTCCATAGTTAAGGGCTCCTCGGTTGACAATGGGAGGAAATGCTCCAACTAACCGTGGAAGGCCTAGTGCACCAAGAGGAGGCTAGAGTGGGGCGCGGGGCCGATCATTCCAAATGACAAAGAATGAGGCTGAAGCTACGTCAGACGTAGTAACAGGTACCTTTCTTGTCAATTCCATGATTGCTATGGTGCTATTTGATTCGAGTGCGAACTTTTCATCCGTATCACCCTTATTTGCTAAAACTGCACGTATGACCTCTGTGCCACTTAACAAAATATTAGTAGTTGATACTGCTAATAGTCTAGAATTTGTTGTATACGTGTTCAATAATTGTGTGATTGATATTGAAGGGTGTGGGTTGCCGATTCGACTTTTCCCTATGCCGATGAAATAGTTCGACGTTGTGGTGGGAATGGACTGGTTAGCATAGAATAGGGCTAGTATTCTGTGCAACAAGAAGATGATCAATATTGATCTACCACAGAAAGGACCGATTGTTATTAATGGTGATCGGCAGGATCACCATACTAACTTGTTATCGAATCGGAAGGCCTGAAAATGTGTTCAGAAGGGATGTCAAAGTTATATGTCTTACATGGTAGATTCAAGGAAGGAAAAGAGTTGATTCCAGTTGTTTGTGATTATCCGAAAGTCTTTCCGAAAGATTTAGCTGGTCTACTACCAGATAGATCTATCAAATTCATAATAGATCTGGTACGTGGGGAAGCACCAGCGGCAAGAGCACCGTACCGGCTTGCGCCGTCAGAGCTAAAAGAGTTGGTGAGTCAGTTAAAGGATCTCCTTGACAAGGGTTTCATCAGACTGAGTACCTCACCTTGGAATGCCCCGGTTCTGTTTGTCAAGAAGAAGGATGAATCAATGCGAATGTGCATTGACTATCGAGAATTGAACAAACTGACCATTAAGAATAAATATCCTCTACCAAGAATCGATGATCTTTTTGATCAATTGGTGGGAGCGAGTTACTTTTCAAAGATCAATTTGCGGTCAGGATACCATCAGTTAAAGGTCAAAGAGGAGGATGTTGCCAAGACTGCTTTCCGAACTCGGTATGGATATCATGAGTGTTTGGTTATGCCTTTCGGTCTAACCAATGCTCTTGCAGCTTTTATGGATTTAATGAACCGAGTATGTAGTGAATATCTCAATAAATTCATTATTGTGTTTATTGATGGTATTCTTATATACTCAAAGTCTAAAGAAGAGCATGTTGAGCATCTTCATTTGATTCTTAAACTTTTGAAGAAAGAAAAGTTGTATGTTAAATTGTCCAAATGTGAGTTCTGCTTAAGTGAAATCCGATTTCTAGGTCACGTTATATCTAAAGCAGGAGTGAAAGTTGATCCTGCTAAGATTGAGGCAGTAGAGAAATGGGATGCACTGAGAACTCCTTCGGAAGTCCGTAATTTCCTGGGGTTAGCAGGTTACTACCGGAAATTAATTCAGGATTTCTCAAAGATTGTGGTGCCATTGACGAAGTTGACTCGGAAAAATATTACGTTTCAGTGGGAAGAAGATCAACATAAAGCTTTTCAGCTATTGAAAGATCATCTGTGCATCATGCAGTTCTGTCTTTACCAAAAGGATCAGAAGATTTCATGGTCTATAGTGATGCTTCAAAGTTGGGGTCTGGGTTGTGTTCTGATGCAAAGAGGGAAAGTGATTGCATATGCATCCAGACAGCTAAAAGATCATGAGAAACAGTATCCAACACACAGCCTGGAACTTGCAGCCGTAGTTTTTGCTATGAAGATTTGGAGGCACTATTTGTTGGGGACTAAGTGTTAGATCTTTACAGATCAAAAAAGTCTCCAACATTTATTCAATCAAAAAGAGCTAAACATGCGTCAATGACGATGGATCGAGTTGGTAAATGACTATGATTGTGAAATCCTTTACCATTCGGGGAAAGCTAATGTGGTAGCAGATGCCTTAAGTAGAAAAAGAAAAGAGTGGTACGATCAGGGCTGTGGCTATGAGAATGAGTCTGTTGCCAGATCTTCATGATGAGATTGTAAACTGTCAAGGGGAAGCTGTTAAGGAAGGTAACTTCAAATCTAAACAGGTGGGTAAATTAATTTCAACTTTGGAAAAGAATGACAAAGATCTTCTATGTTTTCAAGGTAGAATATGGGTACCGTGCTATGTAAATACCCGAGAAGTTATTTTTAACGAAAGTCATAAATCCCGATATTCTATTCATCCTGGCACCAATAAAATGTATAAAGACTTAAAACATTTTTCTTGGTGGCATGGACTGAAAAAATACATAGCAAAATATGTGGAATGATGTTTGACATGTCTGCAAGTGAAAGCTGAGCATCAAAGACCATATGGGAATCTTCAGTCTTTGGAGATTCCTGTGTGCAAATGGGATCATGTCATGATAGATTTCATTATGAAATTGCCTCAAACTCAAAAGGGATATGATGACATATGGGTGATTGTGGATCGTTTGTCGAAATCTGCGCACTTTTTTTCCGATAAAAGAAAAATATCCGTCAGAAAGGTTAGCAAACATTTATATTGAAGAGATTGTGACCAGACATGGGGTTCCGTTGTCCATCATCTCAGAAAGGGATTGTCGGTTTACATCCAAGTTCTGGGCAAGTTTTCAAAAAGCTTTGGGTTCTCAGATTCGATTGAGTCCAGCGTATCATCCTCAGATTGACGAGAAGAGTGAAACAATGATTCAAACCCTTGAAGATATGCATGCATGGGTGGTTTTGATTGTATACATGCATGTGGGGGGGAGTGTTGCCAACTTTCCATATCAGGAAAGTACAAATATAGAGAGTTGGGTTAAGGCAAAGATTTCTTGCCTCATTAAAATTTTGAAAGAGAGGGTGAGTAGTTTTGCTTGCTTATCCGAAGATCAAGCTTGGATTCATTTTTGGCTTTTACATCTTCAAAATCTGACTTTTTCTTTAAGGTGAGTGGTTTCTAAAATCTTCTTCATACGATGTTGTTACTGGTTTTGATGTATGAATGTTGCATATTGTTCGTGAATAAGATTATATGTCTGAATTGGGTTCTGTACCGGACACTATGGAGACAAGATTGAAAGAATCCGGACATAGTGTTGTCCGGGTTCAAGTATTTAACATTTTAGTTAAGTGTATATCTGGTTAAAGTGCCGCCCGGGGACATGCCTTGTCCGGCTAGCGTGTCGTCCGAATACGGCCTAGTCCGGATAGCGTGTCATCCGGATACGGCCTAGTCCGGCTCGTGTGCCATCCGGATATGGCTTAATCTTGTCATGTGCCGTCCAGATAGGGCGTCTTTTTAATGCACCGTCCGGATTGGGTTTTTGTTTTTATCAAGTTTGTTTTATTACAAGTGTTTTCCGGATTTGGAATTCGGTCAAGCTCATCCGAACATGTGTTGTCTGGATATACATTTTTCGTACAAAGTGTTAAGTGTTTAGAATTCTTGGTATTTTCACAATTTAACAATTATTTAGGTTTAAATTTGTTATTGTGAAAAGGGGTATTTTTTTATCTTTAAAAGAGAAAAGATAATGTTTCTACCAAGCTTGGTGACGTAAGTCTGTTTTGGTATGGAACTGAGTTTTTGGGAAATATTCCTACCAAGCGTGATGACATAATCTGTTTTGGTATGGAACTGGATTTTGAGAAATGTTTCTACCAAGCGTGGTGACATAAGTTTGTTTTCGTATGAAACTTGTTTTAAGAGGTAGTTCCACCAGACGTGGTGACATTTATCTGTTCTGGCTTATAGTGGGTGATGGGTACTTCCATATGTGGTGACTTATGTCTGTTCTGGAAAGTAACCCTTTTAATGAAGGAATAAGTGTGGCATATCAAGGACAGGTGTACCTTGGAATAAGGGAGACATTGTCATATGTGTATATTATTATAGCTCTTGTTGTTATCACTAATTAGATATAATAACTCTAAATCATCATTTCTTTGTGACTTGATGAATGAAAGATATTGTTCTCTTTAGAAATATTAATTTAGATGTTATTGAGAATGGAAAAATGGTTTGTCATGAGAGGTATTTATTGCCTAAACTTTCTATCAATATTTTTATACATACAGAGGGGCTCTGGTTGGTCGTACACAAGGACTAGAGGACCTCTGGTTATGTAAAAAGGGTTTTTTATAATTTGGGGATTTATAAATCAAAGGCTCGTATGTTTCATACAGAAGCCCTATATTTTAAGTTATGTTTTATTCTTTAAAATTGTCTTTTCATAAAAATTATTTATAAACAAAGTTTAAGAGTCAGAGGAGTTCTGATTCTAGTTTACTTGTCTTTTTAAATTAGGGCAAAATGCACAAAATAGCAATCTACTTTCATAAATTTCTTTATTATAGCAWTGTACTTTCAGTTTTTCTTATTACAGCAATGTACTTTCAAACTATTTTTTATTAGGACATTGTACTTTGAAAAATTTACCCATTATAGCATTGGGTAACCTTTTGATTTAAATTTACCTATTATACTAGGTTTTCATGTCACCTCATTGTCCACGTAGGTTGTCCACATGTACTATAGTGATGTGATTTTCTTACTACATTATTGTACTTTCAAAATTATTTATCATAGCATCTACTAGTTCTTATTAAACACTGTATTTTTAATTTTAATTTTTAGGTATTTTACATGTTATTTAATAAATGTATTAAATGAATTAAAAAATTCTAAATTATTCAATAATATATCAGTATCAATAAAACTAGTAGAACATAACTTATCTCGCTAATATTTTAAAAAAATATGTGTTTTTAAAAAAAAGGAAAATAAGAATTGTTCTTTTTTACCAAAAAAATATTATCTGTTAAAGAATATATAATATTTATTCAAAAACTTTTTACTTGACGTATAAATATATTAAGCTAATTAAATTT
>NC_037544.1:20192090-20197438 GCF_001531365.2 Cynara cardunculus var. scolymus | reverse complement strand
CAATTTATTTCGTTAATATTTTAAAGAGAACTTTAAAAAGATATGTATTTATTTGAACAACATAAAATTGAAAAATCTACCTTTTTTACAAACAAAATATATCTCAAAAATAATGTTTCATATTTATTTAATAAATATTTTACTCTAAGAATATTTAATTTGAATGCAACTTAATAAGAAAAAGTAAAAAAATTAAATGTTTTTTTAGATCATAGCAATGAAAAATGAAAATTACTAATAATAATTTGAAATAGATTTTTTTTTTAATTTTAGTTAAGTTATCAAAATGATGTGTCATCCACATCACCTCATTAAAGCCACACAAGCAAAAAAGTCAAAGGGATAACCGGTTTAAAAGGTAACATGTTACTCATTGCTATTATGGGTAGATTTTTTAAAGTACAATGCTTTAATAAAAAATAATTTGAAGGTACATTGCTGTAATAAATATAAAAAAAAAGTAGAATGCTATAATAAGAAATTTTATGAAAGTAGGTTGCTATTTCATGCATTTAACCCTTTAAATTATGTTATGTTCTTCTGGACCTAAGGTTGTATTTGGTCCAGAGGACCTCTGGTTGGTCATTAATATTTTTAGATAGAGAGGCTCTAGTTAGTAGAACCAAAAGCTCTGGTTGGTAAGGCAGAAGAGGCTCTGGTCTGTAGAAACAGAGGAACTCTGATCTCTAGAACCAGAGGGGCTCTAGTCTGTAGAACCAGAGGGGCTCTGGTCCTTTGAGCCAGAGGGACTCTGGCCCCTTGAGCCAAAGGGGCTTTGGCCCGTTGAGATAAATATCTACTTTGAGTTCTGGGTTTTAGAAGGGTGCATTTACATTATGGGATGATGTTAACCGTTGATCTTATTTTATTTCTATTGGGAACTGCATTATTTGTCTAAAATGCCATTATTTCTGTGTAAAATTATTTTAACAGATTTTGGTGTTCATCATCCTGCATATGCAAAGAAGCTATTTACTCACTAGACCCTTCTGGTCTAACCCTCATTTTTCTGTTTTAAAAATATGCAATGCAAGAACTGCGGGATCCAAGGATATTAAGGGGAAGGGGAAAATGTGATTATTTTCCTTACTTGATATCTGCTTTTGAAGATCAGCATGAGATTGCTTATTTTGAAGATACATGTTGTTATACATGTGATAATAAAGGATTTTATTTTGGAATTTTTCATATGTAGATTTTGTACATATAAGAATCCATGTACTAGTGAGACCATTGTGGTGTAAACTGTATTTCTTTATAATGAAAATATATGTTATATGCAAATGTGGTGTTTGGGGGTGTCACATTCTGATATCCTGCAGAAATTTAATATGGAAAATTGTTCATCTATCAAAACACCTATCGCTCCTGGTTCAAAACTACATGTTGATCCTTCGGGTAAAGCCGTAGATCAGAAAACCTATCGAGGCGTGATTGGTTATTTGATGTATTTAACTTCTTGTAGACCTGATATTTTGTTCTCAACACATCTCTGTATCAAATATTAGGAAAATCCAAAAGAGACCCATCTTAGTGCGGTTAAACATATTTTTTGTTATCTCAAAGAGATTGCTAATCTAAGACTTTGGTATCCTAAGGGTACTGGTTTTGAATTGACTGTCTACTCAGATGCAGACTATGTAGGGTGTATATTGGACAGGAAAAGCACTTCGGGTCATGTTCAATTTCTAGGAGATAAACTGGTAAGCTAGGCATCAAAGAAGCAAAATTGCATGTCAACTTCTACTACTGAAGCAGAATATGTAGTTGCTGCTAGTCGTTGTTCTCAAATTATCTGGATGCACACACAGCTCAAAGATTACAGTTTTTCCTTATAATAAAATTCCAATTTATCGTGATTCAAAAAATGCAATTGCAATTTTCTATAATCCTATTCAACACATTAAAACAAAACATATAGATATCCGATATCATTTTATTAAAGATTATGTTAAAAAATGAACTATTGAACTATATTTTGTAACCACAGAATATCAGCTAGATGACTTATTTAAAAAACCTTTAGATGAAAAACGTTTTACCTTTTTAATATCTAAGTTAGGTATGATAAATTTGAAAATCTGAATTTTTTTTAAAATTTAATCAATAACTTGAAAATCTTATGTTTATTAGTTACAATTTTTTAAACTAATAAACTTTTGATTTTCATCTAATTGAATTCAGTTTAAGTCAAATTCAGTGCTTCAAATATCTGTATTTTCAAATATATGTCAGTATTTCATTTTTTTATGTGATAAAAATTTTGAATGTGAATTCTATTTTTGACAGGGAGTGTTGAATTTTTTTTATCATGATCATTTTTTCAGGGGGAGCAAAATATTTGTATTGGATTCTAACTGATATAATTTTTAAGGTATTTTCAAAGTCTTAGCTTTGACCAATGAGAAAAATGTGCGATATAGCATTGAACAATGAAGATGTTAAGGATAAAGGCTTGTCCAATAAGGACCTTATCCGGACAAAGTGTTGTCCGGTGAAGGGTTAATTCGGACATAACTATGTTCGATGAAGACCTTACTTGGACAAGGCATGTCCGATGAGGACCTTATCCAGACAAGACATGTCCGATGAAGGCCAATCCGGCTATTGTTTTGATCGATAAGAAACGTATTCGGATACTACTTTGTTAGGTGTTAATCTTAAAGGATTTTGTAATGTTTTTTGTCTCTGGATAGATCTTATGCTCATTCATTCCTTAATCTTTGTTGAACGATGAGTATGCTTATCGTTTAAAGTTTGATCAATGAGTTCGTTTATCGTACAAAGCTTGTCTGATAAACCCTCTCATCGCTCAAAGCCATGAGCGGTAATCCTTACTCATCGTACACCCCATGTCCGATGAAGTTTTCTCACCGGACAAAGCTTCATCTAGTGAGGAATTCCGAAGGTTATGAATTTGTGTGACTAGTTTTTAACCAATCACAGTTTAGTGTCGTTTCACTTCATTTTTTCCTATAAAAGGGTTCGTCCGATTTCGTTTTTATTTTTTACAGCCCTAAATTTACTTGCTGCCTTTATCGTTGCATTCATAGTCTTCTTGAAGAACTCATCGTCCGATAATCAATCAATCTTCATCTCCTTCTTTTCTACTTATCGTTTGGACTGTCTTGATTAACAATTTAGTTCTTTGAACTGATTTGGACTAATCTAATGGTTTGTAAACTCTGTTAATCTGTTCTTGACCAATATAAACTCAAACATAATATGAACACTAAATCTGGTCTTCATCAAATATTGAACCATGAATGATAATCTTTGAACGATAAGGACTTTAATATGGAACTTGAATATTCAGGTCTTTTGAACTAAATTCTTGATCATTTAGATTTTGAACCTTGACTGATAACTAAACTTGTTCTTGTTAGATTTTAAGTGTGGAGTAATTTTAAACTGTGACCGGAGAAGTTAACCGGTGAGGAGAGGCTGTCCAGTGAAGCTTATTTTTTAATTGTGATCAGTGAAAAGAAATTTTTTTGTAAAAAAAAAGGTTGTTATATACTTTATGTTAGAATTTTTTTTGTTATTCTTTTGTTTTTGTTTGTTAATTATTTTTTCCTCTTATTTTATTGAGTTAATTTTTTTTTCTTTTCTATTTTTTTTGAAAAAAAATTTATGTCTTAGAATTTTTTTTAGCCTTATTATTTTTTTGGTTAGTCTTAATTGTTTAGACTTTATTTTCTTTTGTTGTTATTTTTTTTTGTTGTTTTATGGTTTGTTGTGAATTTCTTTTGTATTGTTTTTTTTTGAGCGGAAAAAGTCGAAGCGTAACTTTCTAAAATTTGAGAGCAATTTTTTTATATAAAAATGATTTGGCAATAAAAATGGTTGTCTTGGTCTATGTGTCAAGTTTTTAAATTTTTGGAATTTGTTTCATTATGGGTCTAATATGTTTACTGTTTTACAGATAACAACTATGACGACAACGAAAAACCATCCATCTTCCCATCGGTCTGATGTGAAAATCCTATCCCTTCCATCAGATCCGAACCTACAACCTTTTTCCAGTCAGCCACAAATATAACCCCAGATGAAACACTTTTCCAATGTCACTATATCTTGACCTAAAATCAAATAATCATCATTTTAACTTCGATATACCTTCAGAATACCCTATAATCCCCGTCATCCTAAAAGGACATTTGATCGCTTATGCATTATCTACAACAGCGGATGTTCCTTTGGTATACCGTCAACAATTCTGGCACACTCTTGCCTACATCAAAGAAGGAAACCAATTCTTTTTCCAAGGGCATGTGCATAATTAAATGAGTCACCTGACTTTGAAAAGGCTGTGAAAGATAGTGAATCTGCCAAATCCAAGCTTTGCTACCAGATTATCAAAATTTGAAAACTTCGTATGATGAAGAACTTTGCCAGGACATCAAGCGTCTTGGACATTCGGGGGAATTGAGCAACCCGTCACAATTCAAAAGAAAGCTTCTTCCATCAGTGTGGCACCTGCTATTCTCAATCCTGAACCATTGCCTCACATCCAAGACAGCTGGAATAGATACTTGCAGCAGTTCATTCCACGTCGTCTTCAACCGTCGATATGACTTCATGATGGTGATCTAGAATGAACTAGCAGAACTTGTTCATGTAACACCTCAAACCCACACATTGCATATAACACATATTTCATATATAGAATACATGTTTTCCTCCACATAGGTCCTTGATACAAGAGTCTGTAATATAAAATACACAACCCAAAAATTTCAAAAGTACAAGTTCTTGTATCCTAGCATCTATGCTTCCAAACAGCTAAGCATATAGAGAAGTAATTCACATAACACTTTTTCCCTTATAATCATTACCTGCACACATAATTTGAAAACACAAAAATGAGGGTTAGACATGAATGTCTAGTGAGGTTCCCTTCTATGTAATGCAGGGTGAGGATCACCAAAACGTTTATTTCAAATCATTCAACATGTGAAGCAAAATTAAAAACATACTGCTTCGGTCCATCGGACCTCTAGTTCAAACAACACTTAGAAAATATTTCGACAACCAGGACCAGAGCCCCTGGTCTCTCTTCCAGAGCTTCTGGTCTTCACGACCAGAGCCTCTGGTTTCAAATCCATAATTAGAAAATAATTCAACACCCAGGACCAGAGCCCCTCTGGACCAGAGCTTCTGGTTTCACGACCAGAGCCGCTGGTTGAACTAACCAGACTTAAAATATATTTCAACATCCTCGACCAGAGCCCCTCTGGTCTCTATTCCAAAGCTTCTGGTTGTACGAACCAAAACTTCTCACTCATAAAAATGATCTCTAGTTAAACCTTCAATCAATAAGATAGCCTTTTTCATAAAACAAGTAC
>NC_037544.1:20188335-20190265 GCF_001531365.2 Cynara cardunculus var. scolymus | reverse complement strand
ATTTAGTTTGTCATCCAACTTAATCTCCGGAAGTGGTATTGCCATACTAGGATCAGCAAGGCATTTCCTTAGGTTTGACACATGGAAAGTATTGTGAATCARACTAAGTTCCTCTGGTAAYTCCAATTGRTAAGCTACTGGTCCAACTCGTTTACAGATTTTGAATGGGCCAATATATCTTGGACTGAGTTTACCTTTCTTCCCAAATCTCATAAMTCCTTTCCAGGGAGAAACTTTCAACATTACTAAGTCATTTACGTAAAATTCAATTGTTTTATGCGCTTATCTACGTAGTTTTTCTGAAGATCTTGTGTTGTTTTAATTCTTTCCCGAATCTGATCAATCTTTTTAGAAGTTACTTGCACAATTTCAGGGCCTGTTAATTGTTTCTCACCCACCTCATTCCAACATATAGGGGTTTAACATTTTCGACCATACAACACTTCATATGGAGCCGCTTTGATGTTGGAATGATAGTTATTATTGTATGCAAATTCTATTAATGGAAGATGATCTTCCCATGATCCTCCAAAATCTATATGCAAGCTCTTAGCATATCTTCAAGTGTCTGAATTGTTCTTTCACTTTGTCCGTCCGTTTGAGGATGATATGATGTACTTAATCGAATTTGAGATCCTAATGCCTTTTGAAAACTTCCCCAGAATTTCGATGTATATCTGCTATCTCTGTCCGAAATGATAGATAGTGGAACTCCATGTATTGTCACAATTTTCTTAATATAAATCTGAGCCAACTTTTCTAATGAATAACTCTCTTTCATCGGTAGAAAGTGCGCAGATTTGGATAGACGATCCATTATTACCCATATGGCATCATATCCTTTTGGGGTTCTGGGTAACTTCATAATAAAATCCATTGTCATATGATCCCATTTCCAAACAGGAATTTCTAAGGATTGTAGTTTTCCATAGGGCCTCTGATGCTCTATCTTTACTTGTAGGCATGTCATACATTTCTCCACATACCTTGCTGTGTCTTTCTTTACTCCTGGCCACCAATAAAAAGTTTTCAAATCCTTATACATTTTATTAGTACCTAGATGGATGGAATATCGAGATTCATGGCTTTCCCTTAGAATTATATCGCGAATATTTCCATAAAGTGGTATCCAGATTCGTCCTTGAAAGCATAGTATTTCTTAGTCGTTCTTCTCTAGGTTAACAATCATTTTTCCCAATCTTTTGGTTTTCAAGTGACCTTCTTTAACAGCCTCAACTTGACACCTTTTAATATTTGTATGCAAATCTGGTCTCACATCTATTTTCATCGCCACGGCTTTGATAATTCCTCCTCTTTCTTTTCAGCTTAACGCATCAGCTACGACATTAGCTTTCCCTGGATGGTAAAGAATTTCACAATCATAGTCGTTGACTAGTTCTATCCATCGATGTTGCTTCATGTTTAACTCTTTCTGGTTGAACAAATGCTGCATACTTTTGTGATTTGTATAAATTTTGCACTTTGTTCCTAGCAAATAGTGCCTCCAAATTTTTAAGGCGAATACTACAGCTGCTAATTCCATATCATGCATTGGGTACTTCTTCTCATGATCTTTCAATTATCATGATGCATATACAATTACGTTTCCCTTTTGCATTAAAACACAGCCTAAGCCAAGCTTCGATGCATCACTATAAACAATGAAGTCTTCTGCTCTGTCGAGTAGAGATAAAACTGGTGCGCTACATAAGCGATCTTTCAGGGTTTGGAACGCCCTTCTTTGTTCTTCGGCCCAATGAAACATAATATCTTTTCGAGTCAACTTGGTCAGAGGTACCGCTATTTTTGAAAAATCCTTAATAAATTTGCGATAATAACCGGCCAAGCCTAGAAAACTTCTGACTTCTGAAGGGTTTCTTGGAGCATCCCATTTTTCTACTGCTTCGACTTTTGGTGGATCCACTCTGAT
>NC_037544.1:20161582-20188215 GCF_001531365.2 Cynara cardunculus var. scolymus | reverse complement strand
TTGCACACCCTGTTCATCAGGTCCATGAAGGCTGCTGGTGCATTTGTTAGGCCAAAAGGCATAACTAGAAATTCATGATGTCCATATCTTGTTCTGAACGCAGTTTTAGGAACATCTTATTCTTTAACTTTCAGTTGATGATATCCGGATCGCGGATCAATCTTTGAGAAGTAACTGGCCCCAACTAATTGATCAAATATATCATCAATCCTGGGTAATGGATATTTATTCTTCACTGTCATTTTGTTAAGCTCCCGATAATCTATACACACTCTCATTGACCCGTCCTTCTTTTTAACAAATAAAACCGGAGCTCCCCAAGGTGAAGTACTTGGTCTAACAAAACCCTTGTCAAGTAGATCCTTCAGTTGAGGCACCAATTCTTTCAACTCTGATGGGGCTAATCTATATGGTGTTTTGGCTACGAGTGCTGCCCCGGGTATCAGGTCAATTTTAAATTCGATAGCTCGGTCTGGTGGAAGATTAGACAAGTCATTAGGAAAGACTTCTGAGTATTCTTTGACAATTGGGATCTGTTCTGATTCTTTCTCTTCTCTGTTTGCATCGATAACATAAGCCAAAAATCCCTGACATTTCTTCTGTATACATTTACGAGCTTTCAATATGGAAAGAAGACTGGTATGATAATCCCGAGGATCACTATCTATGATGACTGTTCCTTTGCCTGGCAACTTAATTTCAATCTTCTTTTGATTACATAAAATAGCTGCCTGATTTTTAGCTAACCAATCCATACCCACCACTACATCGAATTCTTTCATTGGTATAGGGAATAATCGGATAGGCAACTCACATCCCTCGATGGAAATGGTATATTTTTCGAACACATAAGCAACAATTTCTTGACTATTAGCGGTGTCAACCACTAACTTTTTGTCAAGAGGCACAGAAATTAAGCATGCAATTTCAGCAAAAGTAGGGGATATGAATGAAAAGTTCGCTCCCAAATCGAATAGCACTTTAGCATATACAGAGTTGATGGAATAGGTACCTGTTACCACGTCTGGAACTGTCTCTGCCTCATTTTTAGTCACCTGGAAAGATCGTCCTTGCGCCCTTCCTAATCCTCTTCTAGTCATACTTGGTCTCCCTCGACCACTTGTTGTACTATTTCCCAAACTTAGTTATGGAGTTTTGAGCTGTGGGCATTTGTCTTTAAAGTGATCTAGTGAATTTCAAATGAAACATCTTTTATTCATTGGACAGTATCTCAATGAATGTCCAATCTCACCACAATTGAAACATTTCATTGGTTCTTGTTTGCATTCTCCTTGATGATATTGTCGACACCTAGGACAGATCTTTTCCATCGACCTCTGCATTGGTTTCTTGTTGAACTTAAAGGACTTGGATCCTTGATATCCTTTTGAAGATCCTTCCCATTTCCTCTTTTCCATTTGTTTTCCTTCATCGCTTCTATTTTTGTTTCTTTTTGTGACTTCAGCTGCATCGACTGCCAATGAAAATGTGGTAGGATTCATTGCTATAACAAAATCGAGGGTTTCAAACCCCAGATATATCTCTCAACTTTTCTTGCTTCTGTGGATATGTAATGCTCAGCAAATCTAGAATACTCTATGAATTTCTCTGTGTATTCTCTAACTGATCCAGAGCTTTGTTATAACTTTAAGAAATCCTCTTCCATTTGTCTAACCGCTGCTTTGGGACAAAATTGTTCCTTAAATCTATTCACAAATTCTGCCCATGACAAGGTTTGCAAAACATCCATCCTTCCAAGAGATTCTATTTCCCACCAATATAAAGCATTAGATTTTAGAACTGATATAGCAAACCTGACTTTGTCGGCTTCTGAACAACGTATGGTATTGAATACATATTCAATCTCTTTTATCCAACACATAGCTTTAATTAGATCTCGCTCACCCGAAAAATTGGTAGTTTGCATATCAGAAACATTTTAATATCCCCTCCTCTGGTGCTTGGTGTTGGTATGGAAGAATTTATCTCTACTCGTTCTGTTTCCACCCTTGTAGGCATTCTCATTATTGATGTTAAGGTTTCTCTTAACTTTCCCTTTTCTTCAGCTAGCATATTTCTGGTTACAAATTCTGGCTGTGGTGCTGGTTCTGGATTGTTATCCCCATAATTGGATTCTGGCTTGATTAACATAGCCTTCTGATTGATGATTTCTTTCCCTTGTTTGATTGCTCTCTCTTCCTCTGCCTCTACCTCGTGAGGTACTAATAGGGGCTTCGATGGGAGAATTTTCTGCTTCACTAAGATCAGGATGGGCTAGTCTTTGTGATCTTCTGGACCGACTTGCCATCTGCAGATTTCATGATTAAATAACACATTTTCACATTCCCAAATATAATAAAGTGTCCAAGTTCAGTTATGTACCTGTAGATTCAAAATTACATTGGCCAGATGTAATCCGAAAATACGTTACACACTGACTTCTTAACTTATCATATTTATTTCAAAGGTTCTAACTATGTCTGGGACCCTAATATGCAATAGAATAGTTTAAGTCTAGGCATCATCATGCAATTGATAACCTAAATCCCTTAAACTTTGGCTCTGATACCATCTCTATAACACCCCAAATCCACACAATGCATATAACACATATTTCATATATATAATACATGTTTTCCTCCACATAGGTCCTTGATACAAGAGTCTATAATATAAAATACACAACCCAAAAATTTCAAAAGTACAAGTTCTTGTATCCTAGCATCTATGCTTCCAAAACAGCTAAGCATATAGAGAAGTAATTCACATAACACTTTTTCCCTTATAATCATTACCTGCACACATAATTTCAAAAACACAAAAATGAGGGTTAGACATGAATGTCTAGTGAGGTTCCCTTCTATGTAATGCAGTGTGAGGATCACCAAAACGTTTATTTTAAATCATTCAACATGTGAAGCAAAATTAAAAACATACTGCTTCGGTCCATCGGACCTCTGGTTTCAAACAACACTTAGAAAATATTTCGACAACCAGGACCAGAGCCCCTCTGGTCTCCCTTCCAGAGCTTCTGGTCTTCACGACCAGAGCATCTGGTTTCAAATCCATACTTAGAAAATAATTCAACACCCAGGACCAGAGCCCCTCTGATCTCTCTTCTAGAGCTTCTGGTTTCACGACCAGAGCCGCTGGTTGAACTAACTAGACTTAAAATATATTTCAACATCCTCGACCAGAGCCCCTCTGGGCTCTCTTCCAGAGCTTCTAGTTGTACTAACCAAAACTTCTCACTCATAAAAATGATCTCTAGTTAAACCTTCAATCAATAAGATAGCCTTTTTCATAAAACAAGTACTTATAAATAGTTCATGTTCGACCAGAGCCTCTGGTTGTACTAACCAGAGCTTCTGGTTCAAAAGACATGACCAACCAGAGCCCCTCTGGTTCAACTCTTAACCAGAGCATCTCTGGTCTGTTTTTCATAAAAAGACTAAGTATAAAGAATCTTTTGAAATAACATTTAAAAACAAATATCTAAAGCACTAAGCTTGCTTCTCAAATATATAAAGCTTATTTTCCAAACTAATAAATTCATAAAAGATTTTTCATAAATAACCAGCATCCTCTGGTTTTATTATGAGGGTCAATCAGAGCCCCTCTGGTTCCTTGCAAGGTACAACCAGAGCTCCTCTGTTTCCTCATAATCAATACTTTTACCCAAAGCATTTCTCAATAGTCACGAATTATATGATCTCCAATACCCATCACATCATTACCATCATTTCTACTAAAGACAACATCTCTAAATCCTCAAATCACCAAGAAGTGAGAACTCCAATCTGTTGTAACTCTAATAGTTATCATGGTAAGAGTTAGGCTATGCCGATATCGTCCCACCTTATATCCTCCCAATAATCCCCTTTGAATGATGTTCCACCCTTATATCTTCCTGCTCATTAATATGAAGTAGTTCATCCAAAGATAGACCTTAGTCACATGTCAGAGTGAATCTGTTCATAATCCTTAAACCAAATTATATTAATATGAAGTAGTTCATCCAAAGACAGACCTCAGTCACCTGTCAGAGTGAACCTGTTCATAATTCTCAAACCAATATCATGGTTCCAACATAGGTTTATCCTCAAAACCTTTTATTCTCAAGAACAACCTGTTCTTCCAAAACAGTTTAAAACTCTGTTTTTCTGTAAACTCTTTCAAACTGTTTTAAAAACCCGAATACTGTTTAATTCTTGCCAAAACAGTTCCAAAATAGATTCAAACAGCAACTTCTCAAAGCTGTTGAAGAACACAACTCTATTTGATATTTATCAAAATYAAATTCCRRGATAACAACATCATAAAACTGTTAAAAACAGTTTATCATCTTAACTTCAAAACCAATATCAAACTCAACAGTTATAATCAACGGTAATCATAGTTTATACTCAACGGTAGTTTAAAACTCACCTTATCAAACAGATTTCTTGAAGATAATCACACAGCAAAAGCTTTAATCTTAGCACAGAGTCTTCAAGAACACTTTTCACCGCCACAAACTTTTTTTCTCTTTCAATTGAAATGATAAGATAAAATCTTATCTTTTATTTCTTTAAATACTCTCACCAAGGCGGTGAAGATTATTTTAGGTATAAAAAGTCAAAGGCGGTGAAAGTTTCCTCTAATAGAAATAATCTTGGGCGGTGGTTTTGCATTATAAAATTCATGATTTCTTAACCATGAAGATATAAGTTTTTCAATAATAAAATAATGATTCTACCCGAATCATTTAAACACAATAAACACCACCTCATGTATGCTTCACACCACATGCATACATGTATAAATCATTTATAATGTGTCATCTTTTCACATATATGCATGCACAATATCACGTGCACATATATACTTCATGCATTTCTACTTAGATATGCATATTTCACATAATCCATATAATAAACATGTATAAATTACCTCAACCCATGTTGTCTCAGACTTGGTTATAACAGTTCACATGAAAAGGTTTGCCTCAAAAGCCAGGAAGTTCATTCCGTTCCAGAGGTTTCTCCAATCAATAATTAGAGCAATGATGCGGTCAAATAAGGAAATTCCTACAAGACTGGACAGTCAGTTTGGCCAGGACTACGAGATGCAATTCCTTCGACCGCACATCAAAGTTGAAGACCTTGATTCAATAATGAACATTGCGGATGAATTAATAGCCTTTGCTGATCAAAGTGCTCAGTGTGTTCTAGAATATAGCGAGTTACAGATCCCATAGTTTAACCAGAACCGGTTGAACTTACCTCGGGATTTCCCTATGCCTCAGGTGAGTGCGGTGAGGGTCTAGAGTTACAAGAGAGAGTTCAGGTACAAGGGGTACTTGAACAGGGCACTGAGTTGAGAGAAAATGAGTTCGTGAGGGGATTAGAGCGGGGAGACTCAGATCAGCCACATACTACAAGTGACAATACTTCCTCAGCTTCATCAAGCTCGGAAGCTACTGAATCTGATACGGCTATTCATCCTGGAAATAATGATATTGATGATGATAACAATGACGACAATCAAAATCTGGACGAAGCTGATTTCTTGAGTCTTCAAAACATTTCATTAATGTATTTTGAGTTCGATGAAGACTTCTCTAACTTCACCGAAATAGATCGGTTATTGGATGATATAAGGCCGGAAGAGGGAGTTATAGTTGAAATTGTTGAGACTATGACAGAAAGGGACGAAGAAGAAAATGGTGAGGGTGTGGGTGGAACTTTAAAATAAATATCAATTCCAATCCAAACCTATACACGAAGTCGGGCAACCACATTTACTGTTGACATTCATCCGTTGAATGTTGGCATTGAAGAAGACATAGCTAGCCTAGCTATGCAATTGCACACCCATCTAGACACTCTATTGCTTCTCAATAAGTAATAGTTTCAAACAATCATGGGGATGAAGGTCATCTGCTATCTATTCCTCATTTGGTGAAACTAGATATTGAAACAAGTAGACATCTGCCCCTATCTACGACTTCTATTGTATACATTGAGAGCCTTGAGCAGACAAACACATTAGGTACACTAGAGTCAAGAGCATTTGTTGCTCCACCTGCTGTTCTTCGTGAACATGCCAAAACGACCAGAGTAGAGTCTCCTGACGTTCTATGAGGACCGGTCGGAAGTCCAAACAGTGCTAACATTATGCCAACACTGAATGTAGGCACAATAGCTTACTCAACTATTGTTACAACTGGAAATCTATGTGATCCAGGTGTTAGTTTTCCAGACTTTGTGTCACAGAAATATTTGAGTGGCGCCCTAAAGGTTGTTCATGATTCTTTATCGGAGGAAATCAATGGCCTAAAACATCTCTTGAAGTGAAAGCAACCAGCCAGATAAGAAACTCATGCTCCATCGCCACCGCCTGCACCCCAACCTCAAACAAAGTCAGGCTTTTCGGTGGATGAACTCAAGTCGATGTTGTATGCCAAAATGCTTACTCAACAAACTTCAGACTCAGCGGAAGCAGATTTGGTTGGAATGTTGAGCCAATCAATCAAGGATTACCAAGCCATTAGAGCCATAAAGTTCATTAATTTTCAAAGAGTTATAGTTTCAAGCCTCTCTAAGCTTCGCTCTACAATTTCTTCTTCTACCCAATCCTTAGCCAATTTTCAGAGCTCGATTGACACTTTGTCTGAAAGAGTGTCAATTCTGGATAACACTTGCAGAGCTCAGGCCACCTCTCTAAAAGAAGACATGATGATCAGGATGATCCTGACCACTATGAGGGGGAGAACAAGAGACAAAGAGTGGCTAAGACTTCGAAGGGTAAAGAAGTTTTGATGTTTGAAGGAGAGAACTCTGAGGAACATAACGATCAAAGTTTGGTTCAAGATGGTATTAGTGAACGGACTACAGGCCCGAAGATGATTGTAGCTACAGACCCGAAGGTCGAGCCAGTGGTTGAAAAACCAACGGCCTCTACAGTAGAAACAAGGATGTTGTTGGGTATGTCAGCAAACATGGGATTTAATGAAGTGTTTTTAAGGGAGATCGGTGGGTTCAGGATTATGGTATTGAAATAGAAGATAATGATGACTCAGATGATTTTCTCTTTGATTTTGAAGTAGATATGGATGAATATGATCATATCTTTCCACTTCAATTTGATCTTAAAGAAGTATCTGAACTAGCTCCTACCGAATCACCGAATATTTTGGATACGTCTTCCATTCCTCAAGCTACAACTGTTAGACCGACAAGGAAGTATATATCGTTTGTTGTAAGAGTTAATACACCAGGGCTAAATAGAGGAAAAGTCAGAGAGCCATACCTTGAAGACTTATATCCTGACATATTTGTTCATCAACGAAAAGCCTTTAGTTCATATAATATTTTGGATATTCACAAGGAAATGCATGAATATCACAAACAATACAAATATACCTCAAAGATAAACGACAACCCATCAGATATGTACGAGCCAAACATTAAATTGTCTCGCTCAAGAATATTGAATCCAGGAAAATCGTCAGTGTTTGGTATCCACTGTCCTATGTGACAAGACAAGACGATCAAGTTTGGAGTTTAGTAAAGCTGGCTTTCTGAATCTATTCTTAGAAGACTTGGAACCCATGTATCATTAAATTTGCAACCAGACTATCAGATTGGAAGGATTTGTCAGAGGGATTAAAGCTATCAGACGGTACCTTAGGTGTCATATCAAACTCTATTTAGTAATTGACATGTAAATGGGGTACGAAAGTAACCAAACCTGAAGAAACCAGACCAAGAGTTAGAAGATATTGATGGCTACCCTCTATACATGATTCTTGAAGATCCAGAGTTCAGGGTGATATATGAAAATTCTGAGAAAGCTAAGAGGTTCTTAAGGTTCAGCGAGCTAAACAAGTACTGGGATGAAACAATCAAGATTGTGAGGAAAGAACTAGAAGGCAGAAAGGCTATTGATGACAGAGCTTCAGGTCATAACAGAGTAAGTTTGAGGGAAAGGTTCTTACTGGTTAGTGCTCTAGAGCTGCTTGAAACGGTATAAGAAGGTGTGAGACGAACTTGGGCTTCAGAAGATCAAAATTTACAATATCTCATGCTTGAATCCAAAGGGGGAGAATGTGGGGTTTAAGTTTGTGCTTTAATGTTGTATTTCAGTCAAGTTTCTCTATTGTAATTTTGTCTTTGTAACTAGTTAGTATAAATAGTTTCATTTCTTGTAATTAGTGTAAGAATCTCATTTGTAATCACTTTGAAGATCAATACAAAAATCTTTGGCAAAATTCTCTTTTGGTGTTCTACAATTCTTTCTACTTTTGATAATTGATTTGTGAATCTGATTAAGAATATCTGGGAATTTCAAGCTAAAGCAACCAAACTTGTAAGGAATCAGTCTGAAGCCTCATCAAAAGACAAACTTATGCTTAAAGCTCCAGCTCCTCTTGAAATTGATCTTTATCTACTAGGAATTTCAATTGAGGATGTAGCCAATTCAATTTCTCTTCAAAAGTTATTTTATGAAGCCAACAGGTCTCACTCTTTGGTTCAACGATTAGAATTTGAAGAAACCAAAGAGAAATGAATAAGATGGTTCAATGAATCAATTCTCCGTCGGTATATTGCTATCCGAATTGTCAGTGCTAGAATTAAAGGTCCTCAAAAATTTACTTACGATTCGAATCTGATTTATTTGATAATTGGTTAAGCAAATGGAGTGGTGAGAACAGAAAAACTATCTTGGATTAATGCTTATGGCCTATCTGAATGGAGGGAGACAATTAAGTTTCTTAACAAAAGCATAAGCATGTATAAAGAGTTTGTCTTGGTTCATTTGTATCATCTCCTGAAAAAGATACAAATGATCAAGAAGTACTACAAGCTGCCTTCCCCTCCACAACTCTCCTCTCTTAAGCTAATGTTGAATAAAGTTGGCTCTTCTAAATCTGCTTTTGCCTCTCAATCTATCAAGAAGCAAGACTCTCTTATTCAGAAATTTTCAAAGAAAGGTAAGGCCCCTGATGTCTCACCTCTTAATCTTACCCTTCCCACAAATGACTGTCATCTAGAAGGAACTATCTTGTCCACACCAGAGCATGAAATATTCTTTTAGGACACGAGTAGTTGCCTTCAATTTTTCCGAGCTTCTGAGATACCAATAGCTGATTCTCAGCTACTGCATGTGATACTTAGTATCATTAAAATTGGTGAAGCCGAAAGAGTCTTTTATACCCTGATCTCGGATGAACTGAAGAAAAGAGATGCTCTTGCAACCACAGATACAGATGTTGTGGAAATAGATGATGACTGCTAGCTTATCTATGTGACTTCTTCTTCTTGGACTATTTTTTAGTGTAAATATTTAAATTCATTGTCTAGTATAAATGCATTTTATATTTCAGTATTTACCTCAAATTGTTTCATTCTTTATTTGTTGCTCTCTGATTCATTATTTGTTTTATATATACGTTTACAATTAAAAATTAAAAAGAAAAAGAACCCAAAAAGAATATGTACATGGGTCACCAAATTTATAAGTTCTTTTTCTCAAAGAATTTTAGAGTTTGTGTATCTTGTATTTAATTCTTTCTAAGTATTTGTGCCATCATCAAATATTGTTGGGTTACCTATTGATTTCATCATGACCTATTGATATGTTCCTCTATTCTATCAATACTTAATAGTTATTGGTTTCTTTGTATATTGGTGTCTTCATACATACTTAAAGCCACTAGCAAAATCAAAGGCTAGCCAATATGAAGACAGAAGGTCACCGATGCAGTACTGTGGATCAACTGTCTAATTTACACACCAAGACTCCAGAGTAGCTGATATGAAGATTGAAAATATTTTGAAGCTACAAGCTGATTGAAGGAAGATCTTCATGCACCAAAGATTTGTGAGTAGCTATTTGAAACTACTAATCTATCCAAAGAAGATATTCATACAGACTGACCATATCTCCGCAAAAGTTTGTCTTTGCATGAACAGTGTTGTATGCACGTTGTGTATAATGAAAATGAGATATCAACAATGTCAAGTCAACCTCTGCCTTCTTATCCTCAAGTGACAAGTGTCCTCATGCATTTAGTGTTAAAGGCAGTATAAAAGGCAGTACGCATCTCCCATGTAAACTGACTTCCTTTGAAAGATTTCTAAGTGCATTCTCAAGGAAATTGGCTCTCTTCTTCTACTCCCCTACTCTTTTATGTGTGAAAAAAAACTTAGTGTATTCTTCATTTCCTGGCAAGTACTCTATGTGTTGTTCTTGTAAGTTCTTCTCTTTGTAAGATTGTTTAGGTTAGGTTATCCTTTCCTTTCTTCCGCAACAATCTTTATTGTATCTTTATGTGTTAATTCTTGATATTCATCAATAAGAATTAAAAAGTTAAAAAATATATGTGTAATTGTATTCAACCCCCCCCCCCACCTTTTACATTTATTTTATATTTATTGCCATCCCATTCGGGACCTCCACATTTGGAAAATGTCAATGATAGGACTTTAAGTTAATTATACTTTTGAAGCACGTGTTTGCATAAACATCAGTTAAATATGGTTCGCTTTTGATGACTTTTATTGAATAGTCAATTGAGTTATTGAGCATTTGTTCGATTTTGACTCGAACAAGTCTTAGGGACATTTTTCTAGTTTATTGTGCTCTATATCAAGCCTTTGGAGTTTTATGCAGTTATGGCATATTTATTTGAAATGTTACATTTTTTGAGTGTGTGGTCATTCATTTAGGGTCATGTAATTTAGACTCTAATGTGATGGATCCATAGGCATAGGAGTCAGTCTGTTGGTTTTAAAATGGGATCTCTATCCATGTAATGTAGCTAGAATTATTTAGGATCAGCGGAGAACTCAAGTTACAAATTATAGGTGGTTTAACTTAATGATTGCATGATCCATAACGAACGATTCAAGGTATAAAACGTGAGTTGTTGAACTTGACGTGTGGGACATAACAGAGGAATTGTTAGCCCAGGTTCAAGTCAATTAACACAACTAATCACAAGATCAAGAACACAAATTGGGAGATTGAATATGTCGGCATGTATATTACTTTGAATATGAGTACAGAGTGTTCTTGATGCTCTCTCTAATTGATCTCACATATGCAATTGTTTCGATGCTAAAAATGTAACTAACAAAATTAACAACCACCTATTTATACCAAGGAAATACAAGGGAACAATCTAACTTGCAAAGCATGTAAACTACAATACAAAGCGTATTAAAACACTTTAAGCTTGAGGACTTGAATACAATATTTTTATCTCAACAAGACTCAAGGTACAAACCATGAGTGGTTGAACTTGATAACCGTGTGATCATTACGGAGAACTCAAGTTATGGATCATAGGTGGTTGAACTTGATGATCATGAAGACATATTGGCAATAATTTCTAGTGAACAAGTATGTCTAGGATCAGTGGAGGACTCGAGCTATAGACCATGAATGGTTGAACTTGATGATGTGTGATTCGTAGTGGAACTCATTAACATAGGTAGTGTCTTACTTTTGTGTTTTCCACATTCGATAGATATGGGTCTTCCTCATCACCTAAAGGTGTTATTTTTCAGATGTATTATCCATATTTTTGGTGTTGTTTTGAGTATGGAGTGTTTTTCTTGATTTGTTGTTTTAAATATTGACTTTTATCCATGTTTTAGGTATTTCTGGATAATAGTTTGTATCCATATTTACAGTATTTGGACATTAAGCTTTATGTATGTCTGAGTGAATATTAGGTTTTGAATTCATATTGAATGGGTGTTTTGGTTTAGAGTTTTCATCATGAATATAGCGTGTTTTGGAAAGAAGTTGCTTTTATGATAAAGACATCTCATTTAAGAAATTATGTTTTAAATAAGCAATATTTCAGTTATACCATTTTATGATTATGATGAAAACTGCTTGAACCACTAGACAATAAATCTAACCCCTTTTATTTATCGGTATGTGCATCAGGTCCTTGTTGGGGTTTGGAAATAACGACACTGTAATTAATTGAATACAGTTTAGAGACTTGAGAAGGATGTAGCTATTCGGTGACGGCTTCTGTATTTGGAGATAGCGACTGTTATTGGATTTTATTAAAACCCGACCTTGAGCTATTCTTTATGTAAGGCTTGGTTTATAATTTTTAGTGTTAAATTTTTATCTGCTATTCGAGGTAACTCAAGTATTGATTGGTAGAAAGGGATTTAATCTTTATTTGATGTATTATTGAAAATTTTAAATTAGTCATTGTTTCTAGAATTAATGGTGTTACAGCTTACTTGGTATGCGCTTAGTGACAAAAGTTACCACGCTCACTTACCTTATCACGTGGCATTCCCGCCCATTAAAATGGATTGTTGGTAAATGTGTTTTACCCAATAATTTATTACCGAGTCAGAGTTTTTTCCCTCACTTACTGGGTAAGATTTTCAGTCTTTCTTATGCACTTATCAGGTAAGATTCTAGGTATTTGCCATGCATACTCGATAAGGTAAGTGACACTTGGTAAGCGCTTACCATTAAAATAAATTTGTTAACTCGTTTAAAGAATAGAATAAATTCCATGGAAATGTTTTTTACATAGTCCTGAAACATGTTTAAAATAACGTACTTTCAAAACCTCCATTTTTATGCCTGAGATGTAACATTTCGAAGACTTCAGTTTCAAACTATTTCAAACATTCACGCTACGCTATGGCAGACTATTTGCGTTAATGAAGTTGATTCAAGCAAAGAAAAAGCTATGCAACACAAGAGAAGAGTGCAGCCCTCGACGGGTGCAACAAGTGGCATCCTCCACCTTCACAGTTTCTTAAATGTAAATGTGATGTGATTTTGAAAGTAGAGATTTGATCATATGATATAAATATATATATATATATATATTCTGTAAGTACTACCTTCGATAGTGGTTCACTTTTCCGTTCACACGGTTCTTGAAGACAGTAAGCCTCGGCTAATAGATGATGAAGTGGTGCATGACCGTCATTGAACTTATAGTCAATCTACATTAAAAATAACAGAAAATTTAAAATAACAAAAAGGGAGAAAGTAAGAAGGTTAAGGGAAGTTGTTGAATCGAACAAGATATAAGAGAAAATGATCAGTTATTTTTAATAATCCAACAACTTCCCTTAACCTTTATGCTACCATTTCGATTCGTTGTATCATTTGGGAAGCATTTTGGTTTGCAACCATTGTTTGAACCACCCTTAGGCCCAGGGTGAACCCATGTTCACTTTCGACTTTGAAAAAGATCTAAGCCCCCTATTACAACCATTGTTTGAACCACCCATAGACCATCCAGATGCTTATGGGATAGAATAGATTGATTTATTAGTTCTCCTGATCGTATTTAGCTAATGCAACTTGGGAAGAAGCTGCTAAAATCACATCGCTTACAAATGCTCCAACGTGAAATAAAGACTTTTTTAGGTACGCGAAGAAATTCGTACAATAGTGCGAGGATGGAAAAGAAAACGAAGTACACACAACCTCCCCCAAGATTCCTTCAAGTCTCGTATTTTTTTTTTAATTTGTTAAGTTTATTATTTACTTCACAAATATTATTTAGGGATTTTTCATGAGAAATTTTGTGCATGTAACTTAAATTAAATGTTCGGGATCGATTTATTAAAAGTAATTTATATTGTCTTAAAAAAATTAATTATATGTATTGGGTAATAAAACAGAAAAATAAATGCTTATATATTATTTTCTTGAAAAAGTTCTGATGGCAGGTTATGGATCTTTAGTGTTTTATAGATCGACAAGAACTCAACAACTGAATTGCAGAAAATAAAAATTTATCGTGTTCATTGTTGAATTTCTCTGTGTACCACTTTCATAAAGTAGTTGTATATATTTATTTTTGGGTGGATAACTTCTATAGATATAATACATTTATAGTTTGTTTATTAATATATTTTAATTATGCACTTAAATAATTATATTTAAGAAGACCACCTAGACAAAAAATTTGGGTCCGCCCATGGTTGTAACCTCTACTTAGCAGTTAGCAATATACATTATCTCTAGTTCGTGGGCATACGTTATTTTATCGACAGTGGAACCATGTAATGCTATTGTTTTTTAGTGCTTTCCATATTGAAAATATTAACACACATATAATTTAGGATCCCATTTGTCCCCCTCCCGTAGGGGCGGCGCAACAAATGGCATCCTTCTCGACCTACACAATTTCTTAAATGTAAATGTGATGATGCGATTTTGAAAGACACAGGTCTGGCATTAAATGTAAATTTGTTGCAACATTTCTATTCAATTCCTATATGTATAACATTTACAAATTTGAAAACAAAATCAAACATCTTTCTTTTTAACAATGTACATTGGGATACTAGAGAATGACATAAGTTATTTTTCTAGTTGTATCCACAAAAAAGAAACATAATACTTACCTTAGATCATGTCTTTAAGCCATGTATCCATTCTTTTTTCTAAACCCACAAGGTCCTTAGTTGAGTTCACTAGATAGTAAGCGCGCATTGGATTAATATTGGACGAATCCTTCCCAAACTTCTCTTGGCATTTGACATATACCGGAAAAACATCGCTAACAGAAGGCATGTAGTAGACCTCCTGTTTTTTGTAAATTCAAGAGGTTTTCCCAAGGCAACATGTAACACCCCCTTCTCGCGTAGTTAAAGATGGAAGATGCCACAATTGGTTTTTAAAAAAACAATTCAACGTATTATATATAACAAAGCAACTAATGTAATTTACCGAAAGATAATTACTTAACCACAAACGGAGATAACAACGTGTATCAAAATACGGTCCCAAAATACAAGTATATGTACATTAGTTATCAAATGTTTAACAAAAGTATGTCCTAATGGGTTATCTTCGGTATTATTATCTCCGTAGATCTCCTGCTAAGTAATGTACCTGCCGAGGACAAGAAAATATTGGTTGAGCTTAATGCTCAGTGAACGGATAATAATAACTAAACAACGAATATGAGATAACAAATTCAAAAGAAATTTATAACGTCAAGTGATAATCCAAAAGAAAGTCAAAATGCCCCGAAGGCATGTCAAGGGTCAAAAGACCAAACCGCATCACGAAGACGCGTCCCAAATGATGATCAGTCCATTCGGGCATAAGTGAGGAAAGGGGTGCGAGCACAACACAACAATCCTCTCCGTGGATTTAACCATAGACACAATTTATTATCCGATAATGGTTCCTAGGATTGATCCATACGCCCTCTAATTAACCGATATCTTATCAAGTCAACCTTTAAGGACTATAAAGTGAGTACGCCATGATCGTTTTAGCCACCATAGAAATATCTCAATATCGGTGCCCCCAATATTGAGTTTATAGTAAAATGGTTCACAATAGATGCAATCTAAAAAGTCAATGATCAAAATGATTCATGTGGTCTTAAGCATACCACATGAAATTAAATACAATTAATACATGTGTATCAGTCGGTTCAGTCCAGACTGCTAAAAAAACTTTCTAACCATAGACCAGACCAAGTGCTTTGGCTATTTTTAAGATCAGACCAGACCTTCAGACCGTTCAAACTGTCAAAAATGGTCTGGTTTGACTTGGACACTCCTAACAATGATGCATTGCAAACTTCATATGCAAGCAAGACACATTATCAAAAAAGTGTGTTCATATTCGTTCATTTATAATATAAATGAACATAAATGAACTTCTTATCATACGATTCACGAACAATTTGTTGAATATTTGGTTCGCTCACAACCCTATGCAACACTCATTATAAAAAGAGAAAATCCCCTAGGCCTTAGACAGTAAGGTCCGTAAACTGCATGACCACACATGACACAACTTTATAATAATCGATTAGAAATTTAGAATTTTTTTTGCAAAAACAATTAATAATTTATAAATCATAATATGACTCACACAAGAACTCGGTAAGTTCAATCAATAATAGAAATAGGCCATTCGGGATTTCCATATTCGATTTCTTGAATCTAGCTTCTTGATCGTTAATCCTCTTGAAACGAAATGCCATGCCTTGGAAATCGGAATAGCCAAACTTTGAAGAACAATGGAAATAGACTTGTGTTGTTGAATGTTGGGCGTTCACCGATCCACGATGCGCATTCAATGTCCATCATTACCAGACCTTGGGCTTGTTCTATAGTTAAATCTCAGTTGTCCAATTCCCAAATTATTAAACCCAAAACTAGTAATAGATGACAACTTGATGCCCCTTGGGCTTTGATGCCCTTTGTGGTCGCACGAGCTGCACTTAGCCAGGGTCGACCCTGGTTGATTGTTATTGTAGCAGAATAATTAAATATGTGTTAAAAATGTAATTATGATAATTATAAGGTTTTATGTACATATGTATTTAAATTTTTATTATGATTAATAAAATTAAATAAAACCTTTCGGCTTAATGGGCTATCAATAGATGGTCTAAGGATTATAGCATGTTCGGCCCATGGAGTTATGGTCTATCTATAACTCTAAAAGCCATCTATAAATAAGGTGATAGGCCAAAACCTAAATTAATTAATCTTTTAGTTAGAGATTAGTTGATAATAACAAAAAAAACCTTTTCTATTATGTTAAAAACACATACTAATTTTAGGATTTTCTAGCTAACATTATACTGAGGACAGGTGCATTCGTGTGTGGATTATTATAAAGGAAACGTGTTTTTGTCTCGAGTGCTCCGATTATAATCAACTATGAATCCTAAAGGTAACATCTGAAACACCCTATGATTTGTTTAGATTCGTTTAAATGTGACATTGGATCTGAAAAGGGTTTCTTTTATTGAAAAGTTTTCTACAAAAGTAACTTAATAGTATTTTTTTCCGCTGCGTTTTACAAAAGGTTATATTTTAAATTGAAACCCTACAGTGGTATCAGAGCCACTTCGACACTTTAACTGATCAATTGGAATAAATTTCAGAAACAAATAGGAACCCTTACCCACCCCCTGACTGTTCGCCACTATAATGTGGTTGTACGGTCTTGTCGCCGTCACCCGGTGGCCATGCGTAGATCCTTCCCCTACTGGTGTCATCGCCTTGCAGTGGTTGTGTTGTGCTGGTTACTATGCCTTGGCATCACGGGTTGAACCTCTTGGGGCTAGCTACCATCCTTTACACCGCGGTGGGTGCCGATTAGCCGTAATGGTTGTTGTTGTTTGTTGATTTGCAGTTGCTACCGCTTGCACAACGGTTATGTGCCACCTGAATCATGACTGTGTTGCGTGAACTAGGTGCTGCCCAAGGTTTGGGTTGTACTGCACCATGGGCCAACCGTTGGCTCGTTCCATGTGGTTGGTTGTTGGATGGCGACTAGGTACCGGTTGTTGACCCTCGTGTCGTACACTGGTTGTTGGCACCACGTGGTACGACCCATGCGGCTGGGCGGTTGGGTCGTGTGTCGTAGTCCCACGGGCCATTCCATGATGGCTTGGGTTGTTCTTCGAGGTTTTTCATTTTGTTTAATTTATTCTCGTTTTTGGTCTTCTTTAAGTATGTTTATTTAATTTTGGCCAAAATGTCTTTTGTTGATTCTCTCTCTCAGTGATGATGATCATTTTTATCTATCGAAGTGTACTATATTTGTATTCAACTTCACCGATCATCACTGAGTCTGTTCAGTGATTGCTGAACGTGTATTGTAATTCCTTCAGAGATAAGTATCCTTCAGGAAGACAAAACTCACACCATAGAACCTTCAACGATATCGAAGATAGAAGCTGAAGATAGAGACAAACAAGTTCATGATCTGAAGCGGTTTTTAGTGATAACAAGTTCATCTACACAAGTGTGAAATCTACTCAAGATTCATCGAACACTGAAGAAACCTCAACGTTATTCCAGTGTCAGCTTATTTAACTTACTCAACAAAGCTTCTTGACTTTTGACTGGGGTCCAGTCCCCCCACTACTTAAAGCATACATTCGCCCCTGCCCCCATCGGTTCTCCTCCTTAGGTCATTCTTCTCTTGTCGCTCAGTGTTCTTCTAATGTTGTCATTTCATCGTTGTCGCTCCATCCTTGCCTTCTCTAGCACCAAAATCCTTCTTTCATCAACCATCGATCAAAGAACCAAAAATCATATTGAAACGAGAACAGAACTCCTTTCCCCCGCCATCATCCTCTTCTCATTGCTCTTGCTGCCCCCACTTCCAATAGTGGCCATCATTCATCCATCTCAATCGAGGTTACTTGCTACTGGACATTGATATTAATCTTGCATAAATCTTAATATTAACCAACATAGACTTACATTGCTTGAATGAGAGAGTTACAAACCTTAGTTCTTGACGAGAGCAACTTATCATTTCTTTATCCATTCTACTAACTTGGGGTAATCCACGAATTCCCAATGACTAAATAATGCAATTCCAAGCCAACAGTTGCTACATTTCTTGTTTGTTTCATCAATATGCTTCAAGTTGTTCATGAAAATCTCGAACCTGTGTAGTTTTTCACCACAAAATTTACCAATTTATTGACACTCATTTTATTTTACTAAAAGGGTACTCGTGCAATGTATCGAGTCACATCCCGATTTCAACGTTTCATTTTATTCTTTATCTACATCGATATAATAAGATTTTATGTGGTTCTGAGAAAGGATAATATTTTTATTTTGAATAAAATATCATAAAAATTTGAAAAAACTATATCGAGTCACATCCCGATTTCAACGTTTCATTTTATTCTTTATCTACATCGATATAATAAGGTTTTATGTGGTTTTGAGAAAGGGATAATATTTTTATTTTGAATAAAATATCATAAAAATTTGAAAAAACTATATCGATATTAGTATCAAATTAACTATTTAAAAGTTTTTGTTTTGTGTAATTTCTTTAATTTAATTTTTTTATTATAATTTACTTTAACGTAACGAAGTAATTTAATCTAGGTTTAATTATATAATTCTTTATAAATATAATAATTATGTATTCTGTTAAAAACTTAATGATTATCCTAATTATATTTTAGATCTTTTATATTTAAAATGATATGTTTATCCTGTATTTGATTATGTTTATCCACAGTTAGTTAGAAAAATTCAAACATGCAACTTTAATAAGTTGTACTTACGCACAATTTTACTTGTAATATTGAATTTTAAGTAATATGCATCAATAAACAGTACTTTATGCATGAAAAAATATTTTTAAGAATTTTTGTCAAATTCTCTATAATATAGCATAGATAATTTGACGTGGAGTGTCATGTCATCATTTTAGATTTATTTTTATAATCTTGATAATGATGTGAAGTCTTAGTAGACAAAATACTTTATTCATGTCATCGTTAACATTAACAGGTTATCACGTCAAATAAATGAAAAGTTTATTTCAGACCTTTGAATAATAATTTTGAAGTTGGTTCACAAAAATAAAAATCAAATTAAAGTTGGTTTTACTTTGATTATTAAATTCTCCTTTTTTATCAAGAATTAAAAAATATTCTATAATGATTAATTTACAATTTATAAATTTGAAAGCATTTGAAAGTAATCTAACGAGGTAATTATATACTTTGTATATTTTGTGGATAATTAAATAAATATATTTTGCTTATTTAAAATAAACTCTACTAAAACAAAATAAAAGAAGTTCTATAAAAAATTACTAGAAAAATCAAAATAAATAAAATATATTTTTTTATAATTATATAATTGATATTTTTTGTGCCAATTCTAAATATATATAGTTTAAAAATATGTTTTATAGGTCCATCAAAACAAAATAAAATATGAAAAAACAAGAATTTAGATAAGAATTCGGGTTCTTGTTCAAGCATGCAGTTTTTATAAGGTGTTTTTGATACCCAAACAGAATAGGATAGAATAGGACGGGACAATTGTTCAGCATTTGATAAGACAGAATTGGACATGACAGAATAAATAAAATGACCAATTTACCCCTAATGAATTGTTGATATATTTTGATTAATAATGTAATTTATTAAATTATAATAAAATAAACATTTTATATACAAAATATACCATTAGTAAATTTTCGTTAATCCGATTAAAATGACACCAAAATAGAAACTTTATGTTTATTTTTTATTTTATATCTTTTCTATATTATTTTTATTATTAATATTTAATAAATTATATAAATTAATCAAAATATAGAAATCGTATAAAATAATATTTTGATGACAATAAAGTGAAAGTTTGAAGATCATAAAATACGATAAATAAAATTTTAAAATGAATAAAATGTAAAGAGAAAAGCATATTTGATGTTTTAGAAGAGAATTAAGTTTATTTTAAGTTTATATTGGTAAAATATAAGTGTGTTCCACCTTGTTCCATGGGGTAAGGGTGGAACATGTCTGTTTGTTTCTGTCTGTTTCACATACAAGTCGTGTCAAACGTGGAACAATGATCTGTTTTGTTCTATCCTATCTTATACCAAACGCACCCATAAGAACATGTGACTAGACAAAAAGCTGACTCATTTAGGCTGGGAGACTAGGCACTGAGTTACTGGGGGCATTGCGATGGGTACTCATGTAGAGTCAGGATACTGGGGCCATTGACTATTATGGTGTAACTCCTCTAGAGATCAAGTAGGCACTAAGATCATTGGGGATCATGTTATGGAACTTAGAAGAGTCGTACATTGATCTAAAGAGAAACTCGATAACATTTTTACGTGGCTTACTTTGTGTTT
Source organism: Cynara cardunculus var. scolymus (assembly GCF_001531365.2). NCBI lineage: Eukaryota > Viridiplantae > Streptophyta > Magnoliopsida > Asterales > Asteraceae > Cynara > Cynara cardunculus. Next base: position 20,167,554 of record NC_037544.1, on the reverse strand, counting down.
CCGCCACATTAAATCGAAAGAGGTCCCTCCCATGTCACTCAAAAGTGTTCTGAATATAGAGTTTTATCCATGTTTTTGGCGTTTGAATATTAAATTTTATCCACGTTTTGAGTGAGTATTGGATTATTGATTTTATATTGTAGTGGTTGTTTTGATTATTGATTTTTCATCATGAAAATGGTGAGTTTTCAAAGAAAGGTATTTTTTTTGTTAAATACGTTTTCATTTGGGAAATTATGATTTAGATATCTCTTTCAGTTTTACCTTTTTATATTTGAGATAAAAACTATTTGAATTTACTGGGCTTTAAGCCTAACATTTTTTCTAGGAATGGCAACGAGTCGTGTTCGGGCCGATTGTTGGTATCCTCGTCCCTGAAACTAATAACTAAAAGCGTCCCGATCCCCATCGGGGATCTTATTGGGGATCCCCGTCGGGTCCCCGCGCTTTCCCCCATTCCCATTGGGAACCCGTTAAAGGTAAAAATCCTCTTTTTCCCGTTGGTTTCCCCGTTGGTTATACCCGGACCTAAAACCCGAATCGATCTGGAAAAAATTACAATATCTTAATTTTCACAACAAAAAAGTAAATTACAATTTTTTTAAAGATGTAAGTCTAAATGTCTCAAACATAATAAACCAATTACAAACAATGTCTTAAATTACAATATAAAAATAAACACAAATTCAAATGTCATACAACTAACATCACGATTTCACGATTAGACGAATAAACTAGATGTTTACGTGAGCCTTATTTAGGGCGTTAAGGTAAAGTAGATAAAAGTTTTTTCAATTTTAATTTACTATTTTCTTTTAATGATGCCATATATATGCATGTATGTATGTATATTAATTAAATTAATATATATACACGCACACACATATCGGGCCGGGCCGGGCTGTTGATCACCATCTCCCCCCCTCCCGCCATCCCCGTACCCATTAAAATCCCCGAATATGTCCTCGATCCCCGGCCCGTTCCCCGATAAGATGTGTCCCTGAACCCAAAACCGAAAGTTTTGGTTTTCACCATCAGTTTCGATTTTTCTTTGCCATCCCTAACTTTTTCTTGTCAGATATGCAACAAGACGCCATACGGGCAGTACTAGCAACACTTGAGAAGAGTTGAGTACTAGATAGAGGTTTGAGATCAACTTAGCATTTTGGGACTTCTTTTGTACTTTGGAGATATCGACTCTTAACTGATATTAGTAATGCACATTCCTAACCTAGATCTTGTATTAGGATTAAGCTTGGAAGTTGTTGACTTTTAACTTGGTTTTTCCTTGTAAGTAATCACAAAGATCCTCTTTGAAAATGAATTTGGAGTAATTTCAGGATTTAAATAAAATTTTAAATTAGTTGATCTTTTCCATCTTTTGGGATGTTATATTCAACAAGCGGTGTGCTGATAAGTTTTGTACCATCAAGATTAAACGTTTGAATACTTACCGAATATACTCACAATGTGTCAATCTCAAGGGTTCTGCAATATTTGTCTTACGGAATCTGCATGCCTAATTTTTCAAGCCTCACCAAGGTCCTTCATTTCAAATTCAATTTTTTTTTCTTTTTTGCGCTTCTTGTTAAGATGATATGGTTGAGTTCTTGGAACTATCAAATGGAGGTCCTAAATTAAGATTCACATTTTTATAACGACTATTTCATGTGCATGTCAAAACTATTACTATGATACCATGATTAACAGGAACTCGTTATGATTATTTTGAGGAACCTTTGAAAATCTTTGTTCATTGCAGTTATTCCTTGATTCACAAGGCACCATGTTGAAAATTGTTTTGCATTTGATATTGCAAGAGCTTGAATGTGGAAAAGTATTATCTAGTTTGGCTCACGTTAATAAGATTATAATTGACTGTTCAACTTTAACATATTTTTGTACGGATTATTCTAGATATTTTATAATAATTTTCATGTAACATATATCATGACGTTATTTTTGGAAGTTATTAATTTATTGCAAACGAGGGAAAAACAATGAAACTCATGATGTACAAGACATAGAATAGGCTAAAATATAAACACAAGCATAACAAAAAAAAACAAAAGGAGGGCCTCGATGATAACTACCCTAGGGGCAGATAGAAAAGGCAAAGAGGGCCATCCTCCATACCGGCAACCAAGAACTTAGCTAGTTGGGATGGACCACCACTCAGACCAGGAGGTTCGTAAAACATTCATCTTAGAGATCCAAAGGAACGAAGCTAGTTGCGTTTCAAAGAAAATATCAATCGAGAGGGATAAACAATCTTCAAAATCTACCTTATTTCGAGAACTCTAGATCGTGTACAAAGAAACCCAAACAACCGCTTGCTATCTATTTTGATATTTAAAGTGCATTATTATATGGACTCAAAGGTGGGGGGATGAATTTTAATTCGTAATGGTTATTGTTCTTGAATAGGAAGATATTTATCAGATATATGACGATTTGGTTGAGTTGTCCATTTATTTGTACTTTTTTTCTAGATAAGCAAGGTGAGTAAAAGGGGGTAGGGGTGTACGGCTACCGATCAATCATCTTGTCGTAATGGAGAAAATGTCCAGGGGTCTTAAAGGTGCTGCGATCAATTAAAAAACCAAACTCATAACAAAAATCCGAAGTGGCTAAGATGGCTGGGTTAATGCTTGCCTTTCGAGAATCCAATTTTCATCTTTTAAATTTTCAATTTTTATTACTTTTGCGAGAAAAAAATACGGAAAACAGCAAGAAGGTTGAACTACAACCTTCCCTAACAAAATAGAGTAACATATCAACTATTCTATCATATGATATTTTATGAAAATTGTTTATAGTTTTCATCCTTACGGTTTAACATGCATCCGCTCGAAAATATCTTTTGTTACATTAATACTTGTTTATCATTTTTAATAAAATCAAATCAATTTTTTTATAATTATGGTATTTCCTTGGTGCATCGATTGAGCAAAAACCTTTGGGTCCAACTTCGGAAAGAGGCGAGAAGGGAGGAAGAGACTAGCTTGGAAAGTGAAAGGTTCGTCATGAGAGGTGCTATTTTAGTCCCTTGATACCAACACAACCAAGTAATAGCGACGTCAAGGAATTAATAATATGATACGACACTGTTAGAAATAATGTTTCTTGAGAACAATTAACCGTTTTTACTTCCAAATTTTGAATGAATGTGTTGTGTCGTCCAATTTACGATAAAATTTTACATCTTGTTACATTGTACAAGTATACAACTTTTAAAATTTAATCTTCTTTTAGAACTAAGGTTGTTCATTACATTTGAACTAAACCGATAATAGATTTAAAAATCAACAAATTTATATCAGTTCATTCCAAACCAAATTATAAATCAAATGGATCTTGTGTTCATAGTTTGAAAAATACAAGTAATACTAAGTAGGGGTGTGCATAAAGTTATCTGATCCACTTGAAAGCAACAGATCCAATTAGAATCGACTGAACATAATTGAATATCCAATTGTAATTGAATCAGATATGACCCAAAATTTCAACATCCAAATCGGATTGGTCGGTTCTTGGATGACAGTCTAGCATTCAACAAAACCGAACCAATTCGTTCCAATGACCAATCGAATTATCATCAGGTTGTAACTAAGTATAGATATTATCATTTTACGATATATGTTTTTCAGTTGATATGTATGTATGTATGTATGTATGTATGTATGTATGTATGTATGTATGTATGTATGTATGTATGTATGTATGTATGTATGTATGTATGTATGTANTGTATGTATGTATGTATGTATGTATGTATGTATGTATGTATGTATGTATGTATGTATGTATGTATGTATGTATGTATGTATGTATGTATGTATGTATATAGGGACTGGTTCGAATGTTAACCAAGATTATTGTGTTAACTTTGTTAACCAATCTTGACCATTGATTTTTACAATAAACGGTTGTGAATAATCATGATAAAAAATTAATTTTTTAAATTTATAATTTCAAAAAAAAAATGTAAACAAAGGGGAAAAGGATATTTAGGTAAAAAAAAGTATTTGCTTTTGATACATTAGTTGCCAAAACAACAATAACGTATAATCCTATACGTAACGGTCGCCAATCTACGATCAATTGTGTCTCAATCATCAGCTGGAAATCTGGTTCAACATCTTCATCAAACAATGGACGATTTTGGAGGATTTTCGTCGATTACAACCGATTAAGAGGTAAGTTATCAAAATATAGGGTTTTTATTGTTGATGATATATACAAGCAATCGATAATTGATAATTTCTAACTTCAGTTAGGAAGAAGAGTGAATGAATAATGAAAAAAACTTCCTTCTCAAACTTCAAAAACACCATCGACACACCTATGGATGTCGATGCAGAGCTAGAAGTGATGAAATTGAAGGATGTACAAAGTAGTAAGCAAGTCGTGAGAAGAGGAAAGGAGTTAAAAATCTTAGCCAATGAAGGACCCACAGGTAAATTACTGCAATGTGATACTTATTATAAGTTAAATTGTTGGTTTCTTGATTAAATATTTGATGAATCGATTCTTTTAAGATATTCATGTTAGTTGATGCTTGATTTTCAGTATTTAGGGAGCAATATTTACATGATGATCTTAAGTGGAAATATATGTCAATCACTGTTCATATTTATAACAAGTGTGCATACATGTCAATTTTTGTTTGTATTTGACACAAATGTTCATATATGTGTCACATTTTGTTAACCTTTCGTATGTTCATATGTGTCACATTGTGTGCATATATGTGTCAAATTAGTCTTTCATCAGTTGTCAACAAATATTTAAGTATATAGTTTCTTTTACATACAACATAAATGTAAGAACCATATGAACACATTTTGATATATATGAATCATTTTGTCAAAAACGAACAAATTTGACAGGTATATGAATTTTGTGCATAGCATTTATGAACAAAATATGAATAGCTGCTAGACGAAAGGAAATAAATTAAAAAACATGTATGTTGGTCCCGTAAGGGTCTACAAGAATAGAAACAGTTTGTAGAAGAAGGAGATGAATACAAACACAGTATTTTTAAATTTAAAATATATATTGATAGAGAAGATCAATACAGATTTTACAAGACTGTTTGCAGAAAGATAAGGTAAAGAAAACCTATCTAAATAATCTTTGGTTACACACAGATCTTTAGCAAATACAAGAAAAGAGATTGCTAAAAGGAAGATCTTTTACTTAAGCTAGAAGATGCTTGAAGTAAGAAGAGGATAGCAGAGAGATGCGCGCACCCTGCATGGAGAAGAAACACTTCTATTTATACCCAGTGCATTAAATGAACATTTAATGCAATATGGTAGGTTTAGAGTGCGTGTCAAGCCTTAAGAGGAAGGCTTGTCCTTTGCTACAGTGAATAGTACAAAAACACTATTTTTTAGCAGACATCCTTGCATAAAGTTGGTGGACAAAGAGTCGACTAATCGGCTCCATACCGTACTAACTTTTGCAAGGGTATGGGTTTGTCCTTTGTGTGCATAAGGACAAGACAACAACAATCGTGCTAAGCAAGCTTCCTTTGATCGCTGAATGCTGGAATGCCCTGGAGGTCTCATCATCATTCACTGAAGCTAGAGCAGTCTTCACACATATGTAGTCAGGCTTGTAATCACTGAATACCGCTTCAGATCACGTACTCGCCAGTCTCTAATCTTCACTTTTAGTCTTCGACGTTTGCTTAAGGTTTTTTGGTGTGAGTGTTGTCTTCTTGAAGTATTGCTGTCTCTGAAGAATTTACAATGCAAGTTCTTCAGCGATCACTGAACATACTTAGTGATGATCGTGGAACTGAAAATACAGAAACACAAATACAACGTGAAAGGGAAAAGGGATTATCATCAAATCACTGAGAGAGAGAGGATCAACAATCTCCCCCTATTTGATGATAACAAGATAACATAAAGAAAGTTATCTTATCAAATAATAGTAAGGAAAAGTTACATATAACG
>NC_037544.1:20159235-20161399 GCF_001531365.2 Cynara cardunculus var. scolymus | reverse complement strand
AAAGTAACATTGGAACTCATAGACTTGTGTCCCTATTACTTTTTTCAGGGATCTTTTTCAGTGAAGTACATGGAATACTCATTTTATTAATCAATGGAAATAATACAAGTATTACAGTACATGTTCAGAATTTAGAGAATGTAAATACAATCAATGAAAGAAGATATAGAAAAAGAATTATAAGGAAAAATGGATTGTTGTTACAAAGAGAATCTTATTCTAGAACACTTAGATCTATGTAATCAGGTACATTTTCACCAAGGTTTCTTCGACGTAGGAATTCCCTTCGTATCTTCATATCGACGACTTTTCCAGACATGCTATCATATATCCATTGCAAGAGATACGCCAAGTGATCCATTGGACATAGATGTAGCTCTGACACTCTCTGAAATCTGACTTCACCTTCATAGTCAAGGAATATAACTCCTAACTCAGGTTTAAAATGCGCAGAGCTGGGTGTATAGGGACCCTTATCTGGCAAGTCAAGATTCAGCATAGAAATGTCAATACTCAGATGACCCTTCAGGACTTCATCTAAGGAGAACCTTGTTTCATGTTTGTTCCTTAGGAATGGTCCTTCATTAGGATCAGAGAGCTTTATTTTCTTCTTCCCACCTTTCTTCAGATTGGCCTGTCAGGGACCTTGACATACCTGGACATCCTTTTGATAAGATCGTTGATGGTGTCYTCGATAAGTGTCTTGTGTCTCGATTTGGATTGCTGAATGGCTTGTCTGATCTCCATCCATTCGCTGTATCCATAGCAGCCAAGGTAGGAAGGGTACTCGGTAACGGCATCAAGATTGTCCCTAGTGATGAGCATTGAGACCAATGTCCCACCGTCTTTAGATCGTCCGCTGATGCTGACGCTGATGATTGGACGGGGACTGAGTCTCTTTTTCAGCTTTGCTTCGCTCCATTGCTTATCCTTGTCCACTAGCTTCAGCTTCTTCTTGCGTTCAGCTTCTGCCATAGAATGAAGTTTAGCTTGGGCTTGGACAGCACTCACCGTTTTCTTGGACTTTTTCTTGRGAAGGACTTTAGCAGCTAGAGACTTGGCCAGCTTTAAGCTGTCTTCAGTCTGCTTCCTTTGAAGCTCTAGCTCTTCTTCAGCCCTTAATGCCTCGAGTCTTTCAGCTTCAGAAAGAAAGTCAAACTCACCACCACTGGAGGTACGAAAAGGAATTTTTACTCTAGTCTGGTCGAGTGACTCCTTAAGCTGAGACATCTGCTGGTATGTTGGAGTATAAGAGCTGGGTTGATCAGATACCCACTCCAGTCGACCGTATGTTGTTGAAGGGATATGAAGTTGGTACTCTGAAGTGATCACTACCTGAGAGGTAGAGTCTTCAAATAAGGTTTGTTGAGGGCATGAGAAAAGTACCTTCAAGTTGCCTTCTTCAGCGACCGTCTTGCCTTTCGACTTGGGGTCCTGGTTCCCTGATGGAGTCGATTCGCCTTGCCTTTACTCCCCCTGGGATTGAGCTTCCCCGAGGGCAACACGTCTGGTGATGGTTGATGGCTTCTGGAACTTGATGGTGAAGTCATCTTCATCATCGTCGTCGTCGTCACCATCTAGATTATCTTCGGTGTCTGGAATGACAGGTTCATCATCGTCTTCATCATCGTCTTCATCATCATCTTCATCCTCATCAACATCATCATCATCACCAGCAGCAGTGACAGTATGGACATCATCCCTAGGGATGGCTTCGTCAACCTCAGCTAGAGCAGCTTCGGTGGACGGGATTAGAGGAGCAGCAACTGCTTCAGCTTCAACAGCCTCGGCTTCTACTGCAACTGAAGCTGATACTGGACCAACAACCTGAGAAGCTATAGGAGCAGCATCTGATGATCCACCAGTGTTGGACCTCATGTCCCCCTTTCTGGCTAAGACTTGAGAGAATTGGACAGAGAGTTCGTCCAAGCGTTGTCGCTGGAGAACCATAGAATCCTCCAGCCTTTGCAAAGCAATGGCTAGAGTTGTCGTTGCCTCACGCGTCTCATGGAGCTGGGCGCGATCATCGGCAGAGAATGAAGGTGCACTCACTGGAGCTGGTTGACGGACAGCATCCAGGATTTGCTGAAGAAGTCCAAGTTGCTGATCAGCAACCGCCTATGCATCGTCAGCCCTGCTGTGAAGAACAGCAATGGCATCGTTG
>NC_037544.1:20124937-20159135 GCF_001531365.2 Cynara cardunculus var. scolymus | reverse complement strand
CTCTCAAGAAATCTATTGAAGATTTGGTGACAATTTCTCTCTAAATTCATCTTGTTCTTATTTCTTGAAGATTTGATTCAGATTTTGTATGATTTGGACATTTCAATTGGTATCAGAGCTATCTGCAGCAATTTGTTTAGAGGATTAAACAATTTTTTCGAGGATTTTGCACCAATTTTAGGGGATTTAACGAACTGTTCATAGTGTTCTTCGATTGTTCTTGGAAGTTCTTCGGTCCAGATTGCAATTTTTGGCTTGAATCGCATTAAATTTTGATCATTGTTTGATATAATTCATACTACTGAATTCACATTTACATTCTGAACAACTTTGATTCACATCAATTTTGATTTTAAACAAGTTTTAAACCATTTTTGATCGATATTTGAGTTTACGAAATCTGTTTGTGTTCTTCAAAAACTCGTATTTTTGCAGGTTTTGATCCATTTTTTGGTGAAAAAGTGTTAAAAATTGTGTTTTTTGCTTGAATCCTAGTCCGTATAACTCTTGATCGGTTTAAGTGTATATCGCTTAAAGCTTGTACGATTTAAGTCTTAGTGATTTTGTGAATTGATTTTATGCGATTTAAGTTAAACTGGGTAAGTCTTGATTTATTTAGAGGTAAATCGCTTATTTCTTGTTCGATTTAGTGAGCGAGTTAGTTTAATCCGCATGGTAAATCGTTTATTCATTGTACGATTTGTTTTTAATCCGGTTGTTACTTGAGCGATATAGTTGTGCGATTTAATTGTAGTATTGTGCGATTTAGTTTTGTGCGATTTATAGTGGACTGTTGTATGCGATTTAATTGATCGTACTTTAACTTCGTGAACAGTTTGTTGAACGATCTTTGACTTTCATGTTGTGAGCGATTTAATTCATGTTGTGAGCGATTTAGTTCATAGTGTGAGCGATTTAGTTCATGTATTGAGCGATTTGAATTGTTTGGCTAATTTGAGCGATTTGAATTTGAGCGGACTTGATCGTATTTGATTTGTTGACTTAGTTGACTTGATTTGTTGATTTGTTGACTTTTTACGTCCGTATTCATTTTTCGCAAATTTGACTAAGTGTTAGAATGATCCGTATTGAGAATTCTTAATTGTGTGTTTTTTGACTAAGTGTTGGAATTCACCGGATTTCTCATCCGGATTTGTTGATTAGTTGTGCGATTTAAATTTCTTTGTTGTCCGGATATCTAATCCGGATAACTTGATTTGATTAGAAATTCTAGGCTATCTTCTTTGTCTGGACTTCTAATCCGGATAAGCTTGATTGGATTTCTAATCCGGATAAGTTTGTGTGCTTAATTTCTTCTAAGTCTTGAATGTGTGCAAATCCTTTTGTGCGATTTAATCGAGAATTTTTTGAATTCTAATCATTTAATTCAAATTTTGAACTGCAGTTGATCCTATATCATACTTATCTGAGAAAATGAGTTCAAGAGAGACAATGACTATTGGTACTGATACCAAGCCACCCGTACTGTTGAGAGGGGACTATAACCAATGGAAGGATAGATTCCTCAACTTCATTGAGAGAATGAAAGAAAGCGACCTGATCATGGAATCCTTGATGGAAGTTCCTGCTGTATTCTACAGAGAAACACCTGCTGTTCCTGAAGAAGGAAGACCTGCACAAAGAGTTATAAAGGAAAAGTTCAGATACAATGCAGAAGAGAAGGAGAGAGCCCATGCTGATGTGCTATGCAAGTCATACAATATGCAAGCACTGACCAAGGATATTTACACGAGTATTGACAGTCATAAATCATCTGGTCACAGCATGTGGGGTCAAATTGAAAAGATGGTGATGGGTTCCAAAGTTGGAACTCAGTTAAAAATCACTAATTGTGTATCTGCTTATGAAGAGTTCAAGGCTAAAGACGGAGAGAGCGTTGACGATGTTTATGATAGGCTTACTAGACTGCTTAATGAGCTGACTAAGAACGGAATCTCTAACACTGTCATAGAGATAAGTGTTAAATTCCTCAGCAACCTACAACTAGAGTGGAAACCTTATGCTAATCATATCAGATTTAACAAATCTTATATCTGATATCAACATACATGAGGTTTATGAAACTCTGAAGCAGAACGAGGAAGAAGTTTTGGAGGGTCGAGATTCTAAGAAGAAGAAGGAAAAGGAAGTTGCTGATCCTTTAGCCTGTGTCTAAGAAGAAAGGGAAAAGCAGATCTAGGAAGCAAGTGAAAGAAATCAGTCAATCAAGTGAATCGGCGAGTGAAGGAAGCGACAGCACTGATTCTGACTCTGAAATGACTGAAATCAAACATGTCATGGCGATGCTAACAAAGGCATTCCAAAAGAAGTTTTAGAAACGAACGCACTCGAACAATCAAAGATTCTCGTCCGACTCAAAATACGAATTTAAAGATAAATTCAGTGAGAAGAAGAAATATGAAGAGAAGAGATTTGAGAAGAATTACGAGAAGAAGCCGGAAGAGAAGAAGAAATTTGTAAAAGGCATAGCTGATGACCATACAAAGTGTTATAACTGTGGCAAGTTAGGCCTTTTCACTGTAAACTGCAGAAAGCCGGTAACGAGAAATACCGACTATTACAAAAACAAATTTCTTCTCTCAAAACAACGAGATGCGGGTAAAGCACTCATAGCAGAAGATGATCATTGGTTAAACTTAACTGATGAGGAGGAAGAATCAGAAGCGGTTGCTCAGATATGCTTGATGGGTAGAACTAAAAGTTGTTCTTCAGATGAAGGAGAAGAATAGAGTGTTTAAGTGGAAGAAGAGGTATTGGAGAAATCATGCATTAATCAGATGCATAAGATGATGCTTAAACTCCAATCTTTCCAGCAAAAATTAAAAACAGAAAAATTGCGTTCAAATAATTTTGAAAAAGAATTAGAAACGCAAAAAGAAAAATACATCAAATTATTTGATGAAAATGCTAGAAATTTGGATTGGGCAAAATCTTTGTTATCTTAATCTTAAACATTTAATGAAAAACCCAATATCTTAAAAACCGAGCTATCTGATTCCAAGGAACGATATAAATCGTTAGAATTAGTTAATGAAGAACTGATTGTTAAAGATAAGTAAGCTTGATTTACAAATAATTCAATTAAATGAAAAAATGAAAGCTAAGAAAGAAATGTTATATAAGAGAGGGCAGATCGATCAAACAATTTTTCTGAACAAACCCTCTGAAACAAGATTTTTTAACCCTCGGGAAGGGTTGGGGTACGAAAATCCAAAATTTTTAGGAAAAACTTTATATTATACCTCGACTCTATATAAATTTGAATATCTTGATTGCGGACCCGAGTTTTCAATTAAATTTACAAAATCTTCTGATGAGGTAGAGCAACAAAAAGATTTTAACTGTCAAATAAAAGACAAAATGCAGGTTCCGTTTATTTACAAAAACTTAAATGATAGCTACAAAAATCAAGACTCTGTACTTTCAACCGATTATTTTCACAGTTATTCTAAAGCAAAGCTTGAATCTAAACCCGCTGAACCAAAGTTTTAAACTCCAACATTAATTTTAGAAAAACAAGTGGTTCAGTTGGAAAAGATTTTAAATGAAGAACGGTTTTCATTTAATCAACAAAAGCAAGAATTTTTAAATAAAATTGAGGATTTACAAAATTCTAAAGTAAAAACGGAACATGTTGAGTCTGAGTATTTCTCGTGCAATAAATCTTCAAGTGAAGCTTTTGATTCAGAAGAAATAAATATTTTAATTGAAGAAATTAATTTTTCAGATATATCTTGAATTCAGAAGTTTGTTTAGACAATGAGATTGATCAGTTCGACTTTTCTAAGAAACAACCCAGTCATGAAGATTTCCTTGTTAAAAATGATATAACTGAGGATTCTGACTTAGCTTCAGATTTAGAAAAGAATTTTAATGAAAAACTTGTTTCCTAGGATTGGTATTATAAAAAGATTAAAACTAAAAAGATTAAAACTAAAAAGAATTCGAGGAAACAGAAGAAGTTTACTGATAAGAAAAATAAACATAAAGTTCATCATTCATTTAAATCTGATGATTTTATTTTTCTTGTTTCAGATAACCCGTTGAAGTTTAAGAAGGTTTGGATGGTAAAAGAAGAAGAAAAATCTTTAACTCGACAGAAGAAGAATAATTTTACTAAGTCTGTATTAATTGATTCGACATTGAATAATTCTGTAAAAAGATATTCAGTTGATGAATTGTTTAATATTAGAAATGGTAAAAATAATTGTTCTTCGTGTGGATTGAATGAGTTACTTAAGTCTTTTACTTCTTTTAAGCCTTTTCATTTCATGCATTCTGCTTTAACTGTTTTATCTAAGAAATTTCATTTTAAAGAACGTTGGTTTGGTACTTACATTATACCACCAACAGGATCTGAGGTTAAAGGACCCAAACTAAAATGGGTACCAAAACCCAATTGATTCACTTTTGCAAGTTAACCGGCATGTGTGGTTTTTAGACTCCGGATGTTCTAAGCACAGGACTGGTAGAAAAGATTTATTATCTAACTATGTTGAATCTTTTGGAGGAACGGTAAGATTCAGAAACGATCAATACACGCCTATCCTTGGATACGGCGACGTAATTTCTGGGAATTTAATGATAAAGAAAGTCTGTATGTCGAAGGACTTGGACATAATCTTTTTAGCATAGGTCAATTTTGTGATAAGAATTTAGAAGTCTGTTTTAAAGCTAACCAGTGCAGCATCCGAACTACTGATGGTAAGGAGATTCTAGCTGGAATCAGAAGATCAAATCTCTACACAATTGACCTATCCAACTCACAAGTAGAAACTGACGTCTGCTTGATATCTAAGGCATCCTTGAAGCAGAATCTGCTATGGCATCGGCGTCTTTCTCATTTAAACTTCAAATATCTAAACAAGTTGGTTTGTGACAACTTGGTTAAAGGCATCCCAGACCTAAAGTTTCATAAAGATCATGTATGCAGTGCATGTGAGATGAGCAAGCTGAAAAAAAGCTTCACATAAGCTGAAGACAGAGTTCAACACCAAATGTCCTCTACATTTACTCCATATGGATCTCTGTGGTCCTATGCGAGTTCAAAGCATTAATGGAAAGAAGTATATGTTGGTCATAGTTGACGACTACTCAAAATATACCTGGATTCATTTTCTGAGGTCAAAGGATGAAGCTGCCAAGACAATTATTTCTTTCTTGAAGATAGTTCAAAATAATCTGCAACTGCCAGTTCAGAAAATCAGAACTGACAATGGAACCGAATTCAAGAATAATACACTCAGCTCATTCCTCGAACCCATCGGTATCACACATACGTTCTTGGTGGTGTCGTTGAGCGTAAAAATAGAACGTTGGTGGAAGCGGCGCGTACATTACTTACCTGCTCAAAGCTTCCATTATTCCTATGGCCCGAAGTAGTGGCAACTGCTTGTTTTACCCAGAACCGATCCCTCGTTCACAAAAGGTTTGGTAAAACTCCGTATGACATAATAAACAAAAGAATACCTAATATCAAATTCTTTCGAGTTTTTGGTTGCAGGTGTTTTATTTTAAATGACAAAGAGAACAGAGGGAAGTTCGCTGCAAAAGCTGATGAAGCGGTCTTCGTAGGCTATTCAAAAACGTCTGATGCGTATTGGGTCTACAATAAGAGGACTAAAATCATCAATGAGAGCGTGAACGTCTCATTTGATGAAATCATTGATGTGGCTTCTGAACAATTCAGTTCAGGACCCGGACTGATAATTAATATTACGCAGAAAGCTGATAAACCTAAATCTTCAAATTCTGATAATACTGATTTAGATTCATTGTTTGAGAACTTTTATGAAAAATATTTTGAAAATAAATCTAATCAGTCTAATGATTTTTCCAGGAATATACAGATCAAACAACAGTTATCTGGTCCATCCTCTGATGTTCCAGTAACTGAAACTGAAGAAGAAACGGAAGTCGTTGATGAAGAAATACAGATGGAAAATCCTGACGATCCAGTTCAGCGTGAAGAGGGTGAAAATTCTGAAGTGCAAGAGGTATCGATCGTACAAGATAAAAATACCCTACCTCAGCCAGATATTCAGCCTACTCGAGTTCCAAATATTGAACCTTCACCTGAACCTGTTCCGATAAACTCCCCAAATACTTACACTGATCAAAACTCAGATCAAAGCTCCTATGTTCCATTACCTCATAGCAAGAAGTGGACCAGAAATCACCCAATACATCAAGTTATTGGTGATCCATCAGCACCTATTCGTACACGGTCTGCTACAGCTAATGAGTATCTATACTCCATGGTTTTAAGTAACATTGAACTAACTAAGGTATCTGAAGCCTTAGCTAATCCGAATTAGATACTCACAATGCAAGAGAAGCTAAACCAGTTTGAAACACTCAAAGTCTGGAGATTGGTACCTCGTCCCAACAATAAGACGATTATCGATACAAAATGGGTATTCAAGAACAAAAAGAATGAAGAAGGCGTTGTTGTCATAAATAAGGCCTAACTCGTCGCTAAAGGAAACAATCAAAAAGAACGCATTGACTACGACGAAACTTTTGCCCCGGTAGCAAGGATCGAAGTAATACGGATGTGTCTTGCGTACACGACACACAAGAACTTCACAGTGTATCAGATGGACGTCAAGATAGCATTCCTCTATGGTCTTCTCAAGGAAGAAGTCTACGTTGTTCAATCAGAGGGTTTTGTTGATCAGTCAAAGCCGGATCTTGTTTATATCCTCGACCGAGCTCTTTATGGTCTTAAAGAAGCTCCGAGAGCCTGTTATGACATCTTATTAGATTTTCTGGTAAAGTCAGGCTTCTCGAAAGGTATTATTGACACAACCCTTTTCATTAAAAAGGAAAATTCGGATATTATTTTGATACAAATTTATGTAGATGACATAATATTTGGATCTACAAACCCAAAATACTGCAAAAACTTTTCTGTCTTAATGGTTTCACGTTTTAAAATGAGCATGATGGGTAAGATGAACTTCTTTTTAGGTCTTCAAGTAAAACAATTATCTTCAGGTATCTTTATCTGTCAAACAAAATATAYTTTTGATATCCTGAAGAAATTTAATTTGGAAAATTGTTCATCTATAAAAACACCTATGGCTCATGGAACGAAAATACATGCTGATACGTCTGGAAAAGCTGTAGATCAGAAAACATACCCAAACATGATTGGTTCTTTAATGTATTTGACGTCTTGTAGACCTGATATTATGTTTTCAACACATCTTTGTGCCAGATATCAGACTAATCCAAAGGAGTCCCATTTAAGTGTCGTTAAGCGCATTTTCCGTTATCTAAAAGGGACTGCTAATCTTGGACTTTGGTATCCCAAGGGTACTAGTTTTGAACTGACAGCTTACTCAGATGCAGACTATGCAGGCTGTATGTTGGACAGGAAAAGCACTTCGAGACATCTACAATTTTTGGGAGAAAATTAGTAAGGTGGGCATCAATGAAACAGAAGTGTGTATCCATATGTACTGCTGAAGCAGAATATGTAGCTGCTGTGAGCTGTTGTTCTCAAGTTTTATGGATGCAGACACAGCTCAGAAACTACGAGTTTTATTTTAACAAAATTCCCATTTATTGTGATTCTAAAAGTGCAATTGCTATTTCCTATAATCCTGTTCAATACACAAAGACCAAACATATAGATATCCGATATCATATTATTAAAGATCATGTAGAAAAAGGAACCATTGAACTGTATTTTGTAAATACAGAATTTCAATTAGCTGACTTATTTACGAAATCTTTAGATGAAAAACGGTTTAGATTTCTCGTATGTAAGTTAGGTATGCTTAATTTGAAAATTTGAATTTTTATTAAAAACAGTTCAATTTATTGAATTGTATTTAATTCAAATTCATTTGGTCATAATATCTGTATTTTTAATACAAGTTAGTGTTTCATTTTTTATCTGATTTTAAATTCTCTGATCGTGGAAATCTATATTTGAGGGGGAGTGTGGATCTTTATCTGATCATATTTTGAGGGGGAGTGATTTTATCTGTATGAACTAACAGTTTTAAAATTTTCTTTCAGGTTTTTTAAACATTATCTAGTTTTTGAAAGATTTAGAGTTTAAAAATATAAGTGTTTGGCCGATGTAGACTAATCCGGACAACACTTGTCCGATTTATTGCAAATCCGGACAAAGTAGTGTCCGATTTAGACTAATCCGGACAAAAGGCTATATGATAAACTCTTATCCGGATAAGGTTAGATATATTTTACAAGGAGTTGAGCGGATTACTAAACCACTTGGTCGTTTTGAGCGGATTTCTAAATCGTTTGTTTCATTTGTGCATTTCAAGTGTTTAAATCGCTTGTTTGTTGAGCGATTTAACTCCTTCTTTGAGCGATTTATTGTTAAATCAATCATCCCTTGAGCCGTTTATTCTTAAATCGATTAACTCTTGAGCGGTTTATTCTTAAATTGGATGACCCTTGACTGGTGTTCTTCTAAATCGCCTATGCCTTGAGCGATTTATTGTCCGGATTATCACTTGGTTTATTTCACATTCTCTAAATCGGACACCTCTTGTCCGATTTATCCTAATCCGGATAAGCCTTGAGCAGTTTAGAATTTGAACGGTTTTTTACTTTGATTATAAATACTCGATTCATTTTTACTTTTCACTTTTTACGTTTACCATAAATCGGGTGTAACTGTTCATCATCGTCTCCGGTTGTTTCCTTGCTGTTAAATCGCTCAAGTTCCTCATTGATTACTCGAATAATTCTATTTCTTCTCATTCTTAAAGGTTTCTACTCTATATTGATAATCTTGGACTATGATTTGAATCTATTGGACTGTTATAATCTTTGAACTCCATTTTATTGAATCTGAAAATACACAATAAATCTAATAATCTTTGGACAGGTAAATCGAATGACACTTAAAATGAAATAAATCTTTAATTGATTCGAATAAAACTGGTTTAGTCTTAATAGGTTTTTTCTTAGTTTTGTCCGATTTAGTTTTTAGATTTGTTAGGTTAGTCTTTATTCGATTTAGAGTTTTAATGTTTTTCGTTTTTTGACCAGATTATTCACCGGAGAAGGTAACCGGAGTTTACTACGATCAACCTTAATCCGGTTGATACTTGTCCGGTTTAGTTTTTGAGTTAGATTTTTTTTTCTCTTTTGTTGACCGGATTTGTAATCGGGTTGATTTTTTTTTGGTTTTAATTTTTTTTATTTCTTTTAAGTTTTTTTTTAGTTTTTAGTTTTATTAGATTTTTGTTTTTTTTTGAATTTTTTTTAAGTAAATTTTTTTTAAGATTTTTTTTCTTTAGTTAAATTTTTTTTAGTAAATTTCTTTTTTTAGTTTTGTTTATTTTTTTTAGTCTTGAATTTTTTTTTTTTTGTTTTTAAATTTCTTTTCAATTTTTTTTTTACTTTGATTTAGAGAAATTAGCTTTGTTTGTTAATTCGGGATCTAATTTTTTAGACATTTTACAGGTAAATGGCGGATCTACAACATCAGTCTGACGAGGAATCCCACATTCATTCTGTCAGGTCTGATAACCTAAATAACCCTGTCCAACCTTTAAACCAACCCATACCCGAAGAATCTTTACTTGCACAAAGCCAGTATCTCGAAATCAAACCTAACAACCATTCCTTTAGCTTTGATATGCCTGTTGAATATCAAATAATTCCAGAAATCCTGCACGGACACCCAATTTCATATTCCCTTTCTGCCCATACACCTGTTCCCATGATATATCTATAACAGTTCTGGAATACTCTTATATTGGCCAAAGACGGAGAAACTTTCTACTTCGAAGGAAGCGTAGACGAGTATGTCAGTCGGTTGACATTAAAAAGACTACGAAGAATACTACGTCTTCCTGGACCGGGCACCACAGGGTTTGAAAGTCTTGTGATTGACGACGAACTCTACCGTGACATCAAACGGTTAGGATACTCGCAAGAGTTGACTAATCCATCACAATTCAAACGGAGATTCCTACCTTCTATCTGGAATCTTTTATTCTCAATCCTCAACAGATGCCTAACATCAAAAACTGCGGGAATTGACACTTGCAGCAGTTCATTTCTGAAGTTCTTCCATGGAATCGTATTTACGCGCAAGTATGATTATGTGCTCATAATATGGAATGAACTAGTCGAGCTCGTCAATGCTAAGAGATTTCCGTCTAAAGCCAGAAAGTTTGTGCCGTTTCAACAATTTCTGCAACTCTTTATTAAAGCCATGATAAACTCAAACGAAGACATTCCGGCCAGAGCAAACAGTAAAATGGGGTCGTCATTCCTCATGACTCGAATTTGGCAACATACCAAAGTTGAAGATTTGGACTCGATCATGGAAATTCCACCCGACCTATTTGCCTTCGCTGATCAGAGGGCTAAGTGTGTTATAGACTATAGATGAGTGATAGATCCTATAGTTCAACCAGAACATGTTGACCTTACCCCGGGATCATCCCATGCTTCAGCTGAGAGAGAGGGTATAGCTGTAGGTGAGAGTGTTCAGGAACATGGGTTACCTGAACAGGGTTGTGAGTTGAGGGAAAATGTAATTGAGAGGGGTAACGAGGAGCGGGGAGCCTTTGATCAACATAGTACTTCAACAGATAGTACGTCCTCGACTTCGTCAAATTAGGAAGATACAATATCCGACAACCAGGCAGCTCTGGATGATGACAATGACAATGATGATGATGATGCTGACAACCCTGCTTAACCAGTTCTTTCTCAGAATATTCAAATAGAAGTAGTGGTTGAGAATATTGATGATATTTTTCCAGAGTTTGAGGCTCCACAGACTTGTCTAAGTCTGTATTCTCTAACGTTCAATGTTGATGATTTTGGAGCCAGACCTGATGACTATGATCGCATGCTGGAAGATATGTCAGATATTCCAGTAGAAGGAGGATATGAGGGAGCTGAAGTTGAAAATGCTGAGAGGTTGAGTGCAAGGGAAGCAGAAAAATATGAAGAGTGTGGGTGGAGCACAAAATCAAGACCAAGCTCCTATCCTAGCTAAAACACATAGCCGGGCACCCACATCTGCTATCGACATTCATCTGTTGAATGTTGATATTGAAGAAGACATAGCTAGCCCAGCTATGCACTTGCACACCCAACCCGACCACTCAACTGGTTCTCAACAACCAACTGTTTCATTTCAACACGGGGATATAGCACATACGCTATCTACTTCTCACTCGGAGAATGTAGATATTGAAACAAGTAGGCTGCTGCCCCAGCCTACGACTTCGATTCCGGGCACCTCGAGTCTAGAGCCGATACACTTAGGTACACAAGAGTCTCGAGCATCTGTTGCTCCCATTGCGGTTCTTAGTGAACTAACCAGAACGACCAGAGTGGGGTCTTTTGACCAACCTCAAGGACCGGTCGGAAGTCCTACCAGTGCTACCACTTTGCCAACACTGAACGTAGGCGCAACAATTTACTCAACTGTTGTCTCAACTGGTAATCTAAGTGATCCAGGAGTGATATTACCAGACTTTGTGTTAAGGGAATATTTGGACGGCGCCCTGAAGGCTGTTCAAGACAACATGAACGCTCAGATTGCTAGTCTCAAAAGATTATTGAAGGGGAAGGAGCAAGTAGAAGAAGATCAACCATCTGCACCATCACCACCGTATGTACTTGAGCCTCCGATGGTACAAGAGCAATCAGTGGATGAGCTCAAATCCATATTATACGCTAAACTGATGTCATCTCAAAACCCTAATGCAAAAGATGCAGATTTAGTTGGGCTCATTAGACAGCAAATTGATAAAAACCCCACAGTTCGAGCCTTAGAGTTTTTGGCCTTTCAGGATGTAGTTGCTTCTAGCTTCTCCAAAGTTAGTAAGTTAATCATACCAAACACTCAACTTCTTAAAAGCTCAATTGATGCCCTTTCCGAACGGTTATCTATTCTAGAAGAGACTTGCCGAGCTCAGGCCACCTCACTCAAAAGAAGGCATGATGATTCGGAAGATCCTGATCATCATGAGGGGGAGAGAAAAAGACAAAGGGTGGCTGAGTCGTCTGCTCGCGCTCTAAGTGTTGAAAGAGAGCCATCTACTGAAGACTTAACATAGAAAGTTATGTTCCCGAGTCTTCAAGGGAAAGAACTACCGAGCCGATCATTATGGAAGATGATGAAGTATTGGAGACAAATCCATCGATCGAGCCAATGGTTGAAAAGCCGGCGGACTCCACGGTAGGAACAAGGCTATTATTGGATTTGTCTGCCAATGTTGGTTTTAATGATGTTTTTGCTACGGTACTGCTGATTAGATTCTTGGTATCCACAAGGAAACCAAAGACTATCGTTTGAAGTATAAACATTTCCTCAAAGCCAAGCGTCTCCCGATCAGCTATGTTTGGACCAAACATCGAGTTGTGTCAATTAAACAAATTGATGCTCAAAGACTTCTCAAAGTCTGGTATCCAGTATTCACAGTGACACGACAAGATGGTAAGGTCTGGGTGTTTAGTGAAGCTGACTTCTCCAACTTGTATTTAGAAGATCTGGAGCATATGTATCACGAAATCCGGAATATGACGAACAGAAAAGAAGGAGTTCTTGTGGCTCTTAATGCAATCAAAAGGTTCATGCGGAGTCATGTCAAGGTGTCTATGGTTATTAATATTCAAATGGGTCTCGAAGACAATGAAAGAATCATTAACTTGAAGAGACCTGATCAAGAGCTATAAGATATTGAAGCTTATCCGTTTTACATGATTCTTGAACAACCGGAGTTCGGGGTGATATATGCTGAGGGTCAGATAAAGAAGTTCATGAGATTCAGTGAGCTGAACAAATTCTCTGATGGCACTATTCGAATGGTGAGACGGGCGCTGGAAATGAGGAGAGTTAATAATGATAAAGTTGCGGAGTAAGAGAGGATGAGTCCGAAGGAAAGACACTTGCTGATTAATTTCTTGAATTTGCTTAAAGAAAAATTGCAATATCGGAATGCACTGAGGAGGCTGGAAAAACTGCTCGGACTCAAAAAGACCAGACCAGATATACTTTTATAATGCTTTGTAATAGTTAGGCATTTATTGTTTTCTTAGTATAAATAGTGATTATCTTTCTAATTGTAATTAGTTCAGCAATTAATCAGATTAGAGCTGTAATTGTGATAAGTTTTTCTCTCAAGAAATCTATTGAAGATTTGGTGACAATTTCTCTCTAAATTCATCTTGTTCTTATTTCTTGAAGATTTGATTCAGATTTTGTATGATTTTAACATTTCATCCCCCTTGATCTTATATAACATGTTCCCCTTATATTGTTCGAAATTGGTCATTCAGTCATTATTACATACTCCCCCTTATTATGAAATGAGAATCATTACATCATACATCTGAATGAATGAAATCTTTAAGTGCAAGCTATCAATTCATAAAAATTGTAAGCAGTTCTTTTCAAATGCACTTGTTTAATCTTTTCAGATTAAAGGGAATGGGCACGTAACAACCAATTTCAACGTATGAAATTGTTTTCAATCTTATAAAAAGATTGGCCTGTGAGTATAACAAATATATTCAGTACAACAGATGTACTGTATAAATGAGACTTTTTAAGGTTCGTCTCACCAGGTCTTCGATTCAATCATCGATATCTTATAAAAAGTATATATCTATGAATGTTTCGACAAAATAACATATAAAATGCAATCTGTGTAGTGTAGAAAGATAAAGCAACATATGCTTCTGTTTAGGCTCAAAAAGACAAACCATGTGGACTACACAAATTTATCAGACTCAATTTGTGATCAAAAAGACTTGAAGGGGGGGGACATATATCCTTCTATTTCAATATCAAATTTCTTCGAATGAGAAATTGATTGATTGTGAGCTGCGTGCCCCAAGTGTTATTGAAATACTTACCTGTTAAGAGATAAATGAGTAGCTGGTGGGGTTGTGACAAGAATTGGCCCGGGCTTTGCCTTTTTCAATACTAGTCTTGAAAGAATTGATAACTAATAGGTTATGTTGTATGCCCGGTATTTTGAAGTTTGGAACAGGATTTCGTATATTCTTTTAATCCTGACACAATTCTCAACAATTCTTTTGGCTCACAACAACTACCCCTCTCTTTTTCATTTTAATCTCAGCACACAAACCCATTTTGAATTAAATGCTCACTCAGATATGGTTGTCCTCTTGGGTAGGTTTGTCGGTTCTGACATTCCATATAGGTATTTCTGTTAAGCACTTAGTCCCTCCTAAATTTAGCATTATGCTCAGTTGATCACAAACAGTTGATCAAAATATTATTGCTATAAAGCACAATGATCAGATAAAAGTTGATCAAAAAATTTGACTTTTAAGCACAATCAATAAAGAAGTGATGCGCAAAAACAAATTATTCGGTATGCGAGAGAAATGAATGAAGATCTGTAAGAATAAGCTTACAGAATCTGAAAATTCAAAGAATCAAGAAATGTATATCAATCAAAGAAAATAATATCATTTTTTTTATTACGAACTAGTGTATTATCACCGAAAATTATTTTATTTAAGAGACATGATAATAACAGTTTGAAGAATAGCTGAAACAGGTATTAGAGTTATGTACGATGAGAAATTACACAAGTAAAATCTCAGGAAATACCTGTTCAGAAGATGTACTCGTTTTCCCAAAAACAATTCACTTTCCGAAAATATTTATTCAAAATTTCTAGAGACTCCCCCTAGAAAGTAGATTTAAGTAATGTTTTAGTTTAACTCAAAAATTTTAAAAAAATAAAAGAAACATTTTCAGCATGGGTCCTAAACTGGGTGTTTAGAAACCACAATCATTTAACATAGATTTAGGAATCTTAATCGATTTCGTAATTGGTTTTGTATCCAATTTAGGATTTAGTGTCTAAATGTTGTTAACTTGTTTAAGTTTTAGGATGTGTTTTTGACCGGTTTTGTCACCGGATAAGGTGATCAGAGTTTTACTCCGGTTAATTTTTGCCCGGTTTAAGTTTTTTGACTAGTTTTTTTGTTTTTTGGTTTCATCTGGATTTCTAATCCTGGTGATTTCATTTTTTTTTCTCTATTTTTTTCATTTTGTTTTCTTCTTTGTGTTAGTATTTTTTTTGTGTGTTAGTATTTTTTTTTAGTGTTAGTGTGGTTATTAATTTTGTGTGTTAGTATTTTTTTAGTGTTAGTATTTTTTTAGTGTTAGTTTAGTTTTTTTTTGTGTGTTAGTATTTTTTTAGTTTTAATTTTTTTTTTAAATTCCTTTGTTGTTGTTTTTAAATTTTTTTGTGTGTGTGTGTGTGTGATTTTGTATTTTTTTTGTTTTATTTGTTTTGAACAAAAATGTTATTTTTTAGACTTTTGAAAGAAAATCAAAGTATTAGGTTGTGTGTCTGGTTTTTGATATTGAGAAAGATTTATTCATTTGCAGATCTAACATTCTGTATTTTTATAGAAAAATGACTGATGAACCTCAACGATCTGACGAGGAAACTCATATTCCCTCGGTCAGATCAGATAACCTAAATAACCCACCCTAGCCAGTAAATTTACCTATCCCAGATGAATCCATTCTTCCCCAATATATTTACCTCGATATTAAACCAAATAACCATCATTCTAATTTTGAAATGCCTTGCGAATATAGAATCATTCCTAAAATCCTCAGAGGACACCCCATTGCATATGCCTTAACAGCCACTGCGGAAGTCCCAATGGTTTACCTTCAACAGTTCTGGCATACCTTAACTTTGTTTAAGGAAGGAGACCTCTATTTCTTTGAGGGGAATGTTGACGACTACACAAGCCGTCTGACTTCGAAAAGGCTTCGAAGAATACTAAGATTGCCAGGACCAACTGCCTCCAGTTTTGAAGAGTTAATAACCGACGAAGAGTTGTGTAGAGACATCAGACGATTAGGATACTCGCAAGAGTTAACTAATTCGTCACAATTCAAGAGACGATTTCTACCCTCTATATGGCACCTACTGTTTTCAATACTCAACCGGTGTTTAACATCGAAAACTGCTGGGATCGACACATGCAGTAGTCCATTTATGAAGTTTTTCCACGTAATCGTTTTCAATCATCGCTATGACTATGCACTTATAATCTGGAATGAAATGGTGGAGTTGGTCAACGCCAAGCGATTTCCTTCAAAAGCTAGGAAATTTGTCCCATTTCAACGATTTCTTCAACTAATCATTAAAGCAATGATGAACGCAAACGCAAAAATTTTGGCCAGAGAAAGTGGTGAAGTTGGGCCGTCATTCATAATACAAAGAATAAGAGCTCATACAGAAGTTGAAGATCTTGATTTTCATGGAAATTACAGCTGAGTTATTTGCCTATGCGGATCATAGTGCTCAATGTGTGTTAGAATATAGGCGAGTTATAGATCCTATAGTTCACCCAGAACCGGTTGAACTTGCCTCGGGATCCACCCATGTCTCAGCTGAGAGAGATGGTCTAGATATAGATGAGATAGCTAAGCACATCTATGCAAATGCACACCCTCCCTAGTCACTCTATTGCTTCTCAACAAGCAATAGCTTCATCTTCACACGGGGATTTAGCACATCATCTATCTGCTTCTCACTTGGAGAATGTAGATATTGAAACAAGTAGGCCTCTACCCCAGCCTACGACTTCGATTCAATGCACCTCGAGTCTAGCACCGATACACTCAGGTACACTTGAGTATAGAGAATCCATTGCTCAATCTGTAGTTCTTTGTGAACTAGCCGAAACAACCAGAGTGGAGTCTTTAGACTTTCCACAAGGATAGGTCGGATGTCCTACCAGTGCTAACATTTTGCCAACACTGAACGTAGGCACAACAGTTGGTAATGTATGTGATCCAGGTGTTACTTTACCTGACTTTGTGTCAAGGGAATATTTGGATGGTGCTCTAAAGGTTGTCCAAGATACTATGACTGAGCAGATTCTCAGTTTGAAAAGATTGATGAAGGGAAAAGAGCCAATATCTGAAGAACAACCGTATGTGTCGTCCCCACCACCTGCTCCTGAATCTCCAAGGGAACAAGAACAAATGGTGGATAAGCTGAAATCATTACTGTATGCCGATTTATTCTCGAGTCAAAATCCTGATGCGGCGAACACATATCTGGTTGGGCTCTTAAGACAACAAGTAGAGGATAATCCCACCGTGAAGGCCTCAGAATTTCTAGCTTTCCAGAGCGCTGTAGCTACTAATTTTTCAAAGATTAGTACTATAATTGCTTCCAACACTCAAACACTTTCTCTTATGAAAAACTCCATTGATGCCTTAACCGAAAGGGTACCAACTTTAGAGAACACTTGGCAAGCTCAGGCCAACATTTTGAAGAGAAGGCATGATGATCAGGACGATCCTGATCATCACGAGGGGGAGAGGAAGAGACAGAGGCTGGCTGAGTCATCAATGGGTGTGTAAGGTGTTGCTGGGGAGCTAGAGTCTGAAAACGTGATTGAAGAGAGTCCGGTTCCAGCAAGTACAAGAGAACGGACTACTGACCAAGAATCAGCTGAGAAGGTGACAGTTGTAGAGACAGATCCTGTGATCGAGCCAATGGTTGAAAAGCCGGCGGACTCCACAGTAGAAACAAGGTTGTTATTGGACACATCTGAACGTTTAGCGAAGCTGATTTTCCAAATCTATACCTTGAAGATCTGTAGCATCTTTACCATGATCTTCAGGATTTCACTGTCAGAAAAGAAGGAGCAGACGTTGGTTTAGAAGCTATAAATATATACTTAAAGAATCATGTCAAATTGTCTTTGGTCATTGATGTTCAAATGGGCTTTGAAGGTAATCAGAAGATTATAAATTTGAAAAGACCTGATCAAGACATTGAAGACATTGATTTTTGGCTATCCTCTTTTTCTTATTCTTGAAGATTCAGAGTTTGGGGTTATATATGATGGTGCAGACGGAGCGACGAGGTTTATGAGGTTTAGTGAACTAAATAAGTATTCTGACGGTACTATCAAGCTTGTGCGAAGAGCTCCTGAGAAAGTTAAAGCGGACAATGACAAATCTTCAGAGCATGAAAGAATGAGTCTTAGAGAAAGGTATCTACTGATATCGAGAAGAGAGTTGTGTATTTGAATGTTTATGTGAAGGTTTGAAAGAAGAAAAGGAAATTTTAAAAAAAGAAAATGAACAACTTAGATTTGATTTAGATAGACAAATTGCTTCATTGAAAAAGAGTTTGATTGAATAAGATGATGAGAGAGTTGACACCAAGTTGAAATTTGACATGATTTTTACTGAAAGATGCCAATTATATGATAAAGTCAAGCAGCTGGAGGAAATTAATTATAAAAGAGGTCAATCTGAGCAGACTCTCAAAATTTTAACGCATAAACCCATAGATACAAGATTTTATAATCCTCATATGGGTTTAGGTTTTATTGAGTCTGATGTTCTTTAAAAGGCCCTAAAATCCTTATATGATTTTGATCAATGAGGGTCTGCAAAATTCTCAATTCCTTCTGTTCGAGAAATTTTCTTTAAATCATAATTTGAATTATCTGTATCTTTAAAAGGTGATATGAGCAAATCAAATGAAGAAAGTTTTGAAACTCCAAATTTTAAAGCTGTGGGATTGAAATATGATGATTTGAATCCTAGTTATACAACTAGAAAACTTGAATTTTCTCATTCTGAAATCAAATCATTTTATCCCAAAGAAAATGTTAAATTTTCTTCAAATTTTGTTTCACAAAATAAAGAATCTTCTAAGTATGATATTTTTGAAAATGTGCTTTATGACTCAGACTCTGATTCTGAAACAGAGCTAATTTATGATTTGGACTCAAATGAAAAGATTATTGAGCAAAATGATTGGGTAATTCATTCTAATCCTAAATTTGACTTAAATGCTAAAAATTTTGCATTAAAGAAGCAAATCTCTGAACTTGAGGTGGAGTTAAAATCTGAGAAGAGATTTATGGAACAAGCTCAAAATGAATTATCTCTTAAAGTCAAAGAGCTTAATGATGAAATTTCCGAATTGACCATGCGTTTAGTTTGCAAAGACAAATTGCATGAGTAAAATTTACAAAAGATTCATGACCTTGAAAAGGATTTAAATTTCAGTTTTGATGAAAGAACTAAGCTCATGAAGCTTGAGGAAGTTATCAAACAACTTTTGAGTTCAGATTTTAAAAATTCAGCGATTCCTCAGATTGATTCTCAAATTAAATCCACTATAATTGATAAAATCAATTTTGATGAAAGTATTTTTGAAGTAGGAGAGTCTTCAAGGTTAAATTCTAAAAATGATTTTGAGACTTTTCCGAAATCTGAAAAATCTAAAAAGTCTGGGTGTTCAACTGTCAAATCTTTTGTGAATTCAAACTTCTTTTCTGTGAAAAATCTCAAAGCTGCTGACTATGAATGGAAGAAGAAAGATGACTTGTAGAAAGAAAATGCTAATTCTTTCAAAATGAATTCTTCTACAAAGAATTCAAAAGCTAAGCCTGATAGTTGCAAGTGTGCTTTATTTTCAAAGAAGAAATGTAATTTGAATGTTGATTTGAAAATTCAAAACATTTTACTCATTAAGATAAACTTTCTTCAGCTCCAAAACATTTGCCAAATGGTGGTTTTAATTCTTTCGCCATCAATGCCAAATGCAAACAACAAATCAGATCTAAGAAGTTCAAATCCTTACCTGTTCCTTTTCTTAAATCAGAAGTTGCAAATGGTTCTTGTGCTCCAAAGAAAAATCTTTCAAAGAAAATTTTCAAAAGAAAGAAGAACCATATTTTGTTGATGTGAAGTTCATATGGAAATGGGTTCCTAAGCAAAGGATGAATGACGCGTTAAAGCTATATCTACAAATCTTCCATATGCTAACCCAAGTGTTTCAAAGTGATTTTTGTGCATATTTCTATATACTTTAGTCTAGAACTCGGTCTTCAGTGTTGCAGACTTTTATACAAATCACTCTAGAACTCCGACTTCAGTAATTTAGCTTCTAAATAATTTAGCTTCTAAATAATTTAGTTTAGAACTTGCTCTTCAGTATTGTGACTTTTGAACATGTGAATTCAGGACTCAAGCTACAATATTAGAGTAATCATAATGATGATGTGTGTCCATAATCAATCAATCTTCATTAAATCTCTTCAACAATGGCTGATCTGATAAGAACTTTAAGAACATTCAAGATGAACTTTGAGAGAGAAAGTCAAATCTCAAAGTCTTGGTCAAACCTTTTATTACGTAATGAATTTTACAATAAAGCTCTCTTACAAAGATTACAAGACTTCACCCTATTTATAGGGTCAAACATTACACAAAAGGTCAAAGTCAAACTATCTAAGAAAAGTCAAACACGATGACTTTTCTACAATTATAGACAAAATAAACTTTCAAGACGAATACAATATTACACTGACTTTCAGTCCTAACATTCTCCCCCTTTGTATTCAGACTTGAAAGAATTTTCGCGCTTCAAGTCTCGTTTGAACTTTGAAGCTTTAAGCACACTATGTCTTCTTCAAAAACAAACTTCAACTTGAACACTTCAAACGATCGTTAGTTGAGAAATATCTTCTAACATTCTCCCCTACGAATGTAGAACAACGATGATCTTCTCTTTTGACAATATAGATAAGAAACAATAACAATCTTCAGAAACAATTGTACAAGATGTGATCTTCAAATAATCTTCAGACAATAAGTCACAAACTTCCTCTTTGAAAAGAAAAACTCTGTTGGTAAACTTTTGAAACATTGATCTTCTCATTCAAAAACTCTCAGRCRTTTTAGCACAGGAATAATCTTTTGTAATCATCTCCAGTCGCATTCCTTTTGAGTCTTTTGCCATTATCGAAGTTACCCCCCCTTGATCTTTACATCATATTCCCTTTATAATGTTCGGAATTGGACATTTCATTCATTATTACATACTCCCCCTTATGATGAAATGAGAATCATTCCATCATATACAAGAATGAATGAAATCCTCTGCGTAAGCCGTCAATTCATGAAATTGTAAGTAGATCTTTGCAAATCCACTTATTTAATCTTTTTAGATTAAGGGAAAGGGAAGGTAACAACCAGTTTCAACGAATGAAATTGTTTTCAATCTTATAAAAAGATTGGCCCGTGAGTATAACAGATATACTAAGTACAACGGATGTACTGTATATATGAGACTTTATGATGTTCATCTCACCAGGTCTTCCATTCAATCATCGACAGCTTAAGAATAGCATATCTATGAATGTTTTGGCAAATTAGCATATAAAATGCTAAATCTGTGTAGTGAAGAAAGATAAAGCAACGAATGCTTCTGTTTTGGCTCAAAAAGATAAATCGTGTGGACTACACAAATTATCATACTCAATTAGTGATCAAGAAGACTTGAAGGGGGGACATAAATCCTTCTAATTCAATATCAACTTTCTCCGAATGAGAAATTGATAGATGATGAGATGCGTGCCCCAAGTGTTATTGAAACACTTATCTGTTGAGAGATAAATGAGTAGTTGGTGGGGTAGTGACAAGAATTGTCCTGGGCTTTGCCTTTTTCAATATTAGTCTCGAAAGAATTGAGAACTAATAGATTGTGTGGTATGCCCGGATTTTAAATGTTTGGAACATGATTTTCGTATTCTTTTATTCCTAACACAACTCTCGTCAATTCTTTTAGCTCACAACAACTACCCCTCTCWTTTTCATTTTAATCTCGGCATACAAACCCTTTTTGATTTAAAGCTCACTCAGATATGGTTATCCTCATGGGTAGGTTTGTCGGTTCTGACATTCCATTGAGGTATTTCTGATAAGCACTCAGTCCTTCCTAAAAATTTATAGTTATGCACATTTGATCACAAGAGTTGATCAAAAATAATATTGCATATAAAACACAAAGATCAGATAAAATTGATCAAAAAAAATTTGGCTTTAAGCACAGTCAATAAGGAATGATGCGACAACGAACAGATTATTCGGTATACGAGAGAAATGAATGAAGATCTGTAAGAATAAGTTTACAGATTCTGATATTCAAAAAAATTATTGAATGTATATCAATCAAAGTAAAAAAATATCAGAAAACAAACTTTGAATACAAACGAGCGTATTATCACCGAAAATGATTTTTGTATAAGAGACGTGATAATAACAATTTGAAGAATAGCTGAAATAGGTATTGGAGTTATGTACGACGAGAAATTACACAAGTAAGATCTCAGGAAATACCTGTTCAGAGAATTTACTTGTTTCCCAAAAAAATTATTTTCTGAAAAACATTTATTGAACTTTCTAGAGCCTCCTCCTAAAAAGTAGATTATAGAAATGATTCGATTCAGCTCAAAAAATTAAAAACAAATAAAAAAACGTGTTTAGCACGGGTTCTAAACTGTGTGTTTAGAAACCACACTCGGTAAAGCATGGGTCCTGAACTGAATTGTTAAGAAGCCTCATTTGGAAAAAAATTATAACTCCCCCTGCATTGGTGTATTACTAAAATGATATACTTATCAGCACAAAATTGACACACCTGCAAAACCAGATTAAGTAGATTTTGGTACCCAAATGAATTTGGGTCCTATTATGTTAGTATCGGGTTGGGATATGTTGTAACTTCCAAACAATTTATTCTTATTAGATATATTCTTTTTAGCACTGTGAACAGGATGATCAGGAATAAAATATGATCCATACCAGTAATTTTGATCATACATGTTCTTACCTTTCCAACTGTTCTAATAGCTGTTATCTCCATGCCACCTGTTGAACCTTTTGTTATTGACAAAATTATTGGTTCTGCATGTTGAGCACATAATTCTTCTCTTGCTAAGATTGATCAAATCATTAGTGGATCTCACAATGCAAGGAAGAACAGGTTAGTAACAACAGGTGTATGAGATAAAACAGAATCAGCTTTATTAACCTAAATGCTTTTACCTTTTGAATGATAATTGGGTGATCCAATGACATACCCTTGATAATACTGATTTTAAGAATGAGAATTGCTCTTAGAAACAGTTGATTTAGGACTGCTATAATAACTGTTAGATTTAACACTAGAACAGTCATAAAAGCTAGTTTTACACTGTGATTGAGAACCAGTTGGGCTTTTAGCACATGAAAAATCTTTTACTTTCTTTAATAACTGGTCTCTTTCAACARCAACTAAATCGTATTTCTTTTTCAGTTCAGTTCTCATGTTCAATTCAGTTACAAGTTCT
This sequence comes from Cynara cardunculus var. scolymus, assembly GCF_001531365.2. Taxonomy (NCBI): domain Eukaryota; kingdom Viridiplantae; phylum Streptophyta; class Magnoliopsida; order Asterales; family Asteraceae; genus Cynara; species Cynara cardunculus. The sequence continues at coordinate 20,135,942 of NC_037544.1, read as the reverse complement.
GTCTCTAGATCAGACAATTTCTTTGCAGTATCCAAAAACTTACCTTCTAATTCCTTGTTTAAATTTTCAAATACTTTCCTTTCTTTCTCAAACTTCTTTCTTTCTTCATCTGAATTTCCTTTATCATTCTCCGAAGCAATGTCAAGCCATTTCTTTTTCTCAGTAAGCTCTTTAGCAATTGCTGTATACTTCTTTGAAGTATTTCTTTTCTCAAGAGCAAATTGCTTCTTCTCTTCATCTAAGCCTTCTGCTTTAGATCAATGTTTTCAGATAATTTCTGTAATTGACTCTGACAGTCTTCGGAGATGTCTTTCTTTTCTTTATCATTCTTGGCCCGTTCCAAGATGATCAGTTGCTCAAAATCCGAGATTTGCTTTAACAGCATCTTTGCATTTAGCTCGAGAGAGTTTATCTTTTTCTCGTAAGATACACATTCAGCTCCAAATTTTCTTTCTAGTTCAATCACTCTCTTCTTCTATTTCTCAAGTTTCTTCCTCTCAACATTCATATCCTTTTCCGCTTCTAAAACCTTTTCTTTCTCTCTTTCCAATAACTTCCTTTCATCAATAACTTTCTTTTCAGCTTCATAAAGTTTCTCTGTTAGCTCTTCAGTCTCTTTAATTTTCTTTTCTGGAAAATTCCTTACAACATTCAGTTCAGACTCTACTTTATGAAGTTTAATGAGTAAATCTTGTTTTATCTCGTTTGAATTTCTAATTTCATCATCTAACTCACTCCTTTCAGAATCCAAAGTTTTCTCAAGTTTATTAATTTTATAATTCAAATCATTCTCAACTCTTTCCAATGCTGCTTTATGATCTTTTTGTAAATTTGCAATAAGTTCCACATTAGCATAATTCTCAGAAAACATGTTTATGTTTTTATCTTTATAATCCACTATACTCTTTTCCAGCATGGAAATCTGAGTTCTCAACACTTTATTCTCCTCCTCAAGAATATCTGCCATTTTAGACAAAAATAAGATTGACCAGATATAGAATCTATTACGATGAAATCAGATAAAAGAAATCAAGAACAATTTAGCTCAAAAAGAATAACAGAAAAACACTAAAAACTGATGAGAAATTAGAAAATCGACGAAAAACTGTCAAAAATCAGTAAAAACAGTCAAAACTGTTGAAAACAGTTAAAAACTGCTAAAAACAGTCAAAGACAGTTAATACTGAATAAAACAGTTTATGCGACGCAGAACAGTTCAAAAATCTCTCAAACAGTTTAACCAAAACAGATAAATGGTGATCCAAAAATTACAAACTAAACAAAAAATAGCCGAAAACAAAAACAAAAACAAACCGACTAAGCCTATATTCGACTACACTGTCAAACAATTTATTCAAGTCCGTTCACCGTACTAAACAGTTTAGCCAAGGCTGCTCACTGATGATGATAAGAATTCAGCACACCTGAAATGTCCCCTGAACCACTTACACAAAACAGAAATATTAGAAGCAACCAAATTGTGATTTTGAAACAAAAAATATTGTGATGAAAGAATTCAGCAATGATACTCCCTTCGAAGCTGACTCTAATGTTTGATCAAATTGAAGTTCTTCTACAATCTACTCAACTCAGCTAGACAGCGTGCGATTTACAAATCTTTGCAATGTTGTATAAAGCTTCACAAGCATAACAATTAACTCTGCTATCTTGGTGGTAGAATTTGCTCGAGATGTTATGCAGCTTCAGCACTCAAACCAACAGTAGCTACATCTAATAATAATGCAAATAATAACCGGGAAAGGCAGAGGCAAAGTCTGTATTACGAGTACCAGCTAGTGGGATCAAACAACAATAATAGCAACAGATCCAGTAATCTTGATCGACCTGCAGATGGGTTTGGTAATGCAGCTATGAGGTACAAAGAAAGAGGTTCAGATGAATCCAGACATGGTGTTCGAAATTTCTATGGCTGGTAATAGTCAAACCAACAATAGCCTGCTGTTGAAGTAGAGATGAATTATGAATATCAAAGAGCAGTTCCAAAATTGTAAAACTTTTGTGGACAGGCAGGTGATCGATCACTCTAAACATACTTGAAGGAAATCGAATTTCTGGGGTGAATCAACAAATTGGTCAGGTTGAAACTGGAAGAGCAGCAAAAAAAATTAATCACTTCGGATACACAAAGCATAAACTTTGACAAGATAGTTCTGTGATCACTTTTGCATTGTATAAGGACCTGTTCAGTCTTCTTTCCCTGAGCTTAAAACTCCATCCTTATTCAGTAGGCAGTTAATTAAAAGATGGATTTTATACAAAGCAATTTTATAAACCAAAATTGAAGATTGGGCAATTACAACTTGTCAACCATCCACACATATGTGTTTCATTCAATGCTGCAGGCGTGAGAGTTTTAGCAGACTCAATGATCAAATGAAACTAAAACAAATATAGTTGCTAAATCAAAGGAACGGTGACTGTTAACTAATAACAAAATATGCAGCACTGCTATGAATGAGCTGTTGTTTTGGTAAAATAGAACCAGAATCACTTTCTAGGCACCTAGACTCATTGTCCTAGTTATTCCCTGCATCCAATATTATCACCAGCTGTGATAATTTCTGTTTCGACCTGTTTGAAGAAAAAATGAAATCTTCAAAATAACCTCAAACCTATGAAAGCTGCTATGCAATTAACTAAAATTGGACACTTCTTGTGAAATCGAACAGGCCCTGTGATGAATCTTTGAACGATGAAGACAATGTTTCGATTTATGGTCAAACCCGAATGATTGAGCGATTTAGAAGAACCTTAAATGTATAAACCTAAGCGATGATATAAATCGGATGCTGGTGAGCGATAAACTCCCTGAATCGCTCAAGTAGGATGAAATAGAGTGATCTAGGTGAAGCTTCAGACCACTAAATCGGATTAAATGTGACCGAGAATCCCTTAATCCGCTCAAGGTGTGTGCGGATAACAGTCTAATCCGTTCATGCCTCAAGCGATGAAGACCTTAAATCGTTCAATCTAAAAAATTAAACCGCTCAAGACAACTTAAATCGATCAAATATCCGCTCAACACCAACAATAAATCGCTCAAATATCCGCTCAACACCAACACTAAATCGCTCAAATCACAACCTGTTCACAATCAAACTCACAATCCACAATCCGTTCACAATCCGCTCACTTTGTGATGTTAAAACGCTCAATTGATGTCCGAATTCGGTCTATCTGAACTTTCCTTGTGTCCGAATTCGGTCAATCTGAACTTTCCTTGTATATGAATTAGCTCAAGACTTATTTTCCTACTGTCCGAATTCGCTCAAAACAGCTTCTCTAGTGTCCGAATTCGATCAAAAGAAGAGATAGGCTGTGTAAATCGCTCACTGCAACAAGTAAATCGGATGCGGGCTGTGCGATGAAGACAGGAGATGAATATGGGCTAAACTCTGTTGGGCTTAAACCAAATGGGCCGAGATGATTCAGACTTTGAGCGATTTAGGTCTAAACACAGAAAAGAAATTTTTTTAACAAAAAATTTGAACAAAAACACAAAAATTTAAAAAAAAAAATCAAGAACACAAAAAAAAATTTAAAACACAAAAAGGATTAAATCATGAAAAAGTAATTATCAAACCACAAAAAATTGTGAATAACAAAGATTCACATTGAAATTCCGCACATATTTATCACGGTTTTAACACAAAAAACACAAAATTTTCAAAAAAATTTGGATCAAACTTAAAAAAAATATAAGAACACGAAGAACAAAAAAAATTCCAAAAAATAATCTTCGAAAAATCTTCAAAATCTCTGATTTCTTCTGTTGATTTCTTGCACAACTTGCTCTGATACCAATTGTGTGTCCATAATCAATCAATCTTCATTAAATCTTTTCAACAATGGCAGATCTGATAAGAACTTTAAGAACATTCAAGATGAACTTTGAGAGAGAAAGTCAAATCTCAAAGTCTTGGTCAAACATTTTATTACGTAATGAATTTTACAATAAAGCTTTCTTACAAAGATTACAAGACTTCACCCTATTTATAGGGTCAAACATTACACAAAAGGTCAAAGTCAAACTATCTATGAAAAGTCAAACACGATGACTTTTCTACAATTATAGACAGAATAAACTTTCAAGATGAATACAATATTACACTGACTTTCAGTCCTAACAGATGCTTATCCTTCACTTTGTACACAAGACAAGAGATCATCCTCTGACTATGTCAAGGGGAATCTCCAATGTTTTATCATGTTTATGTATGAGCTGGATTCAAGGGGGAGCATCACGATCTAAACTTCATTCTGATTGTCAGGTATATCTTTCTTAACATTCTCTGAATATGCATTGAAGAAGATCAACTTTGACGGATACCGAGTCCACCAAATAATAAATTCCAACTACGAGTTAATTAGAACCAAAATTGTAATAGTAGTAAGTTAGGTCAAATCCCACAGATACTTGGTTTAACTTACTATGTCTAGAAAAATCAAATACAAGGCGACGACTTAAAAGTAATTACAAAAGGGGAGGGGGTTGGATTTGATTAATTAGACTAAACATGCAATTAAAATTTATTATAGACGATTGGAATAAAAAGAAACTCAGCTTTAGATTATAAATGCAACTCTATTCACGAGTTGTTATCATTGATGATGTATAAGGTAACCACACATACTTTGATTAATCCGGTTCTAATTGTCAAAAAGCTTTAACAATTAATTACAATATACATAACATTTGAGAGTAACATGCTCTCCCTTCATACCTTAATATGCAATTGACCTCCAATAAGCTCTTGAGAGCCAAATGGATACTAACATGAAGAATCAATGGAACCCAGGTCGGATAAATTAACACACGAGCTTGGTTAATCTAAATCTTCCATTTCACCCAATTTCATAACAAAAGATAGGAATTTTCTACAAAACCTATTTGTTATTTGTCATCAACGATTTTGTAGGTTGTGGTGTTTGTTTGGGAGTTTCCTGACTCGGAGGATGACATGGTTGCAGGTTTTTGGGAAAAAAGAATGGTATAAAGAAAGTTAGGGTTTCAAGAAATAGTTCTTGATTCGTAAAATGGGTTTGAGGAAAGGGTTTATGGAACTTACTTGACAGATGGGATGAACTTTTGATGACTGAACGGAGTTCCGAACACTGGTTTGAGAGCTTTGAAGGTGTAACAATGGCAGAAGGAAGCTTGAAGACGACAGATTCTTTGTAATTTCTTTGAAAGTGTAAAAAATTATTTAGGTGTAAAAATTGTTTAAATAGAAAAAGTAAAAAGCACTTGAGTATTTAGCGCCCCAAACGTCAGGTCAAACTGAAACGGTTTTTACACAGCCTGTGGGGGCACGCCACGTGGACTGCCAGCTGCAACTGGCGCCTCCTTCGTTTGAAAAATTAAGCTCACAGGCGGTGACGCTTAGCTTAAATGACAGTTAATAAAAAATATAAAAATTTAAGAACCGTATGCCTTCTTAATAAAATAATATATTTTAATTGTTGATTTTTTTAACAAGTGTAAATACTCTGGTTACAGTGAAATAGATGTTTTGTAAAGAGCCAGAGTACTATATACAGAGAAAGACAACATACCTTAGGATCTCATACAGAGACTCATGATTGGACTATACATGTCCTCTTGTAGAAAACTTGCTATGTTTAGAGGTAGAGGCTCTGTATAGTACATACAAAGACTATGTCCTATAATCATAATAAGTTTTGAAGCAGAGGCTCTGTATAGTACATACAGAGGCTCTGTGTGTCATGATCTGGTGCTTCCCCTTGACTTGAGCTCTTTTTATCCACTCCCCCTTGAACTATGCTTGGATCATATGTGATAAGTATTGCACATGCATAAGAACCAAGGTATAGAGGCTCTGTATCACAAGACTAGGATTTGAGCAACAGGCTCTGCATGTATTATGCAGAGGCTCTGTCTCATGGAACAATACAATAAACAACAAAACAGAAGTATTCATAAGAGATGCAGAGGCTCTGTATAGTACATACAGAGGTTATGTCTCAGTTTGAAAGATTGAGCATACCCAACTTGCTAACCAAAAAGTTAAATCTCTTTTCATCAAGAGCTTCTGTAAAAATTTCAGCAAGTTGTAAATCCGTACTAACAAAGAACATTTCAGTCGTACCTTTCTCTACATGGTTTTTGATGAAATGATAACGAACATCAATCTGCTTTGTTTTTGAGTGTTGCACAGGATTGGCTATGATTGCGATAGCACTTACTGAATCACACAGGATTGGAATTTTCACGAACTCAACGCCATAGTCTTTCAATTGAGTCTTTATTCATATCACTTGGGAACAACAACTAGCTGCAGCTACATACTCTGCTTCAGCTGTGGAAATAGAGACGCAGTTCTGCTTCTTTGAGGTCCAACTTATGAGCTTGTCCCCAAGTAATTGGCAGCTCCCTGATGTACTCTTTCATTCAAGTTTACAACCTGCATGATCAGAATCTGTGTACGCAATAAGATCAAAACTAGAATGCTTTGGATACTAGAGACCCAAAAATTGAGTTCGCTTGAGGTATCTAAAGATTCTTTTTACAACTGAAAGGTAAGATTCCTTTGGATTTGCTTGAAAATGTGCATAGAGACATGTGTCAAACATGATGTCTAGTCTACTAGCCGTGAGGTATAGTAGCGATCCAATCATTCCTCGATAAGTCTTGACATCCACCGATTTTTCAGATGGATCTGTGTCAAGCTTAGTTCTCATAGCAAATGGTGTTCTCATAGTGGAAAAGTTGTGAAGTTGATATTTCTTTAATATATTAGAGACATACTTAGCTTGGCTAATGAAAATACCATCCTCCCTCTGTTTTACTTGCAACCCGAGGAAGAATGTCAATTCTCCCATCATGCTCATTTCAAACTCACTATTCATCAACGTAGAGAACTTATCACAATGCCTCTGGTTCCTTGAACCAAAAATAATGTCGTCCACATATATCTGTACCAAGAGCATCTCACCTTTATACCTCTTAATAAACAAAGTTTTATCGATTTTATCTTTTTCAAATCCATTAGACAAGAGTAAAGACGAGAGACGTTCATACCAGGCTCGAGGTGCTTGCGTAAGTCCATACAGAGCTTTGTCCAAGAAGTAGACGTACTCTGGTGTGTGGAGCTTTCAAACCCCGGAGGTTGCTGAACATAGACTTCCTCGTTCAATTTACCATTCAAGAAGGCTAACTTAACGTCCATTTGATAGACTCAGAATCCCTTATGAGCAGAGAAGGCTAAGAACAAGCGTATAGCTTCTAGCCTTGCTACAGGCGTAAAGGTTTCGTCATAGTCTATGCCTTCTTCCTGGCAATAGCTTTTTGCTACGAGCCTAGCTTTATTTCTTACTACAATCCCATCCTCATCCTTCTTGTTCCTGAAAACATATTTATATCCAATTGTAATTTTATCCTTTGGTAAAGGTACAAGAGTCCATACCTTATTCCTCTCGAATTGTTGGAGCTCTTCTTGCATGGCGTCGACCCAACTAGGATCTTGTAGGGCTTCATGTACTTTCTTAGGCTCTACCATGCTTAGGAAGTTTACGAATAAACATTCATTAGTTGTGGCAGCCCGTGTCTTTACACCACTTGAAGGTTCACCAATGATCTGGTGAAGAGGATGATCTTTTGTCCATCTTGTTCGTGGGAAAGATACAGAAGTAGGGGACATTTGATCACGTTCCATAGGCATGTTTGGTATTGAGCTCGTTGATGGCGAATAAAGTTCTGCTTGCTCCCCCTCGGATGATAGTACAGAGGAACCAGGTGCAGAACCACAGGTTTCATGCTCTGGCTCTACAAGAATGGGCTCTGATGCAGAGCTTGTTTGCTCTGGTTGTGGATGGATATGATCACCAGAGGAAGCAGAGTTGTGTGAAGGACCATAGTCAGATGTACTTGTCATTTGTGATTCTTCACTTACACTTGCAGATTCATCTCTTGGTTTACGTATAGAGATGTCTTCATCGCCATAGAAGTCTTCAAAGAAGAGCTTGAGTTCCAATTCCCTTGACTTCATTTGAGAATTGGAAGTCTGAGTGTTAAGCTCGAGTCCAGAGCTGAGGTACTCTGAAGTCACTTGTTATTTATCGTCGAACGATACGTTGATGCTTTCTATGACCGTCTTGGTTTGTTGATTGAAGACTCTGTATGCCTTGGATTTTGTGGAATAACCAAGAAACTTGCCTTCATCTGCCTTCTTATCGAACTTGCCAAGTTGATCTCGATCATTTAGGATGAAGCATTTGCAACCAAAGACATGCAAAAATTTAACGTTAGGCTTTCTTTGGTTGATTAGTTCGTAAGGCGTCTTCATGTGTCTCTTTACCACCATTGCTCTCGTTTGAATAACGCAGGCGGTCGAGATTACTTCTACCCATAAACGGGTTGGAAGACCAGAGCTGGCTAGCATTGTTCGTGCAACTTCGACCAGAGTTCGACTCTTTCTCTCTACGACACCATTTTGTTGTGGTGTTCTTGCTGCAGAGAAGTTCTGAGTTATGCCCTCTGTGTCCAAATACGCATCAATCTTGGCGTTCTTGAACTCTGTTCCATTATCACTTCTCAACTTCTGAATTTTGCTTTGTAGAAGTACTTGAATCTTGGTCATCAATTTGATTAGCAGCTCTGGGACTTCTGATTTCTGCCTTACAAACTCAATCCAAGTATATCGTGAGTATTCATCAATTAAGACTAAGATATACTTTTTACCAAACAGGCTCTGCACATAGATTGGACCACAAAGATCCACATGAACCATATGTAGAGGTCTGACACATGACACATCTGTCTTAGTTTTGTGGGATGCTCTCGAAAGCTTTCCCATTTCACATGTAGAGCAGAGATGGTCCTTTTTGAATTTTATGGTAGGAAGTCCGTCAACCAGATTATTCTTCACAAGCTTCTCTATATTTTGGAAATTAAGATGAGACAGCTTATGATGCCAGAGCCAAGCTTCTTCACTCTTGCGAGACACGAGACAGAGAATCTCTGAATTTTCTCTTAGTGAGAAGTTCATGAGATACAGATTGCCTTTTCTCTTGGCTCTTAGCAACTCCTGACTTGATTCTGACATAATGAAGCAAGCTTCCTTTTGGAACATGACATTGTAGCTAGAATCACACAGTTAAACTTATGCTCAAAAGATAATGTTTTAGCCCAGAGACATAAGCAACCTTTGAGACAAAAACCTTACCTTGTAGTAGATCCCCGTATCCCTTTATTTCTTTTTGCTTGTTACCCCTAAAGGTCACTTTTCCTCCAATCTTCTTTCTGTATGAGGAGAGCAACCTCTTATTGCCGGTCATGTGTCTTCAGCATCCAGAGTCAAGATACCAAATGTCCACATGCGACTTTTGCAAAACAAATTATAGGGATTTAGGTACCCATTTCATAATGGGTCCTCGATGATTAGGAACAAAGGATAGCGTTTTAAGCTTTGGGAGAGGCTTCGTCTCTACCTGGGTTACCAGACTTGGCTTTAGGAGCCTTCTTTCTCTTCTGGGTCTTCTTGGATTTTGTCCTTTGCGACCCAGAGAGAAAACAGTTAGGATCAGAGAAGTGCTGCTTTAACTTAAGCAGCAGAGAAACACACTCACAATTATGAACACATTTTGGATGACAAAATGATCTATTAGATTTCAAGAATAATTATTACAATCATTCCTAACATTGGTTGTTCTAGCAAACTTCCTATCTAGATCTGATCGTTTTAACAGTGAATGGGTCTTCTTTGATTTCTTCTTTCCAACTCCTTTGGCCTTCAGAGGCCTCTCTGAAGTAGAGGAATTAATGTTAGAGCATGCAGTGGATTTTTCCTTCTGTTCCAAAGTGAATTTAATTGGCTTAGATTTGGAATTTGAGCTCTCTGATGCAGAAGAAATAGACTTTGCACTCTTAACCCTCTATTCAAACATGGGAGCGGATTTAGCACTTGTCGTCATGCTTGCCCGGCCAGAACCTAGGAGAATCTTTTTCTCAATAGGGGGTTTTGCAACCTCTGGTTCTTTGGCAACGACCTCTGTCTTAACTTGCTCTTTAAACAAGTCTACCTCTGACTCAGAGTCAGAGTCAAGAAAATCCTTGTGTGAATATCGAAATACACAAGAACTTGAGGTTCTCGTATGCATGAGCTAGAAGTTTTGTCCGTCTTTTATTTTGAGGGACTTTCAATAGTATCCAAGGAGTTACACTCAGAAGAATCTGCATGACCTTTAGGAGGAAAATTTCCTATGGATGAACTCTTGATTTCATTTGGTTCAGGTTTGACAACATCACTTTTAGTCCTAAGATGTTCGAGATTTGTAGAGCCAAAACAAAAAATCTCGTTTGTCTTCTGTATGCATTTTAAATTAACTTGCGGCACACATTTTGAAGAGTAAGTGATGTTTTTGAATTTCAACTTTGGAGTTCTGGCTCCACTTTCAAGCCTACATCTTTTAAACGTTGGAGCTGTATGCAAAATAGGAAAATTTGGTTTCTGTTTTTCGCCCATCCTAAACACGGATTCAAGAGTATTTTTCTTCTTCCAGGTGAGGTCTAGGTCTATATAACCTATCCCTAATTTATCCTGTTGAGAATTGACTTTTTCGTACACCTGCTAAGCATCTTCATATTTCTTAATCAATAGCTCTTTTCTTTGTAAGCTCTGGTGTAGGAACTCCCTTTCCTTTTGAAAATAATCTTGTAGGGCCTCAGAGTTTAACCTGTCTCTTTCCTTTTCTAGGAGCTCTGTTTCTTTCTTTTTAATAGTCGCTTTTAATTCTAAGCACTCTGTTTTAAGACTCGTTTCGGTGGATTGTTTTGTTTGTAAAAGCTTTTCATTTTCCACTGATAACTCTTATTTCTGGTGTGATTGTAGCGTTTGGAGATTTGTTGGCCTGGATTTTCAACTCTTATGTGAACTTTTCCTTCGTCACTTGAAAAGAATCATCAAATCTTACATTTGTGCTTACAACCACGATTCGAGTCCTGGGAATGTAGGCTCTGTACGCT
>NC_037544.1:20122989-20124127 GCF_001531365.2 Cynara cardunculus var. scolymus | reverse complement strand
GAACATCCAGACCGTTGTCGCAGAGTTGGCTAACACTTATAAGATTGTGTTTAAGCCCATCCACGTACGAGACTTGGTTCATCTTGATCTCTCCCTTCATAATCATTCCATATCCCTTGATCTTTCCTTTTTGATTGCCACCAAAAGCCACAGAGCCTCCTTCTTGACGCAAATATGAAGACAGAAGCTCTATGTACCAGTCATGTGCCTCGAGCACCCCGAGTCTACAACCCAGGTAGACACATGCTGCTGTGACTGCAATCATACAACGTTTAATTTAGGTACCCACTTCCGATTGGGTCCTTTAAAATTAGATTGCTTGAAGTATGTATTAACATCCTTTACTTTGGCTTTGAATTTATTGGAAGAAATGCCAACATGTCTCACGTTCACCACAGAGCCTTTGCTCTTAGGTGAAGAGACTTTACAAGAAGAGTGGTGGAAGTGTGCAGAAGGATTAAGCAAGAAATCAGAACAAGTACAAGAAGACACATCATAAGTAGATTGCATAAGTTTTTCATTAGAATTCTCAAAGAAGGGTACAGAGGTTTTGTTTTTAGAGCCCTTCCTAGATATGGGTCTCTTTTTACAAGATTCCTTTACTATTGTAGGCTCCTTTTTCAAATTCTTTTTAATGCTCTTCTGTATTTTTCCCTCCCTTGGTTTTCCTGCAATTACTGCAACAGAAGTTTTGTTAGATAAAGGCCATTTTTCTTTTTGCTGCCAAGTATAGGTAGGCTTCTGAGTTTTGGAGATAGAACATCGAGAGTTACTTTGTTTAGAAGATTCTTTCTTACTTTTCTCAAGAACATTGGCAGTTTCTATAACTAGTATAGAACTAACTTTAGAACTCGAGGCCTTTTCATGCTCTGACGTGACTTTTCCAGAGGGATCTGTGACAAAAACAGTTTTAAGAGGAGACTTGTTTGCTGAGGACTCTGTGATAAAAGAAGGAAAGAATTTCAATGCCTCTGCTGAAAACTTTCGCTCAAGAGGTTTACCAAAGGAACAATTTTCTTGAWATTYTGGTTGAYSAAACTTAAAAATTCCTATTTGATCCTGTCTCAAGAATTTTCTTGGAATGAAATCCTTCTTTGCAGAAGGTGAGAAGGAATCAATATAGTCCTCATAAGCTATA
>NC_037544.1:20117959-20119799 GCF_001531365.2 Cynara cardunculus var. scolymus | reverse complement strand
ATCAGCTTCTGTCAGTACTTGCTGTTTTACTTTTTCTATACTTTTACATTTAAGGAATGAGAGCTAACAAATCCGGATGTAATTTTTTTACTTAGTTAATTTTTTTCTTTTCTCTCTTTCTTAGGAATTATGATTTTTCTTTTATTTTTTTAGTTAAATTTTGGTTTAGATTTTTTTCAGAATAATTTTTTTTTTGTTTAGATAACTTTTTTTTTAGTGTTAATTTTTTTTAGACTTGATTTTTTTAAAGTTCTTTTTGAATTTCTTTTAAAATTTTGTTTTTATTTTTGAGTTACTTGCTTTGTTTTGTTATTCGGGATCTAGCCTTTCTAAATATTTTACAGGTACAAATGACGGATCAACACATTCAGTCTGACGAGGACTCCCATATTCCTTCAGTCAAGTCTGATAACCTTAATAACCCTCCCCAGCCATTAAACCAACCAATTCCCGAAGAAACTTTACTCCCACAAAGCCAATTCCTTGAAATAGACCGAACAACCATTCTTTTAACTTTGATATGCCCGCCGAATATCAAATTATTCCAGAAATCCTTTGTGGACATCCAATTTCGTATTCCCTTTCTGCCCATACACCTGTCCCTATGATATACCTTCAGCAGTTTTGGAATACTCTAATATTGGCCAAAGATGGAGATACATACTACTTGGAAGGAAGCATAGATGAGTATGTCAATCGTTTGACGCTAAAACGACTCCGAAGAATACTACGCCTTCCGGGACCGGGCTCGACAGGCTTTGAAACACTTGTAACTGACGACGAACTCTGCCGTGACATCAAACGGTTAGGATACTTGCAATAGTTGACTAATCCGTCACAATTCAAACGACGATTCCTACCATCAATCTGGCATCTCTTATTCTCAATCCTTAATAGATGTCTAACATCAAAAACTGCGGGAATTGATACGTGCAGCAGTTCGTTCCTAAAGTTCTTCCATGGGATCGTATTTACGCGCAAGTACGATTATGCGCTCATAATATGGAATGAACTGGTCGAACTCGTCAACGCTAAAAGATTTCCGTCTAAAGCAAGGAAGTTCGTGCCATTTCAACGATTTCTGCAACTATTCATAGCCATGATGAACTCAAACGAAGATATTCCGGCCAGGACAAACAGTGAAATGGGGTCGTCGTTCGTCATGACTCGAATTCGGCAACATACCGAAGTTGAAGATTTGGATTCCATCATGGAAATCCCACCGAGCTATTTGCCTTCGCTGATCAGAGGGCTCAGTCTGTTGTAGACTATAGGAGAGTGATAGATCCTATAGTTCAACCAGAACCGGTTGAACTTACCCCGGGATCACCCCATGCCTCAGCTGAGAGAGAGGGTATAGCTGTAGGTGAGAGTGTTCAGGAACAAGGGTTACCTGAACAGGGCTGTGCGTTGAGAGAAAATGTAAATAAGAGGGGTGATGAGGAGCGGGGAGCCTTTGATCAGCATAGTACTTCAACAGATAGTACTTCGTCGACTTTGTTAAGTTCGGTAGATATGTCACACCCCGCCGCGACGGAAACACGAGATGTAACAGCTAAAGGGTTTCACAACACAAGGTAGAAGACAACACCAACCATAGTAAAAAGAAAGTTCAAAGGTTTACAATGTCACAAAATTACAACTTTTCAAAAGGGAAATAACATGTTGACAAAATGTAAAAAAAAACGATATGCTGCCACATGATGCCTTCCTATATGCCAACCTTATTGAAGAACACCTGAAAAGCATGATGTTGGGTTCAAGATTAGTGCTAAAATGTTGTATTCAAGTTTCTCCATTTACTTAGCTTTATTGTAATTAGTTTAGCTTTATTTTCCTT
>NC_037544.1:20115762-20116944 GCF_001531365.2 Cynara cardunculus var. scolymus | reverse complement strand
GATTCATAATCCGGATAACTTGTTCTTATTGAATATAGTGTTGATCGGACTTCTAAACCGGACAACATTGTGCGGATTGCTAATCCGGACAAATTTTGTGCTTTATTTCCAAGTGTTGAATGTGTGCATATTACAGTTTACATTTTATCAAATATATTTTTTTTTGTAAACTGATCTTTTAAATTCAAACTTTGAACTGCAGTAGATCCTAAATTTTCATACTACGAWGATGAGTTCAAAAGAAGCAATGGCGATTGGTACTGATACCAAGCCACCAGTATTGTTTAGAGGAGACTACAATCAGTGGAGAGATAGATTCTTGAATTTCAATGAAAGATTGAAGGAAGGAGAAATGATCTTACAATCTCTACATGAAGGTCCAGCTGAATTCTTTGTGACTATACCAGTTGATCCTATTATGGGTGTTCCTGAACACAAAGTACCAAAGCGTAAAGATCAATATACTCCTGAAGATAAGGAAAAAGCACATGCTAACGTGCTGTGCAAATCATACATGATGCAAGCACTAACCAATGACATATATACAAGTATAGATAGCTACAAGTCATCTGGTCACAGCATGTGGGTTCAAATAGAGAAGATGATGATGGGATCAAAAGTTGGGACTCAACTGAAGATCACTGACTGTATTTCTGCATATGAAGAGTTCAAGGCTAAGGAAGGAGAAAGCCTTGATGATGTCTATAACCGTCTTGCTAGGTTGCTGAATGAGCTCACGAAGAACGGAATCTCTAAAACCACCATTGAGATAAATGTTAAGTTTCTTAACAATCTCCAACCAGAGTGGAATATGTTTGCTAACAATATCAGATTCAACAAACAGCTATCTAATATTGATATACATGAAATTTACGAAACTCTGAAGCAGAATGAACAAGATGTTTTAGAGATCCGCAAATCAAAGAAGAAGGAAAAAGAAGTATATGATCCTTTAGCTCTTGTTACTGAGAAGAAGGAAAAGAAGTATAAAGGTAAATCTGGGAAGAAGGTTGTAGAAGTTAGTTCGTCAAGCGACACTGAGGAAGAAGATAGTGACAGCTCAGATTCTGATTCTGAAGTAAAGCAATCAACGTATGATTACAAGGACAAATTCAGAGAAAAGAAGAAATACGAAGAGAAAAGATTTGAGAAGAAATACGAGCGAAAGCCAGAAGAAGGAAA
>NC_037544.1:20075992-20115662 GCF_001531365.2 Cynara cardunculus var. scolymus | reverse complement strand
TAGAAGAAACTTGAAGTAAGAATATGGTAAGAGAGTGATGCGCGCACTCTGCATGGAGAAGAAACACTTCTATTTATACCTAGTGCATTAAATGAACATTTAATGCAGTAAGGTAGGGTTTAGAGTGCGTGTCAAGCCTTAAGAGGAAGGCTTGTCCTTTGCTACAGTGAATAGTACAAAAGCACTATTCTTGAGCAGACATCCTTGTCTAAAGTTGGTGGACAAAGAGTCGACTAATCGGCTCCGTACCGTACTAACTTTAGTAAGGGTATGGGTTTAATCTTTGTGTGCAAAAGGACAAGACAACAACAATCATGCTAAGAAAGCTTCCTTTGATCGCTGAATGCTGGAATAACCTGGAGGTCTCATCGTCATTCGCTGAAGCTAGAGCAGTCTTCACACATTTGTAGATAAGCTCGTAATCACTGAATACCGCTTCAGATCACGTACTCGCCAGTCTCTAATCTTCAGTTTCAGTCTTCRACATTCGCTGAAGGTTCTTTGGTGTGAGTGTTGTCTTCTTGAAGTAATGTTTATCTCTGAGATTTATAAAACAAGCTTCTCAGCGATCACTGAACATACTCAGTGTATGATCGCTGGAACTGAAAATACAGAAACAAAATTACATCGATAGATAAAAGGGATTATCATCAAATCACTGAGAGAGAGGATCAACACCCTCTTTCTCAAAAATCACAAAGGTGACATATTACTTGTTCAAATATATGTGGACGACATTGTATTTGGTTCTACAAATGCAAAACATTGCAAAAAATTCTCAGAATTGATGAAAAGCAAATTTGAGATGAGTACGATGGGAGAACTAAGTTTCTTTCTTGGTCTTCAAATAAAACAAACTTCACAAGGATTTTTCGTCAATCAGTCCAAGTATGTGACTGACCTTCTGAAGAAATACTCACTCTCAAATTCATCATCCATGAGAACACCTATGGCTACAAGAGCTAAGTTATTTGCTGATCCATCAGGCAAACCTGTGGATGTAACAACCTACAGAGGCATGATTGGATCACTCATGTATCTAACTGCTAGTAGACCAGACAATATGTTTGCTACATGTCTTTGTGCAAGATATCAATCAAATCCTAAAGAATCTCATCTCTCTGCAGTCAAGAGGAACTTTAGATACCTCAAGAGAACTCCTTCATTGGGTCTCTGGTATCCAAAGAACTCTGGCTTTGATCTAATAGCCTACACAGATGCATATCATGCAGGTTGCAAGCTTGATAGAAAGAGCACGTCTGGAAGCTGTCAACTCTTGGGGGACAAGCTGGTAAGTTGGACTTCCAGAAAACAAAACTATATCTCAACCTCTACAGCAGAAGCAGAATATGTTGCTGCTGCTAGTTGTTGTTCACAAGTTCTCTGGATGAAGACTCAACTTAAGGATTATGGATTCCATTAAGACAAAATTCCCATCCTCCGTGACTCCAAGAGTGTTATAGCAATCTCTGCAAACCCAGTGCAACATTCCAAGACCAAGCATATTGATGTAAGGTACCATTTTCTGAAAGCCAATGTTGAAAAAGGTAATATAGAAATGTACTTTGTTCATACTGAGATTCAACTTGCTGACATTTTCACAAAAGCTCTTGATGAGAAAAGATTTTTATTCCTAGTTAGCAAGATGGGTATGCTGAATCTCATCACTAAAAGGAAATAAAAGTTCTTAAATGAGAGATTCTCAATATCTCATCACTACAAACCAGTGTCTCTGGTTCTATAGACCAGAGCCTCTGGCCATGAAGAAACATTTTAATATGGCTCAAAGTTTTTCATCTCCTTTGGAACAGAGACCTCTGGTCCAAAGCAAATACTTAGCTTTTATTCACTAAGTATTACCTTCGCAACCAGATCCTCTGGTTCTAAAGACTAGAGCCTCTAGATTCTCACTCTTTGAGGCCAGAGCCTCTTGTCCTATAGACCAGAGCTTCTGGTCCTATAGACCAGAGCCTCTGGATTCTCATCCTTTGAGAGCAGAGCCCTTTTGGATTCCATCGCATAACATCATTCATGTAACCAGAGTCTCTAGTTCTAAAGACCAGAGCCTCTTGTTTCCAAGTCCTTTGCATCCAGAGACCTCTAGTTTCCAAATAAGACTTGGCATGCTAAATTCACCTTTCATTCATCTTTAATATCATATCCAAGACAACCAGAGCCTCTGGTTCTAAAGACCAGAGCCTCTGGATTCACACTCTTTGTAACCAGAGCCCCTCTGGACCCAAAGAGCCCCCCCTTTTCTCACTCACATGCACTTAACCATATTTTCATACTTCTTTTCATCGCCTTTGCAACAAGAGCCTCTGGTTCTAAAGACCAAAGCTTTTGGATTCATTGTCTTTGGAACCAGAGCCCTTTGGTCTCAAAGATCCATTCATATGCACATCCATTTACATACTTAGACATTTTTAATATAACTTTTCATCTTCATTCAAAACCAGAGCCTCTGGTCACCTCAATCCACATCGTTATTGGTTCTAGGGGGAGTTTCTAAAACTCAAATCTTATCTACATGCATCATTTGAGGGGGAGCTATTCATTCATCATGAATCTCTATTGCATAAATATGCATTTTCCATACCAGAGCCTCTGGTCCTACTATCCAGAGCCTCTGGACACTTAAATGCTAAACAATACACCATGTATATTTAAATCAGAGCCCCTCTGGTTCTACATAATGGATTGTCAATGCTTATCTAGAGCCTCTGGTTAGTCATCCAAGGCTTATTTATCATACAATTCAACATTTCATCGATGAATTCATTCATATATGTTCAACCAAAGCACCTCTGGTTCCTCACCCAATGAGTCATGACCAACCAGAGCTCCTCTGCTTCCATGACAAAATAATTTTCATCCAAAAACCAATCTTAATTGAAAACTTTCTAAAGATTATACAAAATTGTAGCTTTTGTGACCAAAAACTATACAACATGGGTTTTTAGAAGACTAAAACTTCGTAATTCGTATTTATCTTACAATTAGATGAAATTTAATTTTTTTTGGATATACTCCCACGCGCCTGACACCATATACAGCGTGTTCCCCATGAACCGTTTCAAATTACCCTTCCCTATCCCCACCCTGACACGTGTCCTCCAACATTAATGGCACATACAATCAAGATGGCTCACGATCCCTAAATCAACTCACCTTTTGTCAAGCGCCTTCACCTTTCATGATTATTTAAATATAATAATCAGAAAACCGTTTCACGTTCTCCTCCCCCCACCTATATATACCCTTCTTCTACCTCTAGTCATCCTTTATGCTTCCTAAAACCTGCAACTAGACTTTGACACACAAACCTACCTACAACTGTATCCACAATGGCTTCCTCCGCATCACACGAGTCCAACGAGAACGATAGTCGTGTCCAATCCACCAGCACCGACAGCCGAGCAATCGTCATTCTACCAATAAAGCCCAACAATCATGCCATCGAGCTTCGAACCACCCTGTTCGACGACAGGTTTGCTGTAATAATCGAGTTCTTCCGTAACTGCATCCTTCTACCTGCCTTGACTCTAACCGACAATGGCGTACCTCTAAAGTACATCCAACAATATTGGCAAACCTGTGAGTACGACCCTGACAGCCGTGGAATAATGGGGCATGATCTGTTCGCTCAAGATCTCTCGGGCCAAAGTCTCTAGGGTTCTGTGCATACCCACCCACCAAGAGCTCGGCATTGACCAATAAGCCGACCAACCCACAACCTCAGACATCCTCTGGTTCATAAAAATGCTAGGTTACAATCGTGACCTACACAATGCCTCAGATTTCAAAAGGCAGTTTTTGCTGCCAATGTGGAATATATTCTTTTCCATATTGAATAGGGTCCTCACATGCAAGCTAGGGTCGATGGATCAAGGCAAAATCAACATAATGACGATTATGTACGAACTCTTCTTGAACATCGCTCTTGACTATGCTTTCCTCATATACGATGAGATCCACTCAACGGTAGTCAAGAAGTGCAAGCTCCAGGCAACCGGCAAGCCCTTGACTTCTGTTTTGTTTCCTCGTTTCCTATCTCTCTTCATAGGGGATGCGATGAGGAAACACATCCTACTGGCCGAGAAACCATTCACTCCACTTTTCAAGATGCATGGCCATCGACCTACACTCTCAAAGGATGGCWACACCATCGACAAGCCAATCTCCAGAGCCATGCTTAGTGTCATCCTAGACACATCTGAGATCCGAAGAACTTACAAACGCTCTCTGTTGCCCCATGCACCAAGGGCAGCTACCCCAGAGCGCATAGAGCCATCCCCTCAGTTAAGCGAGGGAGCACAGGAGCCATCTTTATCGGATGATGAAGATGATGATGATGATGACACTCCTCGTGCATCCCCCGACCCTAGACAAACAAATCCCCTTCCTTCTTCCCAAAGGGCAACTACCTCCTCTACCCCTGGCGATCAAGGCCAAAGAGGTATTGAATAAGGACGGCCCAGTCCAAACCAAACCCAAACCAGCCATCCAGAGGCCATTATTCGGGCCTCTGGAGATGATTTAGCTGAGGAACCATGATTTCCATCGCCCCTCTCCCAACAGAGAGGCGATGCAGACACAAGAGCCACATCGCCTCATGGCTCGACACTACCACCCACACACCCATAAACATGTGTTGCTTCTGACATTGCTGAACCCTAAGATCGTTCAGAGTGATCTCCCATTCGTGCACAAAACCTTCCTTCGATACTTGATCTAGCGAAGGGGAAACATACTTACTTATCTTACCTGGCCTCTGAAGCCGAGGAAGAAGAAGAAGTTGTTGCAACATCAGGTGATAACTCCTCACTGGAGGGCTATAAAGGACATGATGGAAGTCCTTCGCAACCTATATTTTCACAAGGCAATGAAGGCGGCTCTGGAGCTAAGGCTCAACCTGCAACATCCGTTGCTGCAGGGGTGACCCCCGTGGTCAATCTGGTCACAAAGGATGAGTTCCAAGCCTTTGTTGACTCAGTTCAGCGGTCCTTGGAAGACCTAAAACTCATCATCCAAGGGATTGTTGAAAACCCACCATCCATCGATATCACCACCTTTCAACAATCCCTTGCCACCCTTGCAATCCAAACCCGAGACAATACAACCCGTCTCCAAATGCTGCAACAAATCGTAACCCAACACCATAACACCTCCTCCACCTTTGTCACCCAAAGAAACTAATTGATGATGAACTCCATCGCCACCCTCAGGACCCACGAAACTGCGACTGATGAGACCTTAGCCTCCATCACCACCCAAATAAACACCATCTCCCAATCCCTTAACACCCTTCCCGCCACCATCCTTTCCCAAATCCCTCAACCAACCCCACAACAAACAACTTCRTCAATCGATGAAACCTTAGCCTCCTTCACCAACCAAATGGCCACCATACAAACCACCCTAAACCAACTTCCAGCCACCATTCTAGCCCAAATACCCCAACAACCACCTCCACCACCCAGCCCTGCAGCACCATCGTTCGATGAAGCCCTATCCTCCTTTGTTGTAGAGTTTGAGCCATGATCACCAACCTTCCCATCCCACCCACCACATCCACCTCTACCTCCATACCTCCCCCAACCTCCTCATCCACCACCTCTGAGTATGCCACAAGAGCTGACCTCAGGGCTCTATCCAAGGCACTTATCTCCTCTTTCAACGAGATAAGTGCTAAATTCATTCATCGAGCGGCTCAACCGACCAAGACTCTCTCCCAGAGCCTTGCTGACCAACAAGAACGCATCGCCTCCCTCCTACAATCTATGGAGGTCGATCGAAGAAGAAAGGCTATGAGAGCCTAACTGGCCTCCCTCCGCCTCAAGAAGAAGAGAAGCAGAGCGTCATGCTCGGCCAGCTGCCCGCTGAAGAGGCCAAGGCATGAGGATCTAGACCAAGTTGATCATGGTATTAGTCCTCATAAGGGGGAGAATCCGCCTGCTACAACTCAGGAAGCACCATCCGCTACACCTTCAACATCCGATCACCAAACACAAAACCCACCATCATCACCAAACCAAGGAACCTGTGTAAGGGAACCAGAGGCTCAGCCCTCTAAAGATGTACATAATGTACATGTTCCCCTTGCCACCATATCTGAACCCATCGTGTTGAGTTCCTCATCTGATGAAAATCCATCAACCCCACCAATAGAAACAAACCCGCCTTTCACTACATCACTAACTCCAAGCCTACCATTAACCCCATCACCAACCCCTCGCACCACAAAACCTTTCATCACCCTACCCAATGAACCTGAACAAATAAATATCCAGCCTTCTTCAATGCAACAACCTCAAGCCCAAACATAACCCTATGAAACCGAATCACCCCAACATGAGCCAACCTAATAAACCATCCCATCGCCAACCGATACACAACCCATAACCCAAACTCAACCCTCAACCGAACCAACTATGGTGCATGCGGACATTCCCTCTTCATCAAGGCACCCTCCACAAAGCTTAGTCGATGAAATCATTGAGAATATGGAGTCTCTAAGGAGACGTCCGGAGATGCCACCAAGGGAACCAGTAATGATGGAGAATATCCATAAGTACATATACCACTATCGCGAATGAAAGTTTGACTCTCAATCCTCCAATTCTATCGCCAAAATTCTATGGACCTCCTACACCATAGGTTTGTTAGATAGACTACCCAACCACCACAGGCTGTCTTTTCAAATGATAGAATAAGGATGGTAATAGAGATAAAGATGAGGACCTTCGCAAACAGTGCTATAAAATATATCGAGTACACAGTGAAGAGAGCCCATGGTCAGGTCAGCATCTTCAATGACAATGACTTGATCAATCTCAATCCATATGACTTGTTCAAGCTTTATGCATTCACAACTGAACGACAGTATCAAGGCATAAGATTTGGGAAGGCAAATAGAGCAATTGTGAAGACGATTAAGACCTTGGTGAAGCATCGAGCCAAATATGATTTTCATATTGCTCTTCATTTAGGCATTGAAAGACTCTCCTGCACTCCACTTGATGAAGACTTTCCCGGCCTGCAGGAGAAGAGATCTGCTTCTGTCTTGACTCAACCCGAGCTTGGACTTGTCTTCAAGAATGAGTTCGAGGTAAAGAAATTTTCCAGACTAACTGAAGCATTCAAGTATTCAACCGACACACTTGAATGGTTTCAGAAAGTTATCAGAGATAGACTGGGTAGAACYCATGTGCCAAGGGAAGACGGGAAACAACTCATTCATGAGATATCTACAGTCATCAGTTATCGAAGACTGCTACTGCGCTTCTGGGAAATATCACAAGGTAGATCATGAATAGAGTTTTAAATTTTTTGCCTTAAATTGAAATGTCTTTGCTTCCAGTATTATAAGAATTCATCATCCAATGAAATTTTGGAAATTGATACTTTTCTTTAGATTAGTCTCTGTTCTTCAATATTGTTCATAGATTAGTTTATGTTTGTTCTTTCATTACTTAGGAGGATATTTTTAAACCCCATAATTCATAAGTGTAAAAGTAATGAAGAACAATAAGTGATGAAGAACCAGAAGACCGATGAAGACGTTAAGGCAGAATTGTCCAAGTCAGGAGAACAACCAGAGGACCGATGAATTGAACAGAGATGCAATGGAAAGAGCATCTTCATCACCCCTCTGGTCAACAACACTTAGGGTTTTCTCCAACAGTTCAACCAGAGGCATACGATGAAGATATAAAGATAAGGTTGAAATAACATCCCATGGAAGACAGCTGGAGATAACAAATCGACAGCTGGATTTCACGTTTATCTTCATTTATAGCTTATCCATACTTTACATAAAGTTTATCAGTTAGTAGAAGATTAGCTAAATAGCCTCACTAGATAATTATCTTCTAATTAGCCTACTAGTATAAATAGGTGATTAGGCCTATTGTAATCAACGCTGCTTTTACGTTTTTATAATAATATTGAATAAAGTGAAATTAAGATTGTTCTTTGAATGTTCATACATTGTTCATGAGTGTTCATCATTTTTTTCTTTAAATCACTATAATTCGGTTATTATTATCTTGATTATTAGTGTTATTGAGAGATCTGGTATCAACAGTATCCATAGGAGGACAAGGAGGGGCACGGGGTCGGTCCTTCCAGATGACAAAAAACGAGCCAGAGGCCGCACCAGATATAGTAACAAGTACCTTTCTTCTGATTCTATACGTGCTAAGGTGTTATTTGATTCCGGTGCAAACTTTTCGTTTGTATCACCATCATTTGCTCAATCTGCATGTTTGAATTATGTGCTACTTGAAGACGAATTAGTAGTTGATACTGTTAATAGTCAGGAATTTGTTACTAGTGTATTCAATAATTGCGTTATTGTTATTGAGGGGTGTGAGTTACCAATTCGATTGTTTCTAATACCGATGAAAGAGTTTGATGTAGTAGTGGGTATGGATTGGTTGGTAGAACACCAGGCTAGTATTGTATGCACTAAGAAAATAATCAGAATTATTTTGCCAGACAGAAGGTCAGTTGTTATATATGGTGATCGTCAGAATCAACATACTAGCCTTTTGTCTGTATTAAAAGCCCGAAAATGTATTCGAAAGAAGTGTCAGGGATGTTTGGCGTATATTATTGATGCAAAGAAAGAGAAAGGAAAGCAAGAATTGATCCCATTTGTAGTGAATACCCAAAAGTTTTTCCAGAAGACTTGTCTGGTTTACCGCCAGACAATGTTGTTGAATTCAAAATTGATCTCTTACCTGGGGCAGCACTAGTAGCCAAGGCGCCGTACCGGTTGGCTCCATCGGAGTTGAAATAAGTAGTTACTCAGTTGAAGGATCTGCATAATAAAGGATTTAATCAACCCAACACTTCACCCTGGGGTGCTCCGGTCCTATTTGTTAAGAAAAAAGATGGATCTATGCGAATGTGTATAGATTATCGGGAATTGAACAAGTTCACAATCAAGAATAAATATCCTTTGCCAAGGATTGATGACTTGTTTGATCAACTGGTGGGGTGAGTTATTTCTCAAAGATCGACTTAAGATCAGGGTATCATTAGCTTAAGGTCAGGAAGGAAGACAACGCTACAACAGCTTCCTGAACTAGGTACGAGCATCATGAATTCTTAGTTATGTCGTTCGGTCTAACTAATGCACCCGCAACCTTTATGGATTTAATGAATAGGGTATGTAAAGAGTATCTTGATAAATTTGTTATTGTACTTATCGACGATATTCTTATATACTCTAAGACCGAAAAGGAGTACATATAACACCTTCGCCTGATACTAGAACTTCTGAAAAGAGAAAAGTTGTACGCAAAATTGTCCAATAGTGAATTTTGGCTAAGGGAAGTTCAGTTCTTGAGTCATGTCATATCAGAAGTAGAGGTGAAGGTAGATCCAACAAAGATAGAAACAACTGAAAAATGGGAGGTCCCAAAGACTCCTTCTGAAATCCGAAGCTTTTTAGGATTGGCAGGCTATTATCATAAATTCATTCAAGACTTTTCTAAAATAGCCGTGCCATTGACCAAATTAACTCGAAAGAATGTTAAGTTTCAGTGGGAAGAAGAACATCAAAAAACCTTCCAACTGTTGAAAGATCATCTCTATAGTGCCCCGGTGTTAACTCTGCCAGACGGATTAGAAGATTTTGTAGTATATAGTGATGTCTTGAAACTGGGATTGGGATGTGTTTTGATGCAAAGAGGAAAATTGATTTCTTATGCGTCAAAGCAAATAAAGGATCATGAGAAGCAATATCCAACTCATGTAATGGAATTGGCAGTAGTGGTGTTTGCTTTGAAAATATGGAGGCATTATCTTCTAGGAACAAAATGCAAGGTCTACACTGATCATAAAATCTACCACATTTATTCAGCCTGAAAAAACTAAATATGCGGCAGTGTTGATGGATTGAACTTGTTAATGACTATGATTTTGAAATCCTCTACCACCCAAGAAAAGCCAATGTGGTAGTTGACGCTTTAAGTAGAAAGGAAATATGTGTGACTATAAAGACTATGGCAATAAGAATAAATTTAGTCTTTGATACGCATAAAGAAATTCTGAGATGTCAGAAAGAAGTTATGAAAAAGGATCTTATCAAGTCATAAAGATTGGGTAAGATGATTTCGACTGTAAAATCGAACGATGAAGGAGTTATGTGCTTTCAAGGAAAAATTTGGGTGATTTGTTTTGGGGATATGCAGAAAATTATTCTGAATAAAAGCCATAAGTCTTGTTACTCAATACATCCAGGTACCAATAAGATGTACAGAGATTTAAAACCATATTATTGGTGGCCCGAATTGAAGAAAGATATAGCGGGTATGTGGAACAATGTATTACGTGTGTACGGGTTAAGATTGAGCACAAGAAGCCTTGTGGAAATCTTCAATCTATGGAGATTCCTGTATGAAAGTGGGATCACATTACAATGGATTTTGTCATGAAGTTACCTCAAACTCCGAAAGGGTATGATGCAATCTGGGTAATTATTGATCGCTTATCTAAATCTGTGCATTTTCTACCTATAAGAGAGGGCTACTCTTTGGAAAAGTTGGCACAAATTTACATCAAAGAAATTGTATCTAGGCACGATGTTCCACTATCTATCGTCTCTAACAGAGATAGCCGCTTCATCTAAAGGTTTTGGGAAAGTATGCAAAACACTTTGGGGTCTGAAATTCGATTAAGTACAACCTATCCTCTGCAAATTGACGGGCAAAGTGAAAGAACCATCCAGAATCTCAAAGACATGTTGAGAACTTGTGTTATTGACTTTGGGGGATCGTGGGAGGATCATTTATCACTGATAGAGTTTGCCTAAAATAAAAGTTACCATTCCAGCATCCAAGCGGCACTGTATAAAGTATATGGACGTAATTGTCGAACGCTGTTGTGTTGGAAAAAATGTAGGTGAGAGGCAGTTAACAGGTCCTGAAATTGTTCAAGAAACATCTGAAAATATTATACAGATCCGTGAAAGAATCAAAACAGCACAAGTCGGCTAGAAAAGCTATGCCGATAATCGTCGAAAGCCGATTGATTTTTGTGTGGGAAATTTTGTGATGTTGAAAGTTTTCCATGGAAAGGTGTTATCAGATTTGGAAAGCAAGGTAAACTTAGTCCAAGGTATGTTTGGTCGTTCAGAATTTGTAAACGAATTGGGCCAATGGCTTATCAGTTAGAACTACCCGAAGAGCTTAGTCTAGTCCACAATTCTTTTCATGTATCGAACTTGCAGAATTGCTTAGTTGATCCAAGTCTAGCTGTACCGCTTCTAGAAGTTAAGCTAGACAGTAAACTAAACTTTGTAGAGTCACTAGAACCTGTGATTAACCGAAAGATCAGGGTGTTGAGAAACAAAGAGATCAGTTTGGTTAAAGTACAGTGGCAGTTTCATAAAGGATCAGAAGCAACCTGGGAACTAGAATCGAAATTGAGAACAGAGTATCCGTGGCTCTATGATTAAAGGAATTCTCGGACAGAGATCTTTTGAGGGGTGGATAATGTGATAACCGGGTCTTGGTTATCACCTAAGGTATCTAAATACGTGATTATCTATTATATATTTACGTGATAACTTGATAAATTGGTATATCTGGTCATGCTAGTATGTGAGTTTTTATGCATAAATATGTGTGCATAATGTGAATATGAATAACTAAAAATATGTTAGTATGAATGAAGTTTGTATGCATGGTTATTATATGCATGAATTATTTTATGTGTGCATGGATAATGGGCATGCATGGGTTTTATGGATGGTCCTGCATGAGTTTAGCCGCCTTTCTTTTATTAGAAAGGGTATAAATATGTGAAGAGATTCACAAGTGAACCTCTTGACCATTTTTGAAAGTTGAGAGAGAAATTAAGAGAGAGGCTTGTCCGAATTGCTTACTTGGGATCAAAAGTTGGTTGCAATTGCTAAATTTCAAAGGTGAGTGGTTAAAAGTCTTTTAAAAGCATTGTTTGATTTGCATATTGACTTGTGTTATGACCAGTACCTGAACTTGGCTTTAATCGAACAAGTGATGTCCGGATTTTGTTAAGTCGGATACGTGGTGTCCAATTTAGCTCTAAACCGATCATAGTGTTGTGCGGTTTGGAGAGTTGGTGAGATTTTTGAATAGTGTAAACCGGATAAAGATTTTGAACGGAGACGTAGGAATACGATCAAGAGCCATCCGGTTTAGAAACAAACCGGTTAAAGGCTTGTCCGGTATAGAATAACTCCGATTGTGATTTGGTCGGACTTATTGTAACATTGTCGGGATGGGTAAATCGGACAAATGATTGTATTGTCTGGATTTGTAAATCGGACAAGGGGTCTTATTGTTGTCCGAATTAGTATATCGTCCAAGACTTGACCGGAGATGAAGTTGACCAAAATTGTTAAAGTTGACCGGTTTGTACTTTGTCTAAATTATTGGTTCAATTAAATCATTATTATAATATTGTTTATAATGATAAAGAATGAGGATTTTGATAAAGATGATTTTGAATAGACAATATTCCATTAGGACATTTACGAATTTGTTCTGTTCTAATTGGAGATATTTTGTAAAATGATTTTATGAGAAAATAAGAGTGGCATATCAAGGAGAGGAGTACCATGGCATAAAGGTGGCATATCAAGGAGAGTTGTACCATGGGTTAAGGCTGGCATATCAAGGAGAGGTGTACCTTGGGATATAAGGGTGGGATTTGTATATGTGATATATGATATAACTCTTACTATTATATTCTTTAAGATTACTGTGATTTTGAGTCTTTCTTTCTTTGTGATTTTAGGATTAAATATCAGAGTTGTTATTGGAAATCGTAGTCTGGATGTTATTGAAAAAATGATAACAGGTTTTGGCCTGAAACTTTAAATAAGCTTTGTTTTTAATTAAAAATGTTTAAAAGTGGCATGATGTGAGGCCTAGTTAGTTCAAACGTATTTGGGTTTGGGTATGTTATTTAAAAGCTGAATAATTGGCTTTGGAATTGGAAAGTATTGCTATTATATTTTACTTGTTCATATATTAATATATATATATATATGTATATATATATAAAGTTGTTTTAAATAAGTTTTGGTGATTCTCACTCTGCAATGACAGAGGAAAAAGGATCTCCCTAGACCTTCCGGTCTAACCCTCATTTTGTGATTGTAAATATTTATTGCAGGAGGAGCTGACGGTAAGGGGAAGGGGAAAATGTGATATTTTCCTTTATGCATGTCTATATGAAGATTTGCTTATGATGTATATAGTTTTAGTAGAAGAATGTTGATTCGTACAAAAAAATGTATTTTGAATTTGTGGACCATGTATTCTGTATGGTAGATTCTTGTACTTTGGGACCTGATTGGTGTATAAACATGTATTTCTTGTAATTGAAATATGTGTTACATGCAATGTGTGGGATGAGGTGTAACAACATATAAACATGTACTTCATATATTAAGAAATACAATTACACCGCTTTCGTCCCACTTGTACAAGAAACTTATAATACAAAATTTACAACTAAAAAATTCCAAAATAATATTCTCGTACATCACATGTATGTGTTGATCCTCTCTCTCATTGATTTGATGATAATCCATTTTACTTTTAAAAGTATTATGTTTCTGTCTTTTCAGTTCCAACGATCATCACTGGGTCTGTTTAGTGATCGTTGAAACACGCATTGTAATCATACAGCAACAACGATACTTCAAAAAGACAAAACTCACACCCAAGAACCTTCAGTAAATGTCAAAAACTGAAATTGAAGATTAATGACTGGCGCTTTCGTGATCTGAAGCGGTATTTAGTGATTACAACCTGGTCAACATATGTGTGAAGACTACACAAGCCTCAGTGAATGCTGAAGAGACCTCCAACGTTATTCCAACGTTCAGCGATCAAATGAAGCTTGCCACGCATGATTGTTTTTGTCTTGTCCTTCCACACACAAAGAAAATATGCATACCCTATCAAGAGTATAGTATTGCATGGAACCGACTAGTCGACTCTAGTGCCCACCAACTTAATAAAAGGATGTCTGCTCATGAATAAACTATAGTACTATTCAATTTTATAAGTCCCTATGATGAACAATCTTCAATCTACAAGTAATAATCCATGGCAGAATAAGATTTAACAATCAAGAACATTGAGAGGAGATTTGAGAGAGAAAGTCAAAATAGTCAAAGCTCTATATTTCTCAAAAGTATACGTATCTTTACAAATGAATCTCCTACCTAACAACTACACTAGGACAGGCTTTATATAGGGTCAAACAATAACCCTCAAAGTCAAAGTCAAACTTACAAGGAAAGTCAAACACGATGACTTTAAAACAATTATAGACAAATTTATCTTTCAAGACGAACACAATTTAACACTTAAATTCAGTCCTAACATTCTCCCCCTTTGTATTCAGGCTTGAAAGAATTTTCGTGCTTTGAATCTCATTTGAACTTTGTCACATTGAGCACTTTATGACTTCTTCAAAACAAACTTCAATTTGAAATCTTCAGACGATCGTTAGTTGAGAAAATCTTCTAACATTCTCCCCCTCGAATGTAGAATAGCGATGATCTTCTCTTTTCATTGGGAAATCTTTATTAGTAAACTTTTGAAATGATGAACTTCACATTCAAAAACTCTCAGACATTGTAGCACAAGAATAGTCCTTAGAAATAGTCTTTAGTCATACTCCTTTTGAATCTTTTGCCGATCTTTGTTGTTACTCCTCCTTGATCTTTACAACATATTCCCCTCATATCGAATTGAACATTTCATTCATTATTACATACTCCCCCTTATGATGAAATGAGAATCATTACATCATACATCTGAATGAATGAAATCTTCAGCGAGAACCATCAAATCATAAAATTGTAAGTAGATCTTTTCAAATCCACTTATATAATCTTTACAGATTTAGAGGAAATGGGAAAATAACAACCAATTTCAACATATGAAATTGTTTTCAATCTCATAAAAAGATTGGCCTGTGAGTATAACAGATATACTTAGTACAATGGATGTACTGTATATATGAGTGTTTATGAGGTTCATCTCACCAGGTCTTCCATTCAATCATCGATATCTTATAAATGAATATCTATGAATGTTTCGGCAAAATAACATATAAAATGAAAAATGTAGTGTAGAAAGATAAAGCAACATATGCTTCTGTTTAGGGTCAAAAAGATAAACCGTGTGGACTACACAAATTTATCAGACACAATTAGTGATCAAAAAGACTTGAAGGGGGGACATATATCCTTCTGTTTCAATATCAACTTTCTCCGAATGAGAAAACTGATAGATTGTGAGCTGCGTGCCCCAAGTGTTATTGAAACACTTATCTGTTAAGAGATAAATGAGTAGCTGGTGGGGTTGTGAAAAGAATTGGCTTGGGCTTTGCCTTTTTCAATATTAGTCTCGAAAGATTTGAGAACTAATAGATTATGTGGTATGCCCGGAATTTAGAAGTTTGGAACAGGATTCTTATGTTCTTTTAATCCTGACACAACTCTCATCAATTCTTTTAGCTCACAACAACTACCCCTCTCTTTTTCATTTTAAGCTCTACACACAAACCCTTTTTGAGTTAAAGCTCACTCAAATATGGTTGTCCTCTTAGGTAGGTTTGTCGGTTCTAAAATTCCATAGAGGTATTTCTGTTATGCACTCAGTCCCTCCTAAATTTAACATTGTATGCTCAAATTATCACAACAGTTGATCAAAAATATTATTGCAAATAAGCACAATGATCAGATAAAAATTGATCAGAAATTTGGCTTTTAAGCTCAATCAATGAAGGAGTGATACGACAACGATCATATTATTCGGTATGAGAGAGAAATGAATGAAGATCTATAAGTACGAGTTTACAGAATCTTAGTATTCAAAGAATTATTGAATGTGTATCAATCAAAGTACAAAAAAATCAGAAAACAAACTTTGATTACTAACGAGCGTATTACCACCGAAAATGATATTATTTACGAGACATGATAATAATAGTTCGAAGAATAGCTAAAACAGGTATTGGAGTTATGTTCGATGAGAAATTACGCAAGTAAAATCTTAGAAAATACCTGTTCAGAAAATGTACTCCTTTCAAAAAAAATATTTCACTTTCCGAAAACATTTACTCAAAAATTTCTAGAGAATCCCCCTAGAAAATAGATTTAAGTAATATTTCATTTCAGCTCAAAAATAAAAAAAAAATAAAGAAAACATTTTTAGCACGGGTCCTAATTTGGGTGTTTAGAAACCACAACGTTAAAGCACGAGTCCTGAATTGTGTTGTGCAAAAGCCTCTGTTTGACCAAGTTACAACTCCCCCTGAATTTGTGCATCATTGGATGAATTTATGATCAACGCAGTAATGATGCACCTGCAAAATTAGATCAGACAGATTTTGGTACCCAAGCGAACTTGGGTCCTTCTTTGTTAGTATCAGGTTGCGGGATGTTATAACTTCCAAACCATCTATTTTTATTAGATATGTTCTTTTTCGCACTTTTAACCGGATGATTATAAACAGAATAAGATCCATACCAATTATTTTTATCATACCTGTTCTTACCTTTCCAATTCTTCTAAAATATGTTATCGTCAGTCCATCTGTTGTACCTCTTCCTGTTCACAAAATCTGTTGTTTTTCATGTGGAGCACATAATCCTTTTATTTCTAAGATTAATCAAATCAGTAGTAGATCTCACAAAACAAGGAAGATTATTGTTAGTAACAAAAGAATGTCGAGATGAAACAGATTCAGATTTATTTACTCAAATACTCTTAATTTTAGAAGAATAATTGGGTGATCTAATGGCGTACCCTTGATAGTACTGATTACAAGAACGAGAATAGTTCTTAGAAACAATTTATTTAGGGCTTCTTGAACAACTGTTCGATTTGGAACAGTCATAAAAGTTGGTTTTACACTGTGAAGGAGAACCAGTTGAGCTTTGAGCACAAGAAAAGTCTTTCACCTTCTTTAAAAGCTGGTCTCGTTCATCAGTAACTAAATCATACTTCTTTTTAAGTTCAGTTATCATCTTAAATTCAGTTTCAAGTTCTGTCTCTAGATCAGACAATTTCTTTGCAGTATCCAAAAACTTACCTTCTAATTCCTTCTTTAACTTTTCAAATATGTTCAGTTGTTTCTCAAATTCCTTTCTCTCTTCGTCTGAACTTCCCTTCTCATTTACTGAAGCAACGTTAAGCCATTTTTTTTTCTCTGTAAGCTCTTTGGCAATTGCGACATTATTCTTGGTAGTGTTTTTCTTTTCAAGAACAAACACTCTCTTCTCTTCATATAATGCTTTCTTCTTCTGAACAATGATGTCAAACATTTCCAAATTCTTTCTTTGACATTCTCCTTCATACTCTTTCTTCTCTTTATCAAACTTGGATCGTTCCAAGATGATAACTTGTTCAAAATCTGATATTTGTTTTGAAAGCAAAGTGACATTCAACTCTAATGTTTTTATCTTTCTTTCAAACACTTTCCTTTCAGCATCAAACCTCTTTCCATTTTCTTAAACCTTCTCTTTCTCGAAGTCTAGTAACTTCCTTAACTCACATAGATCACTCTCAGATTTATGAAAATTTTAAGTTAAGTCCTTAGTCATTGTATTAATTTTCCCAGAAGAGTTCCTCTCATATTGCAATTCACTTCTAAGCTCTTGAAGTTTATTGAAAACATCTTTATTAGCTTTACTCCAAGTCTTCAAATCCTCATCATAATCTTTTCTCACAGAACACAAAGTTTTCTCAAGCTTTTCAATCTTATGCATGAAGTTCTTTTCAACACTTTCACTTTTTTCTTTATGTTCTCGTTTTAAATTTTTAATAAATTCCACATTAGAATGATTCTCATAGAACATATTAACATCTTTATCTATATAATCCTTCAAGTTCTTCTCCAACTCTTAAATTTTATCCGTCAAATCTCTACTCTCCCTCTCAAAAGAAACTGCCATTTTAGATTGATCACAAGAATCAAATGTTGTGAAATCAATTCAAAGAAATCAAAATCAATTAAGCTAAAACATATATAAGAAAAACATAAAAACTTTTGAGAAATCAGAAAATCAGCGAAAACAGTCAACAATTAGTAAAAACAGTCAAAAACTGTTGAAAACAGTTAAAAACAGTCAGAAACGGTTAAAACTGATTAAAAAATAGTTTACGTGACAGAAAAATAGTTAAAAAAATTCTCAAACAGTTAAAAATAGATAAAATTAGTTAAGATCTCAAAAACAGTTAAAATGTGAACCAGAAATGAAATCTAGAAAAAAATTGTAAAATAAAAGAAAATACAACATAACACAATTTTTTTAGCCCAAGCTGGATTAACCAAGTCCAAGATGTATAAGCCCACAGATTATTTTGAATCCAAAATAAAAAAATATGCGATTAAGGGTAAAACAGACGACAAATAGTCAACACAAACCACACACAAATCCGGAAGAAGAGATGAACAATTTAGACTAAAAACAGTCTACAAGGTGTAACCGCACAAGCCTATGTCACTAAGAAGGACAAACGCATATGGCTGTTGTGTGGTTCAAAGAAGCTCAAATACAAATCGATTGAATGCGAGTAAGATGAAATCGAATGAGGTAAGCAACGATTACGAATGAAATCTCAAACTCAATGTCTGCGATTTACACAGCTTAACACAAACAGTGATGATGAAGCTACTATTATTTACAGAGTGGGAAAGGGGTGCTTCGAATCTTGATTTTGTTGAAACCAGTTGATTTTGATTTACACTATCTATGGTTCAACTTCAAAATTTAGTTCCAATTGTACCAAAATGAAACTCAAAACTCAAACAAATTTCATCATCAAAATGACTTGCTTAAAATACAACCATGAACAACAACCAGTCAAAGAAGCTAGATATAAATGAAGCCCCAATATTTTATCCAACTGTTGAGGAGTTTGAAGATACGCTTGGTTACATATCAAAAATACGACCTGTGGCAGAGGATTATGGTATATGTAGGATCGTACCTCCTACTTTCTGGAAACGTCCCTGCCCCCTTATGCAGAAACAATTTTGGCAAGAAGCTAGATTTTCTACAAGAATCCAGCAACTCGACTTGCTTCAAAATAGAGAACCCAGGAAGAAAAAGAAAGTGTCCGATATAGGTAGAATGAAGATTATGTTTTGGTACTCAAATAACCATGGCCAGAAACAGTTAACCTCTAGATGAAGCATGCGATGAACTTGGTCTTGAACGGTAAACCTTAGAGCAATATGAACCAAAAACGGACAACCATGTAAGCGGATTAAGAAATTCTATGTGAAATCCGGCCAAGGAAATTGTGTGATTTACCTTAAATCGGATAACCTATTGTGCGATTTGCAAGATTGGAAAATAAATAACCAAGTTTTAAACCGGGTGAGCCTTTGGTCGATAAAGATGAAATTTGGATGATTGAATGAAACAATGAAAAACCTAAATCGAATGACAGTGGCCAATTTACACCAAATCCAGATCGGATTGAACCCTTAAAATCGGTCAGATCATTGAGCAATGAAAAACAAATCCGCTATGGTGTGCGATTTAGAAATGATGAGAGGCGATGTCTGTGAGCGATAAAATAAGAATCGAACACTATGGTGAATGATTTAGAACACTTTGAACAAAAATTGCAAGATCTTTGTGCGAAGAAATCAAATCGAATGAGGTACTAAGCGATGAATCTGTGCGATTTACCTTGATGCATGTTAAATCGGATAGCGATGAAGGCAAGTCAAGCGATGTAGATGAAGAACTTAGTCTGATGAAAATGAGTTTCAGACGAATGGGTTGTGAAAGGATTGGTCCTTGAGCGGATTAGGCAAAAAAAATTAGGCTGGACGATAAACACAAAAAAACAATAAAAGTTTTAAAAAAATGGATCAAACACATGGATTTAAAAAAAATTAAGAACACAAAAAACATTAAAAACAACAAATTTCACAAAAACTTGAAAATCAATAATCTAAACGCAAACCTTTGTGTATAACAAAGATTCACGAAGTGATTACGAATAGTTTGATCACAAATTTAACTCAAAAAACATAAAATTTTAAAAAATTTCGAAGTGATTACGAATAGTTTGATCACAAATCTTTCAAAACGAATACAATTTAACACTGAAATTCAGTCATAACAACTGTTGCAAAGGACAAGCTTTCCTCTTAAAGCTTGATGCGTGTTCTAACCTTTCTGATTTGCATTTAATTCAATAGGTATAAATAGCTGAGTACTCTCCTCATGCACCACATCTATCTTTAACACACAAAAGAACACATACGCTTATCTTCAAGCAAGTTAGATTTTCTCTCCAAATTCTAAAGTTCTTACCCAAGAAGAACATATTTCTGTTTTTATATTATTCGGAAAATTTCTCATATTTGCTAAGTATATTTTTGTGTAATCTTAGATTGTTTTAGATAGGTTATCTTTACCTTTCTGTTTCCGCAAACAATCTGTAAAAATATGTATTGATCCTTCTATATTAATAAATTTTAAATTCGAAAGTTTTCTGTGCTTATATTCATCCCCCCCCCCTTCTACAAACTGTTTCTCTAAACTCTTGTAGACCAGTCTGGGACCAACAAGTGGTATTAGAGCAGTGTTTTCTTCTCGTCTTGTTTAGTTGATTATCAGCATTTTATTATCTCTTCTTTCTCTAGATAATTTACTGCTTTATAAATGGCTTTACAAAACACAAACACAAACTTTCACGATAATGGTCTTTTGTCAAACCTCCCCGATTTATAACAGACAACTTCAGTCTCTGAAAAAATTGGATGCCTATTTTTTGGAAAAGTGTGGATCCTGAGATCCCACACTATATAGAGAATGGACCTTATGTTGCATCCGGCTGTTTCTAAAACAGCTATGACTGCCACGATTCCTGAATGACAGATTCTTAAGCTCTCTCATCAATGAGTGATGAAGACAAGGATAAGGTGGCTATAAAAACTCGAGTGAGATGTATAATAGCCATGTGTCTTCCTGATGTGGTTTATCATTCTGTATGAATTTTAGAACCTCGAAATCCATGTGGGACACTCTTTGTGTTCAATATGAAAGTATTTCCCAAGTACAAGAATCGAGGAAGATCAATATAGTAAGACAATACGAAAGCTTTCTTTGTGGAAAGAATGAAACATTGTCTGAAGTACATCAAAGATTTAATTGTCTTCTTATCGATTTTTTGAGGACTGTTGGCAGGGAATATTCCAATTCTAAAACTTTGACGAAGTTCTTGGAATGTTTGCCAGAATCTTGGGATACATTTTCTAATTTGTCTAAAAATATCCAACGATATGTCCTTCTACTCTCTTAGTTCTCTCTATGGGATATTGCTCAATCATGAGCAGTTTCGTCAACTGAAGAGGAATCTCATCAAAGATTCCAGAGAATGAAAAGCTCTCCTTTAGCTTTGATCTCTGAAGATTCTTCAACTGATCTCGCATCTTCTTCTTCTATTCCCCTTGCTTCTTCTGTTTCTTTAACAGAGTTAGATCCCACTAACTCTAAGGATTTTTCAGAGACTGATCTTGCATATTTTTGATGAGTCAGTGACTCTTCTAATCATGTCATTTAGAAGATTTTCCAGAAAAAGTAACTTTCGCAGATCTCCTTCGCTGACTATCAAGGATAAAATAAAGTCATATCTTATTGACAAGGTTTCAGCGATCTGCTACAATTGTCAACACAAAGGTAACTTTGCAAGTGAATGCAGGTTAAAGAAGACTATGATGCCATCTTCAAAAACCCATCCTCATTCAGATCCAAAGACAATAAATATCCAAAGCTGAAGGAGAAGTATAAGAAAATGAAGAGTTCTCAGCATAAGAGTAAAGTTCTTGTCGCTGAAGAACATGACTGGGCTGATTCTTCTGACGAATCATCCTCAGATGAGGAAGATACGACCTATCTTTTCTTTATGGCCAAGGAAGTCAAGGAAGAAACTTCTAAGACATCAACCTCCAGTGATCCCTCATATTCTCTCTTGGTCAGGTATGTTCCCTGAATGAACCCTCTTCTTCTTTTTCTTCTTTTGTCCCTTATAGCCTATCAACGTTAGATACGTTGACGGTTGACCTTTACAATGCCCTGAATGGCAAATCAAAAGCATAAATGCTTAATCTTTATTTTCAAGAACAGTTGAAGATTTGTCATTCTAAGATCAAAGAGCTGACTAAGACTGAAGAAGATCTTAAAGATCAGGTCATTGTAAACCAAACCATCACTATCGAGCATGGACAGGCTATAGCTGAGCGTGAGCAAGCTATTGCTGAACTCAAGACTGAGAAGGCTGCCATTGAAGAATGGTGCAAATCCTCTGTCAAAGCCTCTGAGATCATCAACGCTCAGATTCCCGCCAAGATTAAGACTGGTCCAGGCTTTTCCTATGATCAGGAAGATAGTGTCACAGACAGGTCCATGCTTCGGTACATTCGTCTCTTATATTCCTGACACTTCTTCCTCTCAGTCTTCTATCAGTGAGAGTCATATTTAAGGAACTCCTTTGAGTTCAGATCACAAAGACAAAAGTAAATCCATTGTCAAGGCACCTCTTCCCAAGAAGGCTGACAAGTCACTTAGATCAAGATCTATTCCTTCAGTTTGTGCACCCTCTTCTTCCTCTGGGATCAAGATATCTGAATCTTCTCAGAAATCTAAGTCTAAGCTCAAGGTGAAGAACAATTGAGAAGGTAATCGTTGGAGCTTATCCCTCTTTTGTTCCTCTGGTGCTTCCTGGACCTAAAGCTGGTTCAGCCATAAGAAGTGTAGACACTTTGGTGAAACTACACATACTGGCAGCAAGTGTCTTTCTGCCACCAAGACTGGTCCTCCAGCCAAGGGAAAGAAAGTAGCCAATACTGAGAAATCTACCACTAAGGTTGTAAAAATGACTAAAGTGATGAAAACCACTGAAGCCTCTTATTCAGGCTCAGTGAAGACAACTAATGACTATAAGTCTTCAGCGTCAGGTATTGTTGTTCCTCTTACCACTGAAGCTTGTTCTTCAATTTCAATGAAGCCATCTGTTGACACTGAGTCTTTAGTTTCAGTGGATGTTGCCCCTAACATTGTTGGACCCAAATAGAATTGGGTACCAAAGAAATCTTAATTCAATCTGTGTGTGCAGGAAGTCAAAGGCATTTGGTATCTTGATAGTGGATACTCAATAGATATGACTGTAGATAAATCCCTGCTCATCAACTACAGGGATGAAAGAGGTCCTTCCGTAACCTTTGGAGCAAACAAAAAAGGATATACCAAAGGTTTTGGTGTATTAACCAATTGCAACTACCTTTATACGTTTGCATATGTTGAAGTATTGAAGCACAATCTTCTTAGCATCAGTCAGCTGTGTGATAAAATTTCATAGTAAAATTTTCTAAGAGTTCATGCTACGTCTTTGACAAGGATGATAAGGTTGCTCTAACCGGTTCTCGCCTAGAGAATGTATATATCATCAACATAGATTCTCCTCTTACTAAGAACAATTGTTTTGTCTCTAAAGATTTGTCAGATATCAACTAGATATGACACAAACGGCTTTCTCATCTCAACTTTAAGACACTCAATGAGCTGTCTCGAAATGATCTCGTCATTGGTCTTCCTCAACACACCTTTGCAAAATAATCTCTTTGCTCAGCATGTGAAAAAAGAAAATAGACAAGAGCTAGTTTCAAGTCTAAGAAAATCTTTTCAGTAACCTCTCCACTTTAGCTATTGCATATGGATCTATTTGGTCCTATCAACATACAATCCATTACTGGAAAGAAATATACATTTGTTATTGTTGATGAGTACTCCAGGTACACATAGGTCTTCTTTCTCAGATCCAAAAGTGAAGCACCTGAAGAAATTATCTCGTTCATCAAAAGGATAGAAGTACTTAACAATATTAAGGTACGATCTATCAGAAGTGACCATGGAACTGAATTCAAAAACAGTATTATGGATAGCTTCTTTGAGGACAAGGAAATCTCTCACAACTTCTTTTTTGTGAGAACTCCACAAGAAAATGGGGTCGCTGAAAGGAGAAATTGAATAATCATTGAGGTTGCTCGATCAATGCTCAGCGAATCTCATCTTCCTACTCATTTCTGGGCTGAAGCTGTCAATATTGCTTGTTTCACTCAAAACCGATCGCTGATCGTTAAGAGATTCAAGAAAATAGCTTACGAACTCTTCCATAGCAGAAAGCCTTCTCTCAGCTTTCTTCATATATTTGGTTGTACGTGTTTTATTCTCAACAACTGTGATTAACTTGGAAAGTTTGATCCCAAAGATGATGAAAGAATCTTTCTTGGATATTCTTTAGTATCCAAAGTCTTCAGAGTATACAACAAACCTCGACAGACCATAGAAGAAACTATTCATGTCACCTTT
This sequence comes from Cynara cardunculus var. scolymus, assembly GCF_001531365.2. Lineage (NCBI taxonomy): Eukaryota > Viridiplantae > Streptophyta > Magnoliopsida > Asterales > Asteraceae > Cynara > Cynara cardunculus. The sequence goes on along the minus strand of NC_037544.1, from coordinate 20,091,247 downwards.
GATGAATCTCAATCAGCTAATTCTAAACCCATCCTCAATTATTACGAAGAATTAGAAAACTGTATGTTCTCTGATGTTGGACAACCTACAGCTTCCTTCAGTAGTCAACCCAATGCTGATACTCTAGAAGCTAATGATGATCCACTTATCATTCCAGTTGCAACTAATAACCGAAGCGAATCTTCTTCAAAGATCGTTTGTAGTGCCTATTAGTTGCATTCCTCCCACTACTTCAAACATGGACCAATTAGTGAATGAAATGCCTTCAGTATCTGGACCTCTATCTGTCACTGAGTCTCTCACTAAGGCTCCTTTAACAATTCTACCCATTGCTGAAGAATCTACAGCTGAAGCCTCATCTTCTATTCCTAAACATCAATACTCAAATGACAATCATGTACCAGCTCAATGATAGACAAAACAACATGAAATTCATCAAATTCTTGGTGATCCAAGTGCAGGTATTAAGACACGAGGTGGTTTAGGTAATATTATGTCTCTTTGTCAAATTCCTTTCTATAGTTGAACCCCCGAAAATCAATGATGCTATCTCAGACCCTAGCTGGGTCATTACCATGCAAAATGAGCTCATTAAGTTTGATAGGAACAATGCTTGGTACCTTGTCCCACGCCCGTTTGACAAAACTGTGATAGGCACCAAATGGGTTAATCGCAATGAATTAGATGAACAAGGTGTGGTAACCTGTAACAAGGCTCGTCTTGTTGTTCTGTGTTATAGACAAGAAGAAGGAATAAATTATGACGAAACCTTCACACCAGTGGCTAGACTCGAAATTATTCGACTCTTCCTAGCCTTTGCTTTTCTTAATGGAAAACTCCAAGAGAAAGTTTATGTTGAACAAACCTCCAGGGTTTCTTGAACCTAAGTATCCATGTTTATCAATTTTATAAAGCTCTTTGCGGGTTAAAATAGGCCTCTCGTGCCTGGTATGATACCCTCCATTCATTGCTCATCTTTGAGAAATTTGTTCGTGGAAAGATTCACCAGACCTTATTTCTTACGAAAGTTAAAGGTCATATCATTCTAGTCTAAATTTACGTCGATGATATTATATTTGGTTCCACTAATCCCTCTTTGTTTTTTCTGTTCGCTGATCGCATGAAAAAAGAATATCATATGAGTATGATGGGAGAACTAACCTATTTTCTAGGACTCCAGATCAAGCAATCAGATAAAGGTATCTTTATTAGCCAAAGTAAGTATGTCAGAGGTTTGCTGAAAAAGTTTGATCTATCCAATAGCTCATCTATGAAAACTCTATTGGCTCCTCCTCTCTCTATAAACAAGGATCCAAATGGAAAGCATGTAAATGTTACGGTTAATAGAGAAATGACCGGCTCTTTGTTGTATCTCACAACAAGTAGACTAGATATCATTTATTCTACTTGTCTTTGTGCAGGATATCAATCTGAACCTAAGAAATCCCATTTGATTGCTGTAAAACGCATATTCAGATTCATGAAAGGAATTCCTTACTTGGGTCTCTGGTACCCTAAGTGTTCAGGTTTTGACCTAATAGGTTATTCAGGATGCAAAATTGATAGGAAAAGTACCACTAGAGGCTGTCAGCTTCCAGTTGGAAAGTTGGTAAGCTGGACAAGTAAAAAGCAAATTTTTTTGTCCACATCAACTGCTGAAGATGAATTTGTTGCCGCTGGAAGCTGCTATGCCCAAGTCCCTTGGATGAAAAACCAGCTCAACGATTATGATCTTCAGTTTTCCAAAATTCCTATCTATTGTGATACCACCAGTGCTATTGACATTGCAAACAATCTTGTTCTTCACTCCAAGAACAAACATATTGAGATCCGATATTATTTTATCAAAGATCATGCTATGAATGGTAATATTGAACTTCACTTTATTCCAACTGATTACCAGCTCGCTGACATTTTTAAAAAGCATCTTGATGAGACAAGATTCAACACCATGATCAGCGAACTTGGAATGCTAAACGCTGAGGATTAATTTCCTTCATCTATAAGCATAACTCAGTAAGTGAAATGATTCAGTGTTCTTATTCTCTCACTGAACTTTTGATTAAATATATCTTCTCTTTCAAAGGTATGTATATTTATTCTCTCTATCTCTTTGAAACATAAAACTATCACTAAATCTTTTCATATTCTGTGATAAAAATGTTTTAAAAGAGATTCCTTCTATCGCGGAACTTTTTAAAGCAAGTATATCTCTTTAAGATATACTTATCTTATCTTAAAACAAAAATTATCACTGAACCTTTCTTTATTCAGTGATTCAAATGTCTTAAAAGATTGTTTTATTGTTTCTTTCGTCACTGAACCATTTTTGGAAATATATCTCTCTAAGGATATATTTTACTTTTTTTTAATACAAAACCATCACTGATGCTTTTCTCTTTCAGTGATCAATGTTTTAAAAGATTTACTTTTCTCCAGTGATTCTTCTTATCACTGAACCTTTTCAAAAACTTTTCATATTCTTAAATATATTGTTTTTGAATATCTTAAACTTTTTTGTTTAAAAAGAAATCGAAAATGAACCATTTCATGATGTCATTTTTATTTAAACGATACGATTTTTTTAGACGCGCATACTGTTCTGACACACGCGACCCCTCAAAATTCCATCCATTCGTTGATGAGAACGTGCTACTTTCTTCATCATTGTAGAAGTTTTATGTCGTATTTTCCTCTCTCCTCTTTCCATTTATCTCTCCTATTTCCATTTCTCTCCCCTCCTACCTATAAATATGAGACTTATCCTCTCATTTTTTCCCTAAGCATTCAAATACTTTGTCGAACCACTTCCTCAAAATCATTTGCAAGGAAGAACTAAAGAACTCTCGAACCCTTCAACCTTTTTCTTCTTCTATGACTCACCGGTTGATAACACTTCTTTCTGATTGATATGTTCTTCTTTTAAGAAACTCATGTTAGGTTATTTAAGATCTTGTTCTCTTAAACAACCAACATAAAGATTATTAACACATTCGTTTAGTTGGTTACAATCTAAAGTTTCTATACGCTTACTCTTCTTGAAAAACCATAATATTTTCATTGTGGATTTTCAAAAGAAGTTTTATTGTTTCAAAACATAATAGCTCACAACCATACCTTGGATTTCTAACAGATATGTCAATTCTTATTCTCTCTTATTTATAACAGAAATGCATGCGAAGAATGTGAACTTCTCGATTGATGATGTGTCTTTCAAGCCCAAAAATCATGTTGCGATGTTAGATATTCCTTGCCAACAAGTCTTACTACGAGGAAGCTGCTACATTCCTCAAGAAATCTCCTATCTCATTTGCTATTTCCCATGAACCTGTCATGGTGAAGGAAGTTCTTTAGCAGTTCTGGCTTACTGCAGAAGTAGTTCACGATACTGGCAAGACTGGTAAACAGGTGGAGAAAATATCCTTCACCTTTAACAGGATGACTATTAGTTTCGGCATTGCCACACTAAGGACCGCTCTCCGGCTACCAAAGGGTCCCTATGCCAGTGAACCTTCCACTGAAGATATCATCTCCTTGTTGAATGATATTGGTTATGCTTGGCCAATAAAGAAGGATTTCAGCGATCCCATCCAGTCGTTTTCAAAAATTGTGAAGAACCGCATGTATGCGGTATGACAATTTTTGTTTTCCCATTTCATCCAATGTATAGGAGGCAAAACTAGTGGACAAGAACAAACGTCCAGAGTTGCGTTGAATATTGGCGTCTCAATCATTCTGTAAAGGCCAATCAACTTTGCCGGCGTGATACTTGAAGACCTGGTGCTGAAGTTGAACAAGCACCAGAGGGAGAAGGTTGTACCTTACACCAGATTCTTATCAATGGTGTTTGCTAAAATATTTAGCAACAAGTAATTCACGAAAGTGAACCTTCCAATCTATAATCTTGGATCCAGAATCTTGGATCATAAGCTAAAAGTTGAAGATGTTGCACTCTCCTCCCTTGTGACTGTGCCTGCACATACTTTTTCATTTTCTCCAACTACGTCGGTATGTTTTTCTTCGCTTGCTCTGATGGTCAAGACAAAGGAAAACCCCCCAAAGTTTACCGCAACCACCACAACCCTCTCTTCTCCTCATAAACCACTCTTTGTTCTCCATCGAGGGCTAAGAAAGACAAAAAGGGGATAAGCACATTTTTGGCTGTTACCTCTCAAAAGGTTCCAGCAATTGAAACCAGCCTTAACCTTGAGGCACCTTTAGCTTTATCTCTTTCAATCTCTTCACTAATTTCTGCAATCACTGTCGTACATGTGGCTTCTATCCCAACCGCCTTAGTGACCCGAATCACTAAAGGTGTGAATACCATCATAGCCACTGCTGAACACCCACTCCCACCATTCTTAGCCATCTTCTCCTCTCATCCTTCTTTCGTCTCGATAGGTGGTCATGACTCATCAGTGATTGTACTCACTGATGATGAAGCACCCACCATAGGACTTGAGGTTGCTCCTCTTGAAACACCTCAGTCAATGGAAGCCTATCCTCTCGAAGGCAACCTAGAGAGAACCAGCATCAATCCTTCAGATGGTGCTGATGAACCCTCAGGTAATCTTCCAACCTACATTTTAATTTCTTATGACCCCCAACAATCTTAAGCTAAACCATCTTCTTTTTTAGGTCATTGCGATGAAGGAACACCAACCATGAAAGAAGAGTATAACCTGGCTGATGACGTCAAGATGATATTCCCGACCGTAGAGATTGTCTTAATAAAAATGGATAAAGTCCATAAAGGCATGCCGCTCAGGGATGACGTTTCCTCTTACCTCTCAACTGTCAAAGATGACGGCAATGATGTTAAGGAACAATTTTCTGCGGTGCAAGGTGGTGTACGCACCAACGTTGAGGTTATCTCTACTCTCAACAGCAAAGCCGATGAAGCAAATGCTCAGATTGCCAATCATGGTGAGTTGTTGCAGCAGATACTAGAGCTTCTTCAACATCCAGTACCAGTTCCAACACCCTCCTTCATAGTAATGGATCGCCTCTCGCTCGATCAAGCTCTCAAAGTCGGTCTTCTTCAAGCTAGATCGTTGAGCGTGCTTGAACAACGAATGGACTTCATAACATTATGTCTTGATAACCTCTTGTCTAGTCACATTGATAACAAAAAGGGGGAGAAAGACTTTAATGCTGCTGCTACTGTCCCTACAACACAAGCTGAAGATGATGCTCAAAGAGCTGAAACTAATGAAACTGAGGTTGTTGATGATGCCATCACTACCCAAAAAACTAAAGTTGAGGTTGTTGATGATGTCGTCAGAGCTGATGCTGAAGCTCATGATGAAGACCTTCCTGTCACTCTCCATCCCTTCCTGATGCTGGAAAAGATCTCGATGGTGATGAGGATGAAGACGACGATGACTTCATGATTTAGTACCACAAACCTGCCAGTGCTCTGAAAGGAGTCTCTCTTAGGGATTTTTCCTCCCACGGGGAGAAAGAGAAAGAAAAAGAGAAGAAGACTTCCACAAAGAACCAGAACACCTCCTCAAAAGACAAAGGTGTTGTTGAAGAAAGAAATATCAAAGTTCTCTTCGAACCTGTCGTACCTTAAGATACTGAATCCTCCAAGTTTGCAATAGTCACTTCCTTATGTCAACTCTCTTCTTCTATCCCTTCTACTACCTATGGTCGTCTAGAGGAATGGGTATTGTTGATCCCAGATCTCTCAATATAACACAAAGATTTATGTTTATTAACCTAAATCTATCGTATCTATGAAGAATAGTGAAGAACAACTTGTATGATATTCAAAAGAATATAAAGCTTTCAATAAATTTCACGATAATAATTATAACGAGAAGGATTACTTATTTTACAAGACATGAATGCTATTTATACTAGCAATCAAGTCTAAGAGATAACAATCCAGTGAAAGGATATCTATGAGATAAACAAGAAAAAGATATCTATCTTGAATTATGAAATTATCTCTAACTACCTTGTGTAATAGAATTCCAGCTGTCGATGTGTCATCTCCAGCTGTCCCAAGGTAGTATGCTCAACCCAGATTCTTCACGTTTCTGCTTTACTTGAGTGTATCTGATTGAACACTTAAAGATTCTCTTAGATGCTCTAAACCAGAGGAGTAATGGAGATTCCTGTTCAACGCACCTCTAGACACTTCATCGTATCTTTGGTTTGCCTTCAAGCACTTAGAATCTTTTCCAACTTTTCTTCCATAGGTCCTCTGGACTTCCATACTTGTACATTTTTCATTAATATTACAATAAGAATTATAGGGTCTAACAATCTCCCCCTAAGTAATAAAAAATAAATAATAGCTATCTATGAAACAATAATGAATAACAATAAACACAAGATTAAGCTAGTAGAAACATCCTTTTGTCAAAAGATTTCATTTTTTGAAAACTGGATCGTTTCATACAATATGGAAGTAAATAAGGGAAAATTAAAGTTACATCTTAATCATGGTCTCCATTGAATATTCTCTAAAAGTGCATCATCAGTCCTTTGTAACGGATGAATGTGGAGATCCCATGAATCAACTCCTGTCTCTCTCTCCTCGGCATGTGATCTCTGCCCAGCCTCTCTTGAATAACCTTCTAAAACCATTCAAGCGTATCTGTCGAATACTTGAAGGCCTCGGTCAGTCTGAAGATTTTTTGGTTTTAAACTCATTCTTGAAGAGCAAACCTAGTTTCGGTTGATTTAAGATTGTGCAGAGCGCTTCTCTTATAGTCCAAAAAATCTTCTTTAGGAGTCATGCAAGAGAGTCTATCGATGCCCAAATCCAGTGCAATTTGGAAATCATTCTTTGCTCTGAACTTTACCAGAGTCCCTATCGTCTCTATGATTGCTCGCTCTGCCATCCCATACCTTATCCCATGATCCTGACGTTGAGTGGTATGCCCATACAAGTCTATCAAGTCCCATGGATTGAGATTTATAAAATCATTGTCATTGAAGACGCAGATCATCCCATGAGCACATTCCACGGTGTACTTGATGAACTTCATGGCTGTATTTGCAAACGTTCGTAGCTTGATGTCATGGAGCATCTTTATTCCATCGTTCGAGAAAACGGCCTGTGGCGGTTGAGTCGTCTACCTCACGATCCTATGCCTGAGCAAGTCCATGGATTCTGGAAATAGGTTTGGGGGACTAAGGACTATCTACTCATCGTGATCATGGTAGAGATATTGATGGATGTTCTCCATCATGATGGGTTCTCTTGGTGGCACCTCTGGACATCTCCTCAAGGTCTCCATTTATGCAATGACTTCCTAGACTCGAGTGATTGATGGAGGCTACCTTGAAGAGAAGGGAATGTCTGTAAGCACTGTTCGTTGTGTAGGTTAGGTTGTGGGTGGTTTTGGTTGGCTAGGTGATGAATCTATTTGGGGAAGTGTATGTTCTGGTTGTCATATTTCTGGTTGGATGATAGTAGGTTCTAATTGTGTTGGTGATGGAGGTGGTGTTGGTGATGGAGTAAAGGGAATGGTGCTTCTGGTTGTATGGGAGTTTGTGAGGTTGAGGGTGGTGGTTGAGGAGGTGATAAAGAACTCACCAGAATTAGGGAGGATTCATCAGTTGGTGGTGATGGGTTGGTTGATGATGGATCGGATGGGGGTTGAGGTACCTCGGATAAAGGTACGACTTGGGTTACTGGGATAACAGTGCCTGCAGAAGCGTGAGATGTTGATGCAACAAAAATAATAGAAGGAACCTATTATGTACATCATTAGAGGGGTGAGCTTCTAGTTCCCTCGCCTCTGTACCAGCCGTTTGTTGTGGAGTTGGTGCTTGAGCTGGTGTAGGTGGTTCTACGGTGGTTTCCATCGGGGTGCTGGATGGATTCTCACCCTCATGAGAACCGAGACCATGTTCATCAAGGTCTTGGTCATCATGCCTTCGCCTCTTGGAAGGCCGACTAGCTTTACAAGAAGTACGACGCCTCTTCTTTGATTTCAGCTAGGCAACGTTTAATTGTAGGGCTATCCTTCTTCTATCGGCCTCCATATGCTGGATAAGTTGGTTGGTTTGCTCTTGCTACTAAGCAAGCCTCTTCTAGAATGAGGCAGCGGGTTCAACTGCCTTGGTTACAATTTTGGCATTAATCTCATTGAATTTCAAGACTAATGCTTTGGTAAGAGATCGTAAGTCAGCACGGGTAACCATGTTTGGGGTGGTGGAGGTGGGGGGTGGTATGGAGATGGAAGAGATAAGGTCTCGTACCTCTGTAGCAAAGAAAGTGAAGGCTTCATTTGGGATAGGTGCTATAGAGGTAGAGGGGCTGTTTGTGGTGGTATACTGGCTTGTATGGTGGTGGGGAGAGAGGCGATGGAGGTGGCAATGTATGATACTTGGGTAGAGAGGGTGGCTTTCGATGCATCGGTGGCAATGATTTGGGCTGAAAGGTAGGCAAGTGATGCATCGATAGAATCATGTCTGGTGACCATAAGGTTGTGATGGTAATTGTGTTGCTGGGTCACCAGACGCTGAAAGGATTAAAGGCGGGTGGTATTATTCCTAGATTAGGTCTCAAGGGAGGCGATGTATTGCTGAATAAAGGTAAGATCGTGGGTGGGCATGGATTCAACAACCTTCGCAATGCTGAGTTTAAGGTCATCCAAGGACCGCTGAATAGAATCAGCAAAGGCCTGGAACTCGGCCTCCGTGACCAACTCAGCTAAGGGGGTAAACCCTACAGCAATAGATGTTGTAGGTTGAGCCTCTGTCCCTGAGGCGCCTCTGTCCCTGAGGTGCTTCCATCGATGCATGTGGGAATGTCAGGCAAGGGAGGACTTCCATCCCATCTGATAGCCCTCTAAAGAAGAACTACCTCAGGATGTTTCGATAGGTTCTTCATCTTCATCAGATTCAGAGTCCGGTGAAGAGAAGTATGCATGTTTCCCCGTTGATAGACCAAGTATCGAGGGGGTGCGTGCATGAACAGAAGATTACTTTGAGTGGGAAATTCCATTCCAGAAGCAACGAATGCTTCTGAGTGTGTGGAGAGAGTCGGGCACTGAGGAGAATGGGCCCTTATGTCTTCATCACCCCTCTGTTGGGAGAGAGGCGATGTATGGTGGGGTGTATCAGATTCATTTTCTTCAGAGACCCAAAGAGTGGCCTCTGGATGGCTATCTTGGATTGGGTACGGACTGGACAGTCCTTCTTCAATATCCCTTTGGCCTTGGTCGCCAGGGATAGTAGATGTGATGGCCCGGGGAGTTGGTTGAGGAGATGCAGCATGGTGGGAATAGGGCCGAGGGATGCAAGAGGAATGTCATCATATGAATCAGTCCTCTCACCATGAGATCCCACACTGGTCTATGGGTATGCTCTATGTGCTCTGGGGTAATTGGTCGCGGTTGTTGGACCAGCGTAGAGCTTTCGTATGTACTATGGGTGGCAGAGGTATCAGGAATTACACTTAGCATGGCCCTTGAAAGAGGTCTCTCCGCAGGATAACCATCCCTTGAAATTGTGGGGCGATGACCATTCATTACGAACTAGGGAGTGAATGGTCCATCCCCTGGCAGGTCATGAACTTTCATCGCCTCCTTGATGAAAAGGGAGAGGAAGCGAGGAAAGAGCACAAAGGTGACCGGCTTCCCTACGACCATCAACTTCTCTCGGTTGTAGCCCAACATCAGAATGAAGCGCAAGATGTCATGACTGGTAGGCAGGTCTTCGTAAAGGGCAATCCCGAGTTCTTGGCGGGTAGGGATAAACAACACTTTGGAGATCTTAGCTCGGGATATGTTGATAGAACATACCATGATATTCAGGGCATCAATGTTGCCCATAATGCCATAGTTTTTAAGAAAGTAGTCGCAGGTGTTCCAGTATTGTTGAAGGTACCACACCAGAACTTCATTGTCGGAAAGAGTGAGGGCCAACTGTAGAATACAGTTCTAAAAGAACTCTACCAGAATGGTAAATCTGTCCTCAAAACGTTGAGGACGAAGATCGATTCTGTGGTTGTTGGGCTTGATCGGGAGGAAGACGATGGCACGACTATCTGCGCCAGTCTACTGGACCTGGCTTTCGTTGTTGTTCGAGTCGTAGAAAGCTGAGGAAGACACCATTGTTGCAGGTATTATGTTACAGGTTTTAAGTTCATTAGAGTAAGATGAAGGCGTAAAGAGTATAATGGTGGGATGATGGGTTTATATAGTGGGAAGGAGATGGTGTGGGTGAATTAAAAAAGAATATTAAAATAATGGGGAAAAGTGGTTATTTGGCGTCTGACGTTTGGGGTAAAGTTGAAAAGGTGTGATCGTGAGTTGTAATCATAACACACGATCATGATGGTTGTAGATGAGTATGGACACGTGTCGATATGAGGTTGAACAAGAGGTAATTTGAAAAGTTTTCTTGGAAAAAGTCTGGTGTGTGTCAGACGGCTTATATAGGGTGACGTTTGGAATTATGAAAATAGTCCGAAAAAGTATTTAATAAAAATCCCATTTAATTGGAAGATAAATACAAATTACGAAATCTTGGTCTCCTAGCAACCCATGTTTTGTAGTTTTTAGTCACAAAAGCGGCAATTTTGCATAATCTTAAAAGCATTTGCAATTAAATATGGGTTTTTGGGAAAAACAATTGTTGCCATGGAACCAGAGGGGCTCTGGTTTGTCATGGCTCTTGGGGGAACCAGAGGGTCTCTGGTTGGGCATGATGAATAAGTTCATTATTCAAATGTAGGGTTGTGATGAGACAGAGGCTCTGGATAGACAGACCAGAGGCTCTGGGTCATCATATGAAACCCTTGGAATAAAAAATATACCCTAGTAGAGGAACCAAAGGGTTCTCTAGTTGGTCAAAAAGATAGACAAGAGGGGCTCTGGTTTAATGTAAGGGTTAATTTAGTCCATATTATAGCATATTTGGGGTCCAAAGAGTTTGGATAGACAAACCAGATGCTCTGGTTGGAAAGATGTTATTAAAAGAGATCAAGATAAGGAACCAAAGGGCCTCTGTTTGAGTTGTGAAGTTCAACCAGAGGGGTGATAGGTTCATTTTTGATCCTTGAGGGCCTTTAGGATATGCATGAACTCTCCCAAAAACAAGGCAAGAGGTTTGGAAAACAGTAAAAACTCCCCCTAGAACCAAGAGCAGAGAAAATATGGAAGCTAGAAGCTCTGGTCTATTCAACCAGAGGCTCTGGTTGTGAAGGAGGGTAAAAAAGATAAAACTTGGGTGTGCAAAATGGGGAAGCCATAGAACCAGAGGGGCTCTGGCTTAATGGGAAATAGAAACCAGAAGCTCTGGTCTTTAGAACCAGAGACTCTGGTTAAAGGAAAGGACACCAAAAAGATGGTGAAGCCTCTAGATCTTCAAGAACAACCAAGATAAGAATAACATAGTACAACCAGATGGTCTTTGGTTGTATTAACGACTTAGAATCTAGAGGCTATGGTTTTTAGGACCAGAGGCTCTTGTTGCATGAAAGGTATAAAACTTTAGTGAAATGCAAGAAAAATGATAAGAAATGGGGACCAAGTTCGACCAGAGGGGCTCTTGTCCCAAAGAATTAGAATCCAGAGGCTCTGGTCTTTAGAACCAGAGGCTCTGGTTGCAACAGGAATGAAAAAACTAAGTAAAATGCATGGAAAATGGATGAGGGGAGACCAAGTTAGACCAGAGGGGCTCTGGTCCTAAAGACTTGGAAACCAGAGGCATTGGTCTATAGAACCAAAGGTTCTGGTTGTGAAGGGGGGGAAGTCAGTGAAAAACACCAAGGATCTTCTTTGGACCAGAGGGACTCTGGCTCCAAAGAGTGAAAAATTTAGGCCAAATATAAGTCAAGTAATTCCAATTTTCCAGAGGCTCTGGTCTATAGAACCAGAGACCCAGGTTTAGAACACTTGGTTACGAGGGCCATTTGAATATATCACTTTTGGCATAACCTAGAGATATTGAAAATCTCTGGTTAGAAGGATGATCTGACAAGAAACATAAATTTTTTCTGACAAGTGGTGAGATTCAGCATATCCATCTTGCTGACAAGAAACATAAATCTTTTATCATTTTACGCTTTTGTAAAAAAATCAGCAAGTTGAATATCCGTGGGAAAAAATACATCTCTATGGTTCCCTTTTCTACATGATATTTAAGAAAATGATACCTGACATCAATGTGCTTTGTCTTGGAGTGCTGCACTGGATTGGTAGAGATTGCTATAGCACTTTTGGAGTCATAGAGGGTGAGGATTTTCTCATATTGAAACCCATAATCCTTGAGCTGCGTTTTCATCAGAGCACTTGTGAACAACAACTAGCAGCGGCAACATGATCTGCTTCTGTTGTAGATGTTGAGACATAAGAGTAATCCAATCATACCTCTGTAGGTTGTTACATCTATAGCTTTGCCTGATGAATCTGAGAATAACTTAGCTCCTATAGCCATTGGAGTTCTAATAAATGATGAATTTGAAAGATTATATTTCTTTAGAAGGTCAGTCACATATTTGGAGTGGTTGATGAAAATCCCTTCTAAAGTATGTTTTATTTATAGACTGTTGGGTTCAAGATTGTGCTTAAAATATTGTATTCAAGTTCTCTCATTTGTAATTGTTTTGTAATAGTTAATCTTGTTAATTTCCTAGCATAAATAGATTTTAGCCGATTAATTGTAATGAGTTTTATGCTGATCACGTTGTAATTCTCTCAAGAAATATTATTCTCAAGCTTGCTGAAAAATCTCTATCTACTCTCAAAACTATTCTTGAAGATTAATTTGATTGTATATGATAATTGGGAATCACAAAGACCAAGGAAAAAACTTAGTTATCCCATCATACTCATCTTAAATTTGCTTTTCATCAGTTCTGAGAATTTTTCACAAAATTTTGAGTTAGTAGAGCCAAATATAATGTCGTCCACATATATTTGGACAAGCAAAATATCACCTTTATGCCTTTTAAAAAAGAGGGTTGTGTCGTTGGTACCTTTTTCGAATCCATTGGTTGTGAGAAAAGTAGAGTATTTCATAACAGGTCGTGAATGTTTGCTTGAGCCCATAGAAAGCTTTGTCCATAAAATAAACATACTCTGGATGTTTGGATTCTTCGAACCCAGGGGGCTGCTGCACATAGACTTCCTCTTGCAGTTTGCCAATGAGGAAGGCAGACTTGACGTCCATTTGATAGACCTTGAAACCCTTGTGAGCTGCATTAGGCGAGGAATATTCTGATTGCTTCAAGCCTAGCAACGAGGGCAAAGGTTTCATTGTAGTCTATCCCTTCTTCCTGGCAGTAGCCCTTGGTGACCAGCCTGGCTTTGTTCTGGATAACGATGCCATCTTTGTCTTTCTTATTTCTGAAGACCCATTGGGTCCCAATAACGGTTTTACCTTTGGGTAGTGGCATGAGGGACCAAACTTTGATCCGCTCAAACTGGAGTACTTCTTCTTGTATGGCGTCTATCCAGTTTGGATCTTGTAGGGCTTCAGAAAATTCACGAAGAGGCATTCATTGGCAATGGTAGACCTTGTCTTAACACCGAATGATGGATCACCAATAATCTGGTGATGAGGATGGTCTTTTATCCACTAGGTGCAATATTGGTGTTCTGGAGCAACAAGATGCAGTTCTTCATTGGTTGATGGAACTGCTTGCTTCCCCTCAAAGTGATTGTCTCCAGAGTTATGCTCTGGTGCTGAAGACACGGAAGAAGTAGATGGTGAACTAACATGAGTTTCAGAAAGAGTTGTATCTTTAGCATTGGAGATCTCATGTAATTCATCAGCTTTGGTAGGTAGTTTTTCATTGGGTACTTGTCCATAAACTGCATCTTCTTCAAACAAGTCTTCAAATAATTGAGCCAGTTCTGAATCATTGGGTTTGTAGAGAGATGAATCAAAGGCTCGTTTAGTTGGCCCAAGTTCTGAATTGTGTTGTCCAAAAGTCATTCTTGATGCATCATCAAAGGACACATTGATGCTTTTGATAACGATATTGGTCCTTCTGATGAATACCCTGCATGCTTTGGTGGATTGAGAATACCCCAGAAATATGCGTTCATCAGCCTTCTTGTCAAATTTACCAAGATGCTCTCTGTCATTGAGTAGAAAAAATTTGCACCCAAAGACATGGAAATATTTGACATTTGAACGTCTTTGGTTGATGAGTTCATAGGGGTCTTCTGGTGCCTCTTGTTGATGGTTGATCTATTATGGGTGAAGCAGGCAGTAGAGATTGCTTCAGCCCAGAAGGAAATAGGTAGTTCTGATGAAGCAAGCATTGTCTTTGTTGCTTCTACAAGGGTTCTATTATGTCCCTCAATGAATCCATTTTGTGGTGGTGTTATGGCTGCCAAAAAATTATGAGATATACCTTCATTGATGAGATATTCATCAATTTTGGCATTCTTGAATTATGTTCCGTTATCACTTCTAACATTATTGAGTTTGCGTTGTACAAGAACTTGGAGTTTTTTCATCACCACGATGAGGAGTTCAGGAACGTCTGATTTCTTCTTCACAAATTCAACCCATGTATATCTTGAGTATTCATCAACAAGTACTAGAATGTACTTCTTCCCAAAGAGGCTTTGAGTTGCGATGGTCCCACCGAGGTCGATGTGGAGCATATCCAGTGGTTTGGAGCACGAGGTTTATGATTTGGACTTGTGAGAAGCTCGCATTAACTTTAGCATCTCACAGGCTGAGCATAGATTGTCTTTTTCAAAGTTCAGATCAGGTATCCCCTTGACCAACTTCTGTTTGGCTAACTTCTTCAATACTTCAAAATTCAGATGAAAGAATTTTTGATGCCATAGCCAATTTTCTTCACTCTTATGGGAGACAAGGCATAGAGTGTCTTGGCCCACAAAAGATTGGAAATCTAGAAGATAGAGATTTCCTTCCCTTTTGGCCTTGATGATGGTTTAACCGGGTTTTTTTACATGATGCAGAAACCTTTGCGAAATCATACTTCCAGACCTTTGTCGCAAAACTACCGATGCTTAACAAATTATGCTTCAAGCCTTCAAAACAAGCCACTTTTGCTACGGAGATGTTTCCCTTGATGAGTGTGCCATACCCTTTGAGTATACCCTTGCTGTTGTCTCCAAAAGTCACATAACCTCCATATTTTGCGATGAAGGAAGAGAGTTAACTTCTTTCACCAGTCATGTGATAATCGGGTTCTAGTTATTACCTAAGGTATTTATTATGTGAATTAATTGTTTAAGTGGATACATGCTTACATGGATTAAATGCTTGAGTATGAGTATTTTATGCATGGGAATATAT
>NC_037544.1:20065908-20074610 GCF_001531365.2 Cynara cardunculus var. scolymus | reverse complement strand
TGCTATTGTCTCCAAAAGTCACATAACCTCCATATTTTGCGATGAAGGAAGAGAGTTGACTTCTTTCACCAGTCATGTGATAACCGGGTTTTGGTTATTACCCAAGGTATTTATTATGTGAATTAACTGTTTAAGTGGATACATGTTTACATGGATTAAATGTGTGAGTATGAGTATTTTATGCATGGGAATATATGCATAGTATATATAGGCGCATATATATATGTGTGTTTGTGTATACAACATATCAATGCGCATGTGTGTGTGCATGTGATTACATGTATGGATGGATGGTTTTGCTTGGGAACATGCATGTGGGTAATGGCTGGTTTAGCAGACTTTCCACATTTGGAAAGTATAAATATGGGAAAAGGTTATCAGGCAAAAGTTTTCTTTCCTCATTTGGAAAGTATAAATATGAAAGCATTTGAAAAGAGTTGTCCGAAGAATCAAGTTTGGATTAAATTGACTTTTTCATCTTCAAATCTACATACAGGTGAGTAATTTCTAAAATACTAATTTAAAAGCTTTAGTTATTGTTTTAGAAAGAACTGCTTAATATCTTCAAAATTAGTTTTGTATGATTTGGATCTTATCTGGACATGGAGTGATCGGATTAAGTATAAACCGGACATAATGTTGTCCGGATTGCTTTTAAACCGGACATGTATTATCCGATTTAACTGTAAACTGATCAAGTGTTGTGCGATTTAGGGTGTTAGTGCAAATTTGAATTATGAAAACCGGATAAAGGTTTTAAACAGAGAACTAGGAATATGACCAAGCATTGTGCGGTTTAGCCTTAAATCACTCAAGGGTTGTGCGGACTAGTTATAAATCGGACAAGGGATTGTTGACCAGAGAGCTGACTGGATTACTTATTCGGATAACTTATGCCGACGTTTCTTTGATGAAATTTCAAGTGTTGGATTTTCTTAGAATTTTTATAATTTGGTAAATTATTGGGTTTAATTACATTATTGAAAAAGGGGTATTTTATATCTTTTTAAATAAAAGATATGTTCCTACCAAGCGTAGTGACGTATGTATGTTTTGGTATGGAACTTGATTTGGGAAAAACATTTCTACCAAGCGTGGTGACGTATGTCTGTTTTCGTATGGAATTGGATTTTGTGAATTGTTTCTACCAAGCGTGGTGACGTATGTCTGTTTTGGTACRAAACTTATTTTAAGAGATAGTTCCCCCAGACGTGGTGACTTTTGTCTGTTCTGGCTTGGAACTGGTAATGGGTAGTTTCAGACGTGGTATTTTTTCCTGTTTTGATAAGTAACCCTGTTTTGATGGAGGAACAAGGGTGGCATATCAAGGAGAGGTGTACTTGGAATAAGGAGGCATTATCATATGTGGTTATTATTATAACTCTTATTATTATTACTAATTGGAGTTAATAACTTTGAATCATCATTTGTTTGTGACATGATGAATTAGAGATATTATTCCTATTAGAAATAATAATTTAGATGTTATTGAGAGGGGAAAATGGTTTGTCACTTGGGTAAGTGTTGCCCTAAATCTTTCCATTGACAATCACATATGAATTCATATTTTTTTAGTCTGATGAATCAAAGGAAATATAGTCAAAATGTTAGTTTCATTTTGGAATATTAATTTTTAGACAGATACATTTGTATCAAGAACTGAGATTGTTGAGTTTATCATATTATTCATTTTATTGAGGACTGCATAGTCTGATTGAAATGCAAATATTCCTGAGCAAAAATATTTTTATATTTTGGTGATTATCACCTTGCATTTTCAAAGAAGGGATTTACTCACTAGACCCTTCTAGTCTAACCCTCATTTTATGTCTTAAAAATGTGCAATACAGGAACTGCGGGGTACGGGGATAGTAAGGGGAAAGGGAAAATGTGATTATTTTCCTAATCTGATATCTGCTTTTGAAGATCTGCTTGAGATTGCTTATTTTGGATAATACATGTTGTATTACATGTAATAGTACATGATTTTGTTTTGGAATTTTTCATATGTAGATTTTGTACATATAAGAATCCTTGTACTAGTGGGAYCATGTGATGTAAACTATATTTCTATGTAATGAAATATGTGTTATATGCAAATGTGGTGTTTGGGGATGTTATACATGTGGTATCAGAGCCTTAGTTTAAGAGACTTAGGTATTCGGAGCATGATACCTAGACCTAAACTGTCATTTGAATGTTAAGGGTCCCGGACATTGTTAGTATCTCTGGAAAATGAATATAATGGGTTAAAGAGGGCAGTATGTAAGGTGAATTCGAATTACAAATGGCCAATGTAATTATGAATTTACAGGTACATACCTATMCTCGGATACCATATTATATTTGGGAATGTGAATACGTGATATTTAATACTAAAATATCTATAGATGTCTAGTCGATCACGAAGATCAGAAAGAACTACCCGCCCTGCATCTGAAGATAGGGAGGAATCTCTTGTTAATCCACCAACCTATGCTTCGGGAAGTAGAGGTCGGGGAAGGAGTAGGGGTAGAGGTCAAGGGAGGAGTCAGGTCGAGAGTCTCTCTGATCAAGGGGAGTCTATTTCTGGATATGTACATCAGGAGCAGAGGCAACAACCTGAGTTTATAACTAGAGGTTTTGGCAGAAGAAATGGGAAAATTGAGGGAAACTTTAATATCCATTATAGGATTGCCAGCTAGAATAGATACTGAGCGAGTTGGAATTAATCCACCAGCCCCTTCAGCAAACAGCAATAACCGGGGAGGAGACATAAAAATGTTCTTGACTTGTAAACCTCCAACCTTTTCAGGAGAAAGAGATCCAGTAAAAGCAATGTGTTGGATAAAAGAGATTGAGTCAGAATTAAACATTAGTAGATGTTCTGAAGATGATAAGGTTAGATTTGCGGTATCTATGCTCAAATCTAATGCCTTATATTGGTGGGATGTGGAGTCCTCGGCACAACCAAATATACTTCAAACAATGTCTTGGGAAGAATTTGTGAACAAATTCAAAACATAATTCTGTTCTACGACAGCAGTAAGGCAAATGGAAGAGGATTATGAAACTGGAGCAAGGGAGTAGATCTGTACGAAATTATACCGAGAAATTTATTCAGTATTCCCATTTTGCGGAACATTATGTTTCTTCAGAGTCTCGAAAGGTGGAAAGGTATATTTGGGGATTGAAACCCTCTATCTAGGAGTTTGTGATTGCTATGAACCCTGCCACTTTCTCTTTAGCAGTAAATGTTGCTGAAGTTATTGAAAGAAACAAAAAATGGCAAGGAGAAGAGAAAACAATAGAGAAAAGAAAGTGGGAGGGATCTTCAGTCAGTTTTCGAAGACCCAAGTTTATTAAACCAGATAACCGTACTCTTCAGCCGCCATCTGTTGGAATTGTCCAAAGTGTCAATAGGTGCATCAAGGAAGTTGTTCCTCTGAACCAAAAAGATGGTATCGTTGTGGTTTGGCGAGACATTTGTCAAGGGACTACACTACACCCAAAAGATGTTTTCAGTGCAATTCACTTGACCATATTCGACCGAATTGTCCACAAGTAAGAATTCCTCATTTGACAATGGGAGGAAATGCTCTCAGTAATCATGGAAGGCCTAGTGCACCTAGGGGAGGCCAGAGTGGAGTAAGAGGTAGATCATTTCAAATGACAAAGAATGAGGCAGAAGCAACCCTAGATGTGGTAACAGGTACCTTTCTTCTGAATTCCATACGTGCTAAGGTGTTGTTTGATTCTGGTGCAAATTTTTTGTTTATATCACCATCATTTGCTCAATCTGCATCTTTGAAATTTGTGCTATTTGATGACAAATTAGTAGTTGACACTGCTAATAGTCATGAATCTGTTATTAAAGTATTTAATAATTGTATTATTGTTATTGAGGGTATGAATTACCAATTCGACTCTTCCCTATGCCGATGAAAGACTTTGATGTAGTAGTGGGTATGGATTGGTTGGCAGAACATCAGGCCAATATTGTTTGCAATAAGAAAATGATCAGAATTATTCTGCTAAACCAAGGAATAGTTATTATTTATGGTGATCGTCAGAATCATCATACTAGTCTTCTGTCTGTGTTAAAAGCCCGAAAATCTATCCCGAAGGGGTGTCAGAGGTGTTTGGCAGATGTTATTGATGTAGGGAAAGAAAAAGGGAAGCAGGAATTGATTCCGATTGTTAGTGAATACCCAGAAGTTTTTCCAGAAGATTGGTCTAGTCTACTGCCAAAAAGAATTATTGAATTCATGATCGATCTTATACCGGGGCAGCACCAGTAGCCAAGGGGCCGTATCGATTGGATCCATCAGAATTAAAAGAATTATTTGCTCAGTTGAAGGATTTATTAGACCTAGCACTTCACCATGGGGTGCTCCGGTCCTATTTGTTAATAAGAAAGATGGATCTATGTGAATGTGTATAGATTATCGTGAATTAGATGAGTTGACAATCAAGAACAAGTATCCTCTACCAAGGATTGATGACTTGTTTGATCAACTGGTGGGAGAAAGTTATTTCTCCAAGATCGACTTAAGATTGGAGTATCATTAGTTGAAGGTCAGGGAAGAATACGTTGCTACAACAGCTTTCCGAACCAGGTATGGTCATCATGAATTCTAAGTTATGCCATTCGGCTTAACTAATGTGCCCACAACCTTTACGGATTTGATGAATAGGGTATGTAAGAAATATCTTAATAAATTCCTTATTGTATTTATTGATGATATACTTATATACTCTAAGACCGAAGAAGAGCATGCGGAACATCTTCGCCTCATACTAGAATTGTTGAAAAGAGAAAAGTTGTATGCCAAGTTGTCCAAGTGTGAGTTATGGTTAAGAGAAGTCCAATTTTTGTGTCATGTTATATCAGAGGATGGGGTAAAGGTAGATCCAGCCAAAATTGAAGCAGTAGAAAAGTGGGAGGCTCCAAAGACTCCTTCTGAAGTCTGAAGCTTTTTGGGATTGGCAGGCTATTATCGTAAGTTCATCCAGGACTTTTATAAGATAGTCGTGCCATTGACCAAATTGACTCGGAAGAATGTTAAATTTCAGTGGGAGAAAGAACAGCAAGCAACCTTCCAACGGTTGAAGGATCATCTCTGCAGTGCGCCGGTGTTAACCCTACCAGATGGATCAGAAGATTTTGTAGTATACAGTGAGGCCTCGAAACTAGGATTGGGATGTGTTTTGATGCAAAGAGGAAAGGTGATTTCTTATGCGTCAAGGCAATTGAAAGATGATGAGAAACAATATCCAACTCATGATGTGGAATTAGTTGCGGTGGTGTTTGCTTTGAAAATCTGGAGGCATTATCTTTTGGGATAAAATGTCAGATTTATACTAATCACAAGAGTCTGCAACATTTGTTTAGCTAGAAAGAATTGAATATGCAGCAGCATCGGTGGATTGAACTTGTAAATGACTATGATTGTGAAATCCTTTACCACCCAGGAAAAGCCAATGTGGTAGCTGACGCTCTGAGCAGGAAAGAAAAGATGGAGACTATTAAAGAAGTAGCAATGAGAATAAATTTGGTCCCTGATATCCACAGAGATATTAGAAAGAGGCCATAAAAGAAGATCATGTTAAATCAGAAAGATTGGGTAATATAAAATCAACTCTAAAACAGAACAATGAAAGAATTATATGCTTTCAAGGACGAATTTGGGTACCATGTTTTGGGAATATCCAGAGTACTATACTAAATGAAAGCCATAAGTCTCGATACTCTATTCATCTAGGAACCAATAAGATGTACAGGGAATTGAAACCTTTTTATTGGTGGCCAGGATTGAAGAAAGACATAACAAGATATATGGAACAATGTATAACGTGTCTACAGGTTAAGATTGAACATCAAAAGCCATATGGAAGCCTTCAATCTTTGGAGATTCCAGTATGGAAGTGGGATCACATTACAATGGATTTCGTCATGAAATTACCTTGAACTCCAACGGGGTATGATGCAATATGGGTAATTGTTGATCGCCTATCTAAATCTGTGCATTTTTTACCTATAAGAGAAAATTACTCTTTAGAAAGGCTCGCATAGAATTACATCAAGGAAATTGTAACCAGGCACAGTGTTCCATTATCTATTATCTTCGATAGAGATAACCGTTTCACATCAAGGTTTTGGGAGAGTTTGTAGAAAACCTTGGGGTCTAAAATTCGATTAAGCACAGCCTATCATCCACAAACTGATGGGCATAGTGAAAGAACTATCCAGACTCTCGAGGACATGTTAATAAGTTGTATCATTAACTTAGGGGGATCGTGGGAAGATCATTTGCCACTAATAGAGTTTGCATGCAATAACAGTTATCATTCCAGCATCTAAGCGACACCATATGAAGTATTGTATGGACGTAAATGCCGAGCGCTGTTATGTTGGAACGAGGTAGGTTAAAGACAGTTAACGGGTCTTGAGATTGTTCAAGAGAATTCTAAGAAGATTGAACAAATCCGTGAAAGAATCAAAGTAGCACAAGATCGCCAGAAAAGTTATGTAGATAATTGTCGAAAGCCGATAGAATTTTGTGTGGGTGATTTTGTGATGTTGAAAATTTCGCCATGGAAGAAGGGTGTTGTCAGATTTGGAAAGAAAGGTAAGCGCAGTCCGAGATATGTTAGGCCATTCAAAATATGTAAGCGAATTGGACCAGTGGCTTATCAGTTGGATCTACAAGAAGAGCTTAGTCTGATCCATAATACTTTCCTTGTATCGAATTTGCGAAAATGTTTACCTGATCCGAGTCACGCTGTACCATTACCAGAAGTCAAATTGGACAGTAAGCTGAACTTTGTGGAAACACCAGAAGCCGTGATTGACCAAAAAAGCAGGGTGTTAAGAAACAAAGAAATCAGTCTTGGTAAAGTACAGTGGAAGTTTCACAAAGGACCAAAGGCAACTTGGGAATTGGAATCAGAAATGAAAGCAGATTATCCATGGCTCTTTGATTAGAGGAATTCCGGGATGAAATTCTCTTGAAGGAGTGGATAATGTGATAACCAGGTTCTAGTTATTACACAATGTATTTATTATGTGAATTAATTGTTTAAGTGGATACATGCTTACATGGATTAAATGCGTGAGTATGTGTATTTTATGCATGGGAATATATGCATAATATATATAGGTGCATATATATATATATATGTGTGTGTATGTGTGTATACAAGATATCAATATGCATGTGTGTGTGCATGTGATTACATGTATGTATGGATGGTTTTGCTTGGGAACATGCATGTGGGTAATGGCTGGTTTAGCCGACTTTCCACATTTGGAAAGTATAAATATGGAAAAGGATTATCAGGCAAAAGTTTTTCTTGCCTTATTTGGGAATTGAGAGCATTTGAAAAGCGTTGTCCGGAGAATTAAGTTTGGATTAAAATTGAATTTTTCATCTTCAAATCTACATAAAGGTGAGTAATTTCTAAAATACTCTTTTAAAAGCTTTAATTATTGTTTTAGAAAGAACTACTTATTATCTTGAAAATTAGTTTTGTACGATTTGGATCTTATCCGGACAAGGGGTGATCGGATTAAGTATAAACTGGACATATTGTTGTCTGTATTGCTTTTAAACCGGACATGTGTTATCCGATTTAATTGTAAACCGATCAAGTGTTGTGCGATTTAGGTTGTTAGTGAGAATTTGAATTATGAAAACTGGATAAAGGTTTTTAAAGGAGAAATACGAATACGACCAAGAATTGTGCGGTTTAGCCTTAAATCGTTCAAGGGTTGTGCGGACTAGTTATACGGATAAGGGAATGTTGTCCGGATAGTTGACCGGGTTACTTATTGCATTTAATTACATTATTGAAAAAGGGGTATTTTATATCTTTTTAAATAAAAGATACGTTCCTACCAAGCGTGGTGACGTATGTATGTTTTGGTATGGAACTGGATGTGTTAGCTCTCATTACTTTAATGTAAAAGTATAGAAAAAGTAAAACAACAAGTATTGACAGAAGCTGATCTGTTACAGAAGACCTCAGAGGACAATTATCAGAAGAAGCTCTTTTGTACAAGGTTAAAGTGACAGAACCTCTGTCTTCATCCACAGAGGTTCTGGAAACTTGTCCTCTGCCAAGGCAATGTTACAAGACAAAGACGACAGAACCTCTGTCGTGTCTCACAGAGGTTCTGGAAGATGTTCCTCTACTACATACGCTTCAAGTCATTTCCAGCAGAGCTTCTGTGATGTTTCACATAGGGTCTGCAGCTAGTCTTCTGTGTAGATTATCTTTAGCTAGTTTTACTTAGGTCTTTTAGCTGCTCGTGTCTTCCACATGATCTTGTCTGTAATCTGTTTCAGATGAACGACTTAGATTTAATTGTTTTAGGTCGTGTCAGGAAACGGTTATTTGCTTGTATAAATAGCAGTGTAGGCCTTTGTATTTTGTGAGCTTCCAGATTTGTAATCGTCGACATCTTCAATCAATTGAAAATCATTTGAAGCAATTCTCTTTGTGTTCTTTATTTGTTCTTCATTGTGTTTTTACTGTTTCTATCTGTTTGATTAATATTGTTTCTGCTGCTCTACTACTGTCAAACCGATCATTCAAGTAAGTTTTAGTACCAAGAATTGAGTTATTCGATCCAACAATTGGTATCAGAGCAGGTTTCAAATTTTAATTTGATTATTTCTGTTCTTGGTATTCATTCTTTGTCGACTCTAGAACACGTA
>NC_037544.1:20064078-20065008 GCF_001531365.2 Cynara cardunculus var. scolymus | reverse complement strand
TGGCTCTAGTTGCAGAGGACGGGTGCTCCAACAAAGGAAATGAGGGGAAGGAGGCGAAGAAGGAGAAGAAAAAGAAGAAGATGGTGTTGATTGCTGACAGTGATCAAAGCTCTGAGGAAGAAGAGGTCTCTATGAAGGAGATCATGAAGACTCTTGCATTGATCACAAGAGAATACAGAAAGGGTGGAGATAGGAAGGAGTACAGAAGCTTCAGTCGCAGAAGCTTCAACGAAGGAGAGAAGTCTGAGAAGAAAGAGAGGGACCAGAAGCCCTATCAGAGGGCTGAGGAACAAAAGAAGGAAGAGCCCAAAGATGGCTGCTTCAAATGTGGCAAACCTGGCCACTACGCTGCAGACTGCTGGTCCAAAGGACTAAGGACAACACAGAGGGGTCCGAAAGATGTGGCCTACTACAAAAGGAAGGCTGAGTTTTATCAACAAAAGTCACTCTTAGCTCAATCCAGTGAGCTAGTCACAGATGAATCCTCTGATGACGACGATCAGAAGGGTCTTCTCGCATGGGAAGACTCAGACTCAGAGGATGAATTCTTCTGTGGGATGGCTGAAGTTGAGACAGACTCCTCTGCAAGAAATGACCTAGAGGTATCTACTTCCTCCTCTTCTGATTCTTTTGATTTCTTCATAGAGATTCTTGAAAATCTCGATCAATGTCATTTCGAGCATCCAGGCTCAAAAGAAAAAGTTTTATTTTATGACAAGGAAGTCAGGTTGCTCACAGAAGAAAGAAATCGTTTTTTCAAAATGTTTGAAGAAGAGCGAACCAAGTTTTTAAATCTTGAAAATTCTTCCAAACAAAATGCTAGCCAAGGTGGAAAAAGATTTAAAATTAAAGGTGGAAGAGCTAAGACAGATGGAACACGAGAAATGCAATGTTACCTCTGTAAAGGAATTCTTTCAGAAAGAAAGGGAA
>NC_037544.1:20062864-20063978 GCF_001531365.2 Cynara cardunculus var. scolymus | reverse complement strand
GCCACAGAGCCTCCTTCTTGACGCAAATAAGAAGACAAAAGCTCTAATGTACCAATCATGTGCCTCGAGCACCCCGAGTCAACAACCCAGGTAGACACATGATGTTGTAACTGCAACCATACAACGTTTAATTTAGGTACCCACTTCCAATTGGGTTCTTTAAAATTAGATTGCTTTAAGAATGTATCAACATCCTTAGATTTGGCTTTAATTTTCTTGGAAGAAACGCCAATCTGTATCTTATTCTCCCCAGAGCCTAGACTCTTAGGGTGAGAGACTCGACATGAAGAGTGGTGGATGTGTGTAGAAGGAGTATGCATGAAATCGAAGCAATTACAAGAGGAGACATAACAAGAAATTTGCATAGATTTTTCATTAGATTGCACAAAGAAGGGTACATATTTTTTGTTTTTAGAGCCCTTCCTAGATATGGGCTTCTTATTACAAGATTCCTTTACTAATCTAGGCTCTCTTTTCAAAATCTTTTGAAAAACATTCTGTATTCATCCCAACTTTAGTTTTCCTGCATTTACTGCAACAGAAGCTTTGTTAGATAAAGGCCATTTGTTCAATTGCTGCCAGGTGTAAATAKGCTTCTGTGTTTTAGAGACAGAGCGTTGAGAATTACCTTGCTTTCGGATTTCTTTCTTTTCTTTCTCAACACTTATAGCAGTCTCTACAACTCGGGTAGGACTGACTTTAAAATTTGAGGCATTTTCATGCTTTGACGTGACTTTACTAGAGAGCTCTGTGTTAAAATTAGTTTTAAGAAGAGGCTTATTTATAGAAGGCTTTGTGATAAAAGATGGAAAGAATTCCAGAGCCTCTGCGGACAATTTTCGTTCAAGAGGCTGTCAAAAAGGATAATTTTCTTGAGAATCTGGTTGACCGAACTTGAAAATTCCTATATGATCCTGTCTCATGAATCTCTGTGGAATGGAATCCTTCTTTGCAGAAGGTGAGAAGGAATCAATATAGTCTTCATAGGCTATATTTTCCATGGATAAACAAGGTTTGGTGTCCGGATCAACCAACAGCTTTTGCYTCTTGAAGATGGGCTTAGAATTAGAAAGTTTGCTTTTTAAATTGTTTGAGGATCTAAAGGTATTCTCTA
>NC_037544.1:20061752-20062001 GCF_001531365.2 Cynara cardunculus var. scolymus | reverse complement strand
CTCTGCAAGGGCTTCTGTTCCTTCTCTTTCTTCTCTGATCTCTCTCCTTCTGTGAAGCTTCTGCGATTGAAGCTTTTGAACTCCTTTCTTTCTCCACCCTTCCTGAATTCTMTTGTGATCAAGGCAAGAGTCTTCATCATCTCCTTCATGGAGACCTCTTCTTCCTCAGAACTGTTGTCACTATCTGCAACTAGCACCACCTTCTTCTTCTTCTTCTCCTTCTTTACCTCCTTTTCCTTCCCAGAACAC
>NC_037544.1:20061278-20061693 GCF_001531365.2 Cynara cardunculus var. scolymus | reverse complement strand
GCCATAGTTCCTTTTCAATTGAAGAACTTGAGACTCTTGGCTCTTGAGGGAGCCAAATAAGTCTGCTAATGTCCATGTTTCTAGATCCAGGATGGCCTTCATGGACATTGTKATATTCATCCATTCAGCCCCAARKCTTTTCRAGAATAGTGAGTTATTCTCCTCTGCCGTTCTCGGGATGCCATACCTCTTACAGTTGCTCATTAACGTGTTTAGTCTAGAGTATGTATCTGACAATGACTCACCATCTTTAGCCTTGACGCTGTAGTACTCGTCGATGCAAATTGCACGATTGTTCTTAAGCGTTTTCCTTCCACCTTCAATTTGCTTTTTCAGTTCTGCCCAAATCTCCATGGACAGTTGACAGAGATCAATACACTTAAAGATGTCATTAGGAATTGCCATGATCAACAAA
>NC_037544.1:20049344-20060475 GCF_001531365.2 Cynara cardunculus var. scolymus | reverse complement strand
CAGCTAATAAACCTAAGTAAAACAGCTAAAGAAGATCTACACAGAAGACAGGCTGCAGACCCTCTGTGAGACATCACAGAGGCTCTGCTGGATATAACTTGAAAGCACATTGACGCAAAGGAAATCTTCCAGAACCTCTGTGAGACACGATAGAGGTTCTGTCGTCTTTGTCTTGTAGCATTGTATTTGCAGAGGACCAGTTTCCAGAACCCCTGTGAGACACGACAGAGGTTCTGTCACTTAAGACTTGTACGCTTGAGCATCTTCTGCTGTTGGTCATCTGTGGTCTTCTGTGACAGATCATCTTCTGTCAACACTTGCAATATTACTTTTTCCATACTTTTACATTTAAAGAAATGAGAGCTAACAATACCACCCCCAGCTTTGAAGCATCGGTGTAAACCACAAAGTCTTATGTTCCCTCTGGGAAAGATAACACTAGGGCATTTCAAAGATGATATTTCAATAACTGGAAAGCTTTTTGTTGTTCCACCTCCCACTGAAACTTGATACTCTTCTGAGTTAATTTGGTCAATGGAACGGCTATTTTAGAAAAATCATGAATAAATTTATGGTAGTAGTCTGCCAATCCCAGAAAGCTTTGGACTTTGGAAGGAGTTCTTGGTGCCTCCCATTTTTCGACTACCTTAATCTTTGTTGTATCTACCTTTACCCCTGCCTCTGATATAACATGACCTAGGAATTGAACTTCCCTCAACCAAAATTCACATTTAGACAGCTTTGCATACAACTTTTCTCTTTTCAAGAGCTTGAGTATCAATCGGAGATATTCTGCATGATCTTCTTCGGTTTTAGAGTATATGAGAATATCATCAATAAATACGATAACGAGTTTATCAAGATATTCTTTGCATACCCAATTCATTAACTCCATAAAGGTTGCAGGTGCATTAGTTAAACCAAATGGCAAAACTAAGAATTCATGGTGTCCATACCTTGTTCGAAAGGTTGTTTTAGTAATATCTTCTTCTTTGACTTTGAGCTGATGGTATCTTGATCTTAAATCAATCTTCGAGAAATAACTAGCTCCCACCTGCTGATCAAACATGTCATCAATCCTTGGCAACATATATTTGTTTTTTATCGTAAATTTGTTCAGCTCCGGTAATCTATACACATTCGCATAGACCCATCTTTTTTTTTCACAAAAAAGACTGGAGCTCCCCAAGGTGAAGTACTGGGTCTAGTATCCCTTATCACGCAAATCCTTTAACTGAGTAACCAACTCTTTTAGTTCTGACGGAGCTAATTGATAGTGTGCTTTGGCTACTTGTGTACTGCTCTAGGTATTAGATCAATCCCAAATTCAACAACTCTGTCTAGCGGTAGACCGGATAAGTCCTCTGGAAAGATTTCTGGATATTCACTAACAATCGAAAACGGTTCTTGCTTCCCTTTTTCTTTCTTTGCATCAATTGCATAAGCTACATATCCCTGACATCTCTTTCAAATACACTTTCGGTCTTTTAACACAGATAACAGACTACTATGATGATTTTCACGATCACCATAAATAACAACTGACCCTCGGTCTGGTAAGGTAATTCTGATCATCTTTTTATTACAGATAATACTGGCCTGATTTCCTGCCAACCAATCCATCTCTACCACTACATCAAATTCCTTCATCGGCATTAGGAACAGTCTAATTGGTAACTCACACTCCTCAATAGCAATAGCACAGTTATTAAACACATAATCAACAAATACTTGACCATTAGCAGTATCAACTACTAATTTATCATCAAGTGGCACAAAAATCATGCAAGCACATTTGGAAAAGAATGGTGATACAAATGAAAAGTTTGCACCTGAGCCAAACAACACTTTAGCATATAGAGAATTTACGAGGAATGTACCTATCACTACCTTCGGTGTAGTTTTGGTTTCATGTTTAGTCATCTGAAAAGATCGACCCCGCGCCCCTCCTTGTCCTCCTCTACCCATATTCGGTCTTCCACGAATACTCAGGGTATTACTTCCCATGGTCAGTTGTAGAGCTTTTAATTGTGGGCAGTTAGGTTGAAGATGATCTGGTGAATTGCAATTGAAACATCTTTTAGTCAATAGGCAAGTTCTCGACAAGTGACCTGCCTCACCACATTGATAACATTTTCTCATGTCTGATTTGCAATCACCCTGATGGGTTTGATGACATCGGGAACAAGCTTTCTCACTAATTCTCTGAACAGGTCTGTTGCTATACTTCACAGACTTCAGCCCTCGGTTTCCTATCCATGGTCCTTCCCATTTTCTTTTCTCAATAACATTTCCTTCTTCCTGTCTGTTCTTAGTCCTCTTTGTTACCTCTGTTGCATCAACTGTCAAAGAAAACGTAGTCGGATTCATGCCTATCACAAACTCCTGAATTGATGGTTTTAATCCCCAATATATCTCTCCACCTTTCTAGATTCAAATGAGATATAGTGCTCGGCAAATCGAGAATATTCAATGAACTTTTCTGTATATTCTCGTACAGTTCTGGTACCTTGCTCCAGCTTCAAGAAGTCTTCTTCCATCTGTTTTATAGCTGCTTTAGGACAAAACTGTTCTTTGAATCTAGTAACAAACTCTATCCATGATCATTTTTGGTAGATGTCTATTCTGGCTAATGATTCAATTTCCCACAAGAACAGTGCATTAGACTTCAACACTGATACAACGAATCTAACTTTATCTATCTCTGGACATCGGATATTATTGAATACAGATTCTATTTCTTTGATCCAGCACATAGCTTTAACTGGATCTCTTTCTCCAAAAAAGGTTGGTGGTTTGCAAGTTAACACTTTGATATCTTCCTCTTTATTTTTATGACTTGAACTGAAGGATTTATTTCAACCCTTCCAGTTTCGATTCTGGTAGGTATCTCCATGATAGAAGTCAAACATGTCTCTGGTCACATATTCGGGCTGGGGCATCTGCTCTAGAATCACAATTTCAGAATTAGATTCTCAATTGTCTGCATGAGTTTCTGTTTGGCTATTTTTGCCTCTATTTTGTACTATTCCTCTGCCTTTGCCTCTACCTCTGCCTCTGCCCTCAAATGTACCAAGGGGAGTAAGAACAGTGGAATCCTCTTCATCATTAGGATTGGGGCGGGTGATCCTTTCAGACATTCTGGATCTACTAGTCATTTGTAGATTTCAAAGTTAATAAACACACTTTCACATTCCCAAATATAATAAAGAGTCCAAGATCAGTTATGTACCTGTAAATTCAAAATTACATTGGCAATTCAAAATAATGAGCTTATGTATGACCAAAGCCTCTTGTTCTACTAACCAGAACCTCTGGCTAAAAAAACAATGACCAACCAAAGCCCCTCCGGTTGGTCCTTCTTTGTATAAAAAGTTTTCTCAGTTAAAATAAAAGTATGAAATCTTATGAACACTTTTTAAAACACAATTCTTGACACAGAGCTCCTATCTAATAGATACAGAGCCTCTGGTTTAAGTAAACGATTTATAAAAAGACTTGTATCATAATCAAACCATCATCTAGAACCCCATTGGTTCTATGTGAGGAACGACCAGAGCCATCTGGTTCCTTTCAAGGAACAACCAGATCCTTTGTGGTTCCTCATAAATCAAACACTTTGTCAAAAGCATAGTTTATCCAAAACCATTGACCATAAGCCAAGTTTTCATCTTCTCAATAACATCATTACTATCATTTCTAATAAGAGCAACATTCTTGAGTCCTCAAATCACAAAGAAGTAAGAACTCAAAACTATTGCAATCTTAAGTGACATAATAGAAAGAGCTATAATAATAACCACACATACAAATGTCACCATTATATCCAAAGGTACACCTCTCCTTGATATGTCACCCTTATATCCGAAGTTACACCTCTCCTTGATATGCCACCCTTATCCCATGGTACACCTCTCCTTGATATGCCACCCTTATTTCCTCATCAAAATCTATATATTAGTTCCAAACGAAGACAGACCGAAGTCACAACCGTCTTGAAGGAACATCCTCTATAGCTTTAACCATCCAAAATCTATAGATTAATTCCAAACAAAGACAGACCGAATTCACAACCGTCTTGAAGGAATATCCTCTATAGTTTTAACCAATAATGGTTTCAAAACAGTTTCATCTCAAAACTTTGAAACTCAAGAAGACACAGATCTTTTAATATCATTTTTCAAACTCAAAATCTCCTTTAAATCCTTAAAATAGGATATCATCCACAACTGTTTTTAAAGAAGCAAAGTCTTCCTTATTTTCCAAAAACAGTTTCCACAACCCAGATTCATAAAACTAAACTTCGATTGTTAAAAACAGTTTTTACCATTCTTATTTCAAAATCAATCATCAAAACCACATATTTCAAATAACATCATTTAAAAGTTTTAATATCAAAAACTCACCTTAATATGCACAGATTTGAAGATTTAATCAAACAACAACTTCTTCTAGTAAACACAGATTCCTCAAGTCACTTTTATGCAAGATTTCTATCAAAAATAGCTTCATCGCCACACACACTTTTCTCTTCACAAAGATCTCTACAAAAAGTAAGATAAGATTATTTTTATCTTTCTATATATATCTTAACAAAGACGGTGTAGCTTTATTAATATAAAACTATTTTAGGGTAGTGGAAGTTTAATATATTAACTCTCTTTTCTTAACCACTAAGGTACATACTTTCATGTTATAATAATATCCCATGTATGCATATTATCATGCATGCATACATAGATTTAAGCACCCTTCACAGATGCACAAAATCACATTCACATGTATATGTTCCATGCATCTACTTTAATTAGCCATGCACATTATCCCATATTCACATATGATCACATAAAGATTACCTCGACCATTGTTGTCTTAAACCCAGGTTATCACATAGAGGGGTAGTTGTTGTGAGCTAAAAGAATTGATGAGAGTTGTATCAGGATTAAAAGATTAAAAGATTAAAAGAATCCTGTTTTGTCCTTTATAATCCAGGCAAAATCACAAAATCTATCAGTTTGCAATTATTTGGAGACTAATATTGAATAAAGCAAAGCCCATGCCAACTCTTGTCACAACCCCACCAGCTACTCATTTATCTCTCAAAAGATAAGTGTTTCAATAACACTTGGGCATGCAGCTCATAATCTATCAGTTTCTCATTTGGAGAAAATTGATATTGAAAAAGAAGGATATATGTCCCCCCCCCTTCAAGTCTTTTTTATCACAATTTGAGTCTGATAAATTTTGTATAGTCCACACTGTTTAACCCTTTTAGCCTAATTCGAGGCATTTGTTGCTTTATCTTTTCTCATTGCACAAAATTTACTAAATATTTGTTTTTTTATTATAACATTCATAGATATGTTTTTTCGTAGCTATCAATTATTGAATGGAGGTCCTGGTGAGATGAACCTTAAAAAGTCTCATATATGAAGTACATTTGTTATACTAAATATATCTATTATATTCACAGGCCAATCTTTTATAAGATTGAAAACAAGTTCATATGTTGAATTTGGTTATTTTTCTCATCTTCAGAATAAGAAAATATTATATAAGCGAATTTGAAAAGATTTGCTTACCATTTTATGAATTGACGACATACTTTCGAAGATTCATTCATTTTGGTGTATGATGCAAATGCTTCTCATTTCATCATAAGGGGGAGCGTATATATAATGAATGAAAATTTATGCGTCAATTCTGAAGATCAGGAACTTTTCAAGTTTAAAAGAGTGTATGTGATGATTATTTATTGTTGTTGAACATCTTGCTGAACATCTTTATGCTGTAATGTTGGAGGGGGAGTGAATGTGAAGATTTGATCTTATCAGAAGTTTACTGGAAAAGATTTCAAGTCATATATATTTTGTATCTGTTTTTGTTAAAGAAGAATGTTGGGATTGAACTGAAGAGTTTTTCATGTGGAAAATTTTGTTTTCGGGGGAGAATGTTTCATCTTAAAAAGGGAGAATGTTGGGAATGTCAAATCTGAATTATGTTGCTGATTTAGTTTTTCATCAAAGTAAGAGAATTAAAGTGAAAGGAGGAGAATGTTTTTAGTTCTACATTCAAGGGGGAGAATGTTTTTGCATGGGGAAGAAGGTTTGCAGAATGTCATGAAGATTTAAAGTTTCTTAAAGCTTCATTGTTTCAAAAGAGAGTAAGATTGTACAAATTCTTTCAATCTTACATCTAAAGGAGGAGAATGTTAGGTTTGAATTTTTGAGCTTATTTGTTGTATTCAATCTTGAAAGATTCTCCTTGTAATCTTGTTTTGTTTAGACATATAAATAGGTTTAGTCTAGTGCTTAGTTAGGTGTGGTGTTTTGAGAGAGCTTAATTGAGATTAGTATTGTAATTGTTGAGCTTTGAAGCTAATATACATACTTTGACTGTTTGACTTTTTCTCTCAAGATTCATATTCTTGAATTTGCCATTTGTGTGTTCTTGATGATGTTTCAATATTGATTGAACAATTGGGATTTTCAAAAAGTCACACCACGTCTGGAAGTATCCATCACCCAGTTCCAAGCCAGAACAGACAAATTTCACCACGTTTGGGGGAACTACCTCTTAAAACAAGTTTCATTCCAACAGACAAATATCACCACGTCTGGAAGAAACATTTCTCAAAATATAGTTCGATACCAAAACGACATACGTCACCATGCTTGGTAGGAACATTTCCCAAAATACAGTTTCATACCAAAACAAACTTACGTCACCATGCTTGGTAGAAACATTTCCCAAAATATAGTTTCATACCAAAACAGACTTACGTCACCACGCTTGGTAGAAATATTATCTTTCACTTTGAAATATATAAAATACCCCTTTTCACAATAACAAATTTAAACCCAAAATAATTGTTAGTTTGTAAAAATCCCAATAATTCCAGATACTCAAATTCTTGTGCGGATAGTTGTATCTGGACAAGCAATCCGGCCAACATGTCCGGACAGGCTTGGCCGGAAGATAAACACCTTTATCTGGATGTACTCCTATCCGGGAAAACAAGAATAATATAAATAATAGAATTATAACTCTCAATCTGGACAACACTTTAGCCTGATATGATTTTCACCGGTCAACATGGTGTCCGACTTCCAAACTTATTTGGTTAATAAAATGACCAGATATGCCCAACTCCGATTGACACTACAGTCGGGTTTATACCAATCCGATCAACATTATAACCATACACTCCCAAATCCGGTCTATACTATGACCGGATACTCCCAAATCCGGTCGACACTATAACCTTAATCGGCTGTTGAATATGGCAAGAGCAACATGTAAGATATTCATGATATGAAAAAATCCTAAAATAAAACTAGTAGTAAATTGAATTGCAATGGTTGTTTTGAAGAATACTCACCTTATGCAAATCGAACTTTGAGAATGAATGTAATTTATGAAGGCAACTCCCAATTCGACCTTAATTCAGCCTTAGAGTGAAAACTTTCTGCAATTTCTTCTCTAAAAAATTTCCGAAAATGGCAAGAAGCTTGCCTCACCCTCTCCCCCTTCTATTTATACATTTCATTTTCCAGAAAGGCGGTCACACCCCCACATGCATGTGTATTTACTTTATCACCATCCATGCATGCATATGTACTATTTATGCATGAAAACCATGCACCATAAAATATACATCATAAATTTTCATACGCAAACACATAATTATAACTCATGCATATATATATTCCCATGTATGAAAATAACATACTCACATATTAAACTCATGTAAGCATATATTCACATAATCAATAAATCACATATTAAATACCTCGGGTGATAATCAGAACCCAGTTATCACAACAAAATTAAAAAATCGTAAAAAAACAGCCAAAAACTGCAATTTGATGCAATTAATCAACACAAATTAGTTCGCAATTAGTGCAGAAACAAAATGAACACAAAAATTGCAACAAAAATATATCAAAATAGGTCGAATTAATCCAAAATGTCTAAGAACAATAGCTCAAGAAGTCAAACATAGAAAATCACAAATCCAACAATAAATCTAAGTCCAAATCCAATTTTGTCAATCTGATTAAGCTCTGATACCAATTATGATCCCAGTTTTCAAGTCTAATCAATCCAATTAGTAAAAATGATCAAGAACAAGATGAAGAAATCAAATCAATGGCAAGATTGATTATGTCAAAGTAAGTACAATGTTCTTGAAACAATCAATCTCACAATCTATACGAATCAATCTCTCAAAGTGTAAATCAACTAACAAAACTAACACCAATCTATTTATGCATGCACTATAAAAGGAAACAAAATTTACCTTCTATAAAAGTAAACTACAAACTAAAGATTACAAAGCTCTTAAAATAGTTTAAGCATCTGGCCTTGAATACAACACTTATGGTTAGACACTTGAACCCAAGAGGTTGTTGCATGTAGACTTCTTCTTTCAGCTTACCTTTCAAGAAGGCTGAATTAACGTCCATTTGATAGACTTGGAATCCTTTATGTGAGAGAAGGCCAAGAATAAGTGTGTAGCTTCTAGCTTTGCCACTGGTGCAAAGGTCTCATCATAGTCTATGTCTTCTTCTTGGCAGTAGTCTTTTGCAACTAACCTGACTTTGTTTCTAATAACTCTGCCATCCTCGTCTTTCTTTTTCCTGAAAACCCACTTAGTGCCAATTGCATGTTTATCTTTTGGTAAAGGAACTAAAGTCCAAAACTTGTTTCTTTCAAACTATTGAAGCTCTTCTTGCATGACATCGACTCAACATGGATCTTGTAGGGCTTCATGGACTTTCTTTGGCTCTACCATTCTTAGAAAGTTTATGAATAAATATTCATTGGTAGTGGCAACTCTTGTCTTTACACCTCGTGAAGAACACCAATAATTTGGTGTGAGGGATGGTCTTTAGTCTATCTTGTCATGAGAGGGTGAACAATCTGAGGAGTTCTAAAATCTTGCTCAATTGGATTGTTTGTCAATATGTATTTTAAGGGTGATGATGGCTCTGCTTGCTCCCTATTGAATTGAGGTATAGAGGGACCAGGTTCAAATACAGAGATGGTAATCTCTGGCTCTGGACTGGGCTCTAATGCAGAGTTGGGAAACTCTGGTTCTGGATCTGCAAGATCAAAAGAGGGTGTAGAGGCATTGGATGGGCTAAAGATTGATGTACCTGAAGGTTGTGGCTCTCCTTGAACGCATGCAGAGGCACCTCTAGTTGCACACCTAGAGATGACTTTATCAATAAAGAATTCATCAAATAGTTGTTCGAGTTCCAATTCTCTTGATTTCGATAGAGAATTGGAAGTCACATGGTTTAGCCTGAGTTCAGTGTTGGAGTACTCTAATGTCATAAGTTTTTTTATTGTCGAACAAGTCATTGGTGCTCTCCATGATCGTCTTGGTTTTGATGTTGAAGACTCTGTAGGCTTTGTAATGTATTGAATATCCAAAGAATTTTCCTTTGTCTATCTTCTTTTCAAATTTGCCAAAATGCTCACGGTCATTGAAGATGAAGCTCCTGTAACCAAATATGTGCAAACATTTAATGTTAGGCTTTCTTTAGTTGATGAGTTCATAAGGAGTTTTCAAATGTCTCTTGACCACAATTGCTCTATTTTGCATCAGGCACGCGATCGAGAAAGCTTATGCCCAAAATGGGTTAGAAGACCAGAGGCTGCATGCATTTTTCTTGCAACTTCGACTAAGGTTTTGTTCTTCCTTTCCACAACACCATTTTGTTGTGGTCTTCTTGCAGGCCCAAAATTTCTGGGATATTCCCTCTTTGGCAAGGTACTCATCAATTTTTTGTATTTTTGAACTTTGTACCATTGTCACACATCTTTTAAATTCTGCTTCGTGGAAGAACGTTAATCTTGCTCATCAGCTTTATCAACAACTCTAGTACATCTGATTTTTGCCCTACAAACTCAATCCAAAAACTCAATCCAAGTATATCGAGAAAATTCATCAATAAGTACAAGGATATACTTCTTGCCAGACATGCTTTGTATAGAGATTTTGC
Source organism: Cynara cardunculus var. scolymus (assembly GCF_001531365.2). Lineage (NCBI taxonomy): Eukaryota > Viridiplantae > Streptophyta > Magnoliopsida > Asterales > Asteraceae > Cynara > Cynara cardunculus. The sequence continues at coordinate 20,050,462 of NC_037544.1, read as the reverse complement.
CACAGAGGTCCACGTGAAGCATATGCAGAGGTCTGACACAGGAAACATCAGTCTTTGCCTTATGAGAGGCTCGTTTGAGTTTACCCATCTCACAAGTAGGACATAGATGATCCTTTTCGAACATTACCATAGGTAGTCTCACAACTAAATTGTGTTTATCAAGCTTCTCAATATTTGAAAACTTAAGGTGAGACAACTTGTGGTGCCAGTGCCACGTTTCTTGACTCTTGCGAGATATGAGATAGAAGGTCTCTATACTAGCTTTGGGTGAGAACTTCATAGGATACAGGTTGCCCTTGAAATCGGCTTTTAGCATCTCCTGATCAGATTCTGACACCAATGAGCAAGACTCCCTTTGGCAGTTGACATTGTAGCAATAATCACATAGCTGACATATGCTAAGTAGATTGTGCTTGAGCCCAGAAACATAAGCAACCTTTGAGACAGAAACCTTACATGCGTTGGGAACTCCATAACCCTTGATATGTCCTTGCATATTGTAACCAAAGGTCACATTTCCTCTATATTTGTCTTTGAAAGAGGAAAGCAACTCTTTTTTACCAGTCATGTGCCTAAAGCATCCAGAATCAAGGTACCAGATGTGCACATGCTATTTCTACAAAACAAATTTAAAGATTTTTAGGTACCCATTTCATGATAGGTCCTTTATATTAGGATTAGGAGACTGATTGCTTTTGGGGCAAAGGCTCTGCTTCAACACTTGGTTTTCCAGACGCATCTGGTTTGCTAGATCTGGCCTTAGGAGCTTGCTTCTTCTAGGTCTTTGGAAATTTTCTTTTCATTGACCCAAAGAGAATGCAGTTGGTTCTTGAGAGGTGATTTTTAATTATTGCAACAGAGAAAGACATTTGCAATTATGGACACAATTTTTTAAGACAAAAAGATTCATTGTATTCATGAAACTTGGGATTCTTTTTATTACAATCATTCCTAGAATTAGTCGTTCGATTGAACTTCCTATCTAGATTGAACTTGTTGGATCGAATAACTCAATTCTTGGTACTAAAACTTACTTGAATGGTCGGTTTGACAGTAGTAGAGCAGCGGAAACAATATCAATCAAACAGGTAGAAACAGTAAGAAGACAATGAAGAACA
>NC_037544.1:20045565-20048895 GCF_001531365.2 Cynara cardunculus var. scolymus | reverse complement strand
TCACTTTAACCTTGTACAAAGGAGCTTCTTCTGTTGATTGTCCTCTGAGGTCTTCTGTAACAGATCAGCTTCTGTCAACACTTGCTGTTTTACTTTTTCTATACTTTTACAATAAAGGAATGAGAGCTAACAATCTCCCCCTAAGTATGAAAAAGTAAACTAAGCTATTAAGTGGAAGAACATGACTTAATTGAAAGGCATTACAAGAGGAGATTAAACATCATCCTCGAAATGAATTGACTGAAAAAAAATTACAAAACGTAAAAGATAGAGTTTGATACAGGCCATATACTTTTACAGAGGATTAACCAACTTCAGATTCTGGGAAGTCATCTACTGGATAGGTCAAATCTGACTTGATGGTTTTGTAGACKTCAAACATCCATTCTCTGAAATTGATTTGAATTTTGATTGACTCCAAGACTTTTGACACTTTATTCATCCTTAGATGCCCTTTGTCCAGTTCTGCCGCTGCCTTTCTGAAGATCCATTCAAGTGTCTCTGTCGAAAATTTGTGTGTCTCTGTTGGATCATAGACGCGTAGGATTTCGTTTTTGTCCAAAAACACAAATCCATAAAWGGGGTTGTGAATGATGGTGTTTGGTGAATGCCTATGAATCCAACTTGCCCTGCTGTTAGGAGGAGAGATCTTTAGATCTTGTTGGACTAACCTCATTGCAAGCTCGAAGTCCTTCTGGCTGTAGTACTTGACTTGTGTGCGCATAACTTCTATCAGCCTTATGAGCAAGATGGAATAGGTAGACCTCTTTTCCATGTAGATGTTAAGTATTTTATGCATGTAAATGACATCGTACACACAAAGATTATGAAAGTCAGCGTCTGTGAACTTGTAAAGATTTCCATCCTTCCTTTTCACAACAAATTGAGCAAAAAGGATAGACTTCTTCAGCAGAGTCCTTGGAGAGATAGTCACAAGTGAAGCAATAGGAGTCTCTGTGAAGACTTGCTCATGCGGCCTTATAAGTCTGGAGAACTTGAATTTGGCGAAGGCAGAAGGAATATCGGTAACCACAGGATCATAAGGAGGTTCAATGTCTTCGACAGAGTACTTCCACACAAGAATTTCTTCTGGGGTAGAAAGAGGCTCTGTAGGGGGTTTAGGGAATGGAATCTTGCTCATCGATTCAAAGATTTCATCCACCCTTCCTACTGTGGGGTCCTCTGCCATCTTGGGTTCATCCTCTTCTAGTATGGGCCTCTGGGTTGACCCCTCTGCAAGAATAGGTTTGACAGATCCTTGCAAAGTGTCGAACGTACCCGTGGACATTTCTTGGACTGATGGGAGCTTTGATGGCGTGCCCTCCCCTGCTATGGGGGGCATGAACATTGGAGCTCTGCCTTTTCTCTCTTGAGCCTCTGCCTTAGACATTCTTAAAACACATAGCATTTCTGGGTCATCTTTGTATAAATCTTCATTGATTTCAGCCTCTGAGCTTGTAGACGACCCCTTCTGTGGTTACTCTACAACTTTGCCTTTCCCTTTGCCTTGAGGCTCTTGCGCTTTATCCTTTCTTGTTGTTGTAGATTCCACTATTGTGATACCTTTGGCTGGAGCAGGCTTCTTTGGCTCTGGTGTATTCTTCTCCCCCTCATGATGATCATGGTCATCACCTTCATGATCATCATGGTCGTTGGTGGCTTCTGCCTTGCATGAAATTTGGGGAGTCTTCTTCAACCTTCGCAAAATCCTTAGTGCAGCCTTCTCCATCAATTCTATGGCATGTTGAGCATTAGGAGTAGCATTTCCAATATCGATTCCTGTAGCCCATCTCATCTTATGCACACAAAGGTAGAGGTTGTCACGCAGAGACTCACCCTCTGAGAGAAGCTTCTTAGTGCAATCTTGAATAGAGACATTTGTAGCMCRTGCTTCTTTGACYAATTGATCTGTATACTTCGTTACAATACCTCCCAAGATTTCCATCATCGCATCMAGCTCTCTRCRCRTTGCTAAATGGTTGATATTGGCCCTTGAGGAACTGGAGTCGACGCCATATGTGACCGCAGAGGCAAACATTTGCTTGATCTCGTTTTTGAAGTTGGAATAGTCGGTGTAACCCGAAGGGATGAGGTCAGCGGCAAATTGTGTAGCAAGTTCTGTCAGCTCAGTCTTCAATGATTGAATGGAAGAAGGGTTGAGAGTCATAGCCTGGAAGGCTTCTGCAAGATCGTCTTTGCGAAGAACAGAGCTCTGAAGAGTTGTGATTGTTGACTTCAAATCTGTTGTTGTGGAGGACAACTCTTTCAGAGCCTCTGTAAGAGGAGAAAGATCTTCTGTCATAGATCGAGAGATGAACAAGCTTTTCAACTTGTCCATCTTGGTGAACACCGCTGTGGCAAAGGTTTGAAACTCCACCTTTGTCACATAGGTATTCTGGGTACCCAGATCACCAACACAAGGTGATCTGTTAGCCTCGGAGCCAGAGGCGCCCTCGACGACTGGTTGTGTGAAGTCAGCTCGAGGACTTCCACCATATCCTTGGCTATCTCCTTGAGGAGAGCCTAATGGTGTTCTGAAGATATCGTGCCCTGTAGGTTCAGAGCCTATCATGGCAGAGGGATCTTGTGTAAACATTGGGTGTTCTAGACCTTCTGTCATAGTGATTCTCACTTGTGCCTCWGAAGCACGTTCTTGATGTTCACGCTCATGTGAAGAGGCAACACATGCCTCTGTAGGTTGTGGCGAGTCCATGGGCGATGGGACTCTTGTTATGAAACCATCATCATTTTGAGAGGATGGAGGAGTATGATGAGGTGGCCCAGCTGTGCATTCAACAGAGGAGGAAAGAATTACCTCTGTGAGGATAGGATGGGTAGGGATCGACATGTGCTTGCCTGATTCAATAGGGGATCCCTCTAGAACAGGGTCCCTAGTAACGTGGGTTGCACTGGGAGTTGGGCTAGTAAGTGTGCCTTCGGCATCTTTTTCGCCCTCACCTAGCAATACATCTTCTTCTTCGTCGTCTAAGACGACTTCTGTCCCCAAAGTTGATACATCAATGGTCGCTGTGAACTCCTTGTGGATATTCTTGAGAACATCCTCAAACTGTTCTGTTGGGGAGTCTTCGACGATCACCTTGCGCAACCTTCTGCGCTTAACAGGAGCTGTATCCTCTGCCACTTGTTCTTCTTCGATCAAGGGCTCTGTAGGCTCTGTAGGCTCTATAGGCTCTGTTGTTTCAGCCTTCTTGTGTTTTCTTTTCTTGTGTTTAGGCAGAGGAACAGTTGGGCTCTCTCTTTCTGCGGGCCTCTTTTTCGTCATTTTCTTCTCAGAAGTATCATAAGCCTTCTAAGACTTCTTCTTCTTAT
>NC_037544.1:20039183-20045465 GCF_001531365.2 Cynara cardunculus var. scolymus | reverse complement strand
CGCACCTTCCATTGGGGGTACTCCTCACGTATAAGCGTGGGAGGTTTAGATTGAGAACCAGTGCTCATGAAAGATGTATTGGCCAGATTCGCCATTGAAAGAAAAAGAAAAATAGGAAAAAGATGAAACTGATAGAATAGAGTAAAACAGGGTAACCTGAAGAAGAAGAAGACTGGTGTTCTTGAGCAAATGCAGATTAATACCAAGAACAAAATAAATCAAATTAGAATTTGATTCCTGCTCTGATACCAATTGTTAGGACCTTTAGATTCAGCTTATGATATTAACCAAATACTCTGGATGATCTTTTAGACAATAACAGTGCAACGGAAACAATATATGAACAAACAGAGTAAGAAATCAACCAAGAACACATAGATGAAGAATGAAGAACACGAGAGAAAAGCTTCAAATGATTTTCAATTCTATTGAAAATATTGACAATTACAATACGGAAGCACACAGAATTACAAAGGCCTAAGATGCTATTTATACTAGTTCCTAACGGCTTTTCTGACATGACCTAGACTAGTGAAATGATCTAAGCCATTCAAATAAAGCAGATTAAAAACGTAGTCACGTGATAAGCACTAGCAGCTAACAAACCTAAGTAAAGCAGTGAGAAGTGGTTCTTCACAGAAGATAAACTGCAGACCCTCTGTGAGCCATCCCAGAGGCTCTGCTGGATATGACTTGTAAGCACTTGATGACAGAGGATCAGTTTCCAGAACCTCTGTGAGAGATAACAGAGGTTCTGTCATTCTTGACTTGTACGCTTTTGTATGTCTTCTGTTGTTGGTCCTCTGTGGTCTTCTGTGGTAGAACCCTTCTGTCAACACTTGTAGTAATACTTTTTCATACTTTTACATTAAATGAAATATGAGAGCTAACATAAGTCCTAGTAAAATATTTCTACTTTTACAAACCCTAGATTGCTGCTAACCTGAAACTCCAGAATTGACGGATGTCACAAGGTACAATATTCGATAACCAGGCAGCTCAGGGTGATGACAATGATAATGATGATGATGATGATACTGACAACCCTGCTCAACCGATTCTTTCTCAGAATATTCAACTCGGAGCAGTGGTTGATAATATTGATGAGATTTTTTTAGAATTTGAAGCTCCACAGACTTGTCCAAGTCTGCATTCATTATCTATTAATGTTGATGATTTTGGAGTCAGATATGATGATTATGATTGCATGCTAGAAGATATGTCAGATATTCCAGTAGAAGAAGGTGATGAGGGAGCTGAAGTTGAAACTGTTGAGAGGTTGAGTGCAAGGGAAGCAAAAAAAAAGATGGAGAGTGTGAGAGTGGAGCACAAAATCAAGATCAAGCTCCTATCCTAGATGAAACACATAGTCGGGCACCCCCATCTGTTATTGACATTCATCCGTTGAATGTTGGTATTGAAGAAGACATAGCTAGCCCAACTATGCACTTGCACACCTAACCCGACCACTCAACTGATTCTCAACAACCAGTTGTTTCATTTCATCACGGGGATATAGCACATACGCTATCTACTTCTCACTCGGAGAATGTAGATATTGAAACAAGTAGGCCGCTGCCCTAGCCTACGACTTCGATTCTGTGCACCTCGAGTCTAGAGCCTATACACTTAGGTACACAAGAGTCTCAAGCATTTGTTGCTCCCATTGCGGTTCTTAGTGAACTCGCCGGAACGACCAGAGTGGTGTCTTTTGACCAACCACAAGGACCGGTCGAAAGTCCTACCAGTGCTATTATTTTGCCAACATTGAACGTAGGCACAACAGTTTATTCAACTGTTGTCTTAACTGGTAATCTAAGTGATCCAGGAGTGATTTTACCAGATTTTGTGTCAAGGGAATATTTGGACGGCGCCCTAAAGGTTGTTCAAGACAACATGGAAGCTCAAATTTCTAGTCTCAAAAGATTGTTGAAGGGGAAGGAGCCAACAGTAGAAAATCAACCATCTGTGCCATCACCAACGCCTGTACCTGAGCCTCCGATGGTACAAGAGCAATCGGTGGATGAGCTTAAATCTTTATTGTATGCTAAACTAATGTCATCCCAAAATCCTGATGCGGAAGATGCAGATCTGGTTGGCTCCTCACACAGCAAATTGATGAAAACCCCACAGTTCGAGCCTCATAGTTTTTGGCCTTTCAAGATGTGGTTGCTTCTAACTTCACAAAAGTTAGTAAGTTAATCACATCAAGCACTCTAGCCCTTAAAAGTTCAATTGATACCCTCTCCGACGGGTATTTATCTTAGAAGAGACTTGTCAAGCTTAGGCCACCTCACTGAAACGAAGGCATGATGATCCGGACAATCCTGATCATCATGAGGGGGAGAGAAAAATACAAAGGGTGGCTGAGTCTTCTGCTCGCGCTCAAAGTGTTGAAAGAGAGCCAACTTCTCAAGACGTTAACGTAAAAAGTTCTGTTCCTGAATCTACAAGGGAAAGAACTACTGAGCCAATTTTTGTTAAAGATGATGAAGTATTGGAGACAAATTCAACGATCGAGCAAATGTTTGAAAAGCCGGCGGACTCCACGGTAGGAACAAGGCTGTTATTGGATTTGTCGGCCAATGTTGGTTTTAATGAAGCTTTTGCCACCGAACTGGGTGGAGAACAGGATTTCGGTGAAGATATTGATAACATTGATGAAACATTTAGGTTATATTTTGACTTTGAAGCTAACATTAATGAAGAAGACCCAATATTTCCATTTTAGGGTGATCGTCAGACTTTGCCTGAACCCTCCACTACAGTTGAAGTTGGTGTGTCCGATACTCCTTCAGCGGCATTTGATCCGACCGAGATATTTTCAAAGAATTATGTGCCGTTTGCAATTCGTGCGAACTTTCCAGGCTATGACAGGGCAAGAATCAGAGAGCCTTATCTTGAAGATGTTTATTTTGGCATCATCCTCCGGCACCGCAAAGCTCTCAGTACTGATAAGATTCTTGGTATCCACAAGGAATCCAAAGACTATCATATGGAGTATAAGCACTTCCTCAAAGCAAAGCGTCTCCCGATCAGCCAAGTTCGAACCAAACATCGAGTTGTGTCAATTAAACAAATTAATGCTCAAAGACTTCTTAGAGTCTGGTATCCTGTATTCACAGTGACACGACAAGATGGTAAGGTATGGGTGTTTAGCGAAGCTGACTTATCCAACTTGTATTTAGAAGATCTGGAGCACATGTATCACGAAATCCAGAATATGACGAACAGAAAAGGAGTACTTGTGGCTCTTAATGGGATCAAAAGGTTTATGCAGAATCACGTCAAAGTGTCTATGGTTATTGATGTCCAAATGGGTCTTGAAGATAATCAGAGAATCATTAACTTGAAGAGACCTGATCAAGAGCTAGAAGACATTGAAGCTTATCTGTTATACATGATTCTTGAACAACCGGAGTTCGGGGTGATATATGATGCTGAGGGTCAGATAAAGAAGTTCATGAGATTCAGTGAGCTGAATAAATTTTCTGATGGTACTATTCAAATGGTGAGACGGGCGCTTGAAACGAGGAAAGTTAATAATGATAAAGCTGCGGAGTCTGAGAGGATGAGTCCAAAGGATAGGTACTTGCTGATTAATGCCTTGAATTTGCTTGAAGAAAAATTGCAATATCGGAATGCACTGAGGAGGCTGGAGAAACTGCTCGGACTCAAAAAGACTAGATTTACAAGAGTTCGAACTTGAATCCAAAGGGGAAGATTGTTGGGTTCAAGAATGTACGTTAAAGTTGTATTCAAGTTCTTCCTTTATAATGTTTTTGTAATAGTTAGGCTTTACTATTTTCCTTAGTATAAATAGTAATTAGTTTCCTAATTGTCATTAATTCAGTTGATTAATCTGATTAGTGCTGTAATTGTTATAAGAAATTCTCTCAAGAAATCTTTTGAAGATTTGGTGAAAATCTCTTTCTACTCTTGTTCTTGATATTGATCTGAAGATTTGTTTCAGATTTGTATGATTTGGGAACTACATTGTATACTTGCTTTGTGGTTCATTTCATTTGTCTAAAGGTGTGCGATATAACCTACCAGAGACTCATGTAAATGACGAAACAAACGAGTTGGAATATTTATTCTTCATTCATCCAAGATCATTGGAGCTTTGGCCTTGCATTCCCACAAGTGTTGGTTATCGATGCCACGTATAAAACAAATAGGTAGCTGAAAATGCATGTGTATTATATTAATGTCAATATTTATTTTCTTTAATATTATTATTTTGTTTAACTTTATTATTCAGGTATGATATGCCTCTTCTTGAGATAGTTGGTTTAACATTGAACAACATGACATTTTGCCTTGCATTTGTTTTCATGTATCAAGAAAAGGTATCAAATTATACTTGGGCGTTAGATTGTCTAAATTCTAAAATATGCGATAACATTACCTGGGTGTCATAGTCAAAGACAGAGAGTTGGCTTTGATTAATGCATGCAAAGTGATATTTCTGGATGCTAAACAATTACTTAGTAGATGACACATCTACCAAAATATTTTGAAACATTGTAAACCATCGATACACGAGACTCACTCGTGGAATTCCTTTTATCAAGCATGGTTGCAATTACTTGAATCTCAAAATCAGGAATGGTACACGTACAATTTGGGATAACTTCAAGAAAAGTTGCTCGATTATCCAGGCATTCTTGATATAAGATAGTTCAACCATTATTACTAAAGATATTGACATATGTTTGTTGCATTTTTCAGGTGTTTTAATTACCTGGATAATGTATGGTTGACACATACAAGGAAATGTTTGTATCTGCTTGGGTTGATCAAGTTCTAAACTTTGGAAATCACACAACAAATAGAGTTGAAAACCAACATTCCAAATTAATTTTTTTTTTCGAGACTTCACGAGCAGACTTACAAATTTTTTTTATCTTATATTCATCACGAAATTCAGTCACAAGACACATCGATCAAAACAAGTTTTGAATATAGTAAAACTATTAGGAAACATCGATTTGGAAAACCACACTTTCAAAATTTGTGGGGCTTTGTTTCATTTTATGCACTTGATATGATTTTCAGTGAATATGAGCTGTCTTTCAATACTAGTGTATTTTATGAAAATTGTGGTTGTAAACTGCGTACAAATCATGTGTTGTCATGTGCGCATGAACAAGCATTGTATACTTGTCAATGCATACCCATTACACTTGATGCGATAAACATATTTTTGAAAGAAAAAAAACTTGATTTCTCGCCATGTGTGTCCATACAAGATGATGATATCCAATGTAACTATGAGGTTCAAATGTTTAGAGAAAATTTCAACAAACAGTCAGCTCTTGGTCGTAAAAGCTTACTGAGAAAGTTGAAGGATATAATCATGCCATCAAAAACGTTATTTTGTGAACCCTCGGTTCATAGAACTACTCGTGGACGTCCATCTCTAAAGAATCAAACTCTAAAGAAAACAATTATTGAAGACACCTGTAGACGTAGTTGTTCTAAAGCAACATTTATTAACTTTGAAGCTTTGGGGCATCAAGAACCAGCGAGACATAGTTCCTACTTCCAACAACAACCCACCACCCACATCCATATCTTGATCCAATCATGAGTTTATTTCATTCATACATCACACGGATACAAGATGTATTAGGCGATGAAAATTGGGGATTCTGAGCAATATCTACTTGTCCGGGAGGTCATGAAGACGAATGAGACATTATCCGCAAAGAGTTAATGCTTGAACTAACCGAACATCAAGAGTATTACTCTTATGTGATTGGCAACGAATGCGTAAGAATTTACAAAGTGTGAATTTCTTCCAGAAGGGCGTCTTTGCACCTGTTATGCATTGGGTTGTTATGCCTGAAATGGTCATTCTAACCGCTTCAAGGTTCAATGTCATACTATATGTTCTCAATATGGCAGGTAGTGTGACGTACTTACCGTTCAAAACACAACAATAGTCATCATCTCAACACGTGACAATTGCAATAACGCATGTTAATGGTTACCATTACATAAAGGTGGTGTTGACCAGAGAATGCCCAATGCCCACACTTATGCACCATTGGACACGTTCTCGACTTCAAGATGCAAGCTTATGGATTGTCCCATATCAACATAGATTAAATGTGTACGAAGAACATATAGAGCATACCCGTACTCGTGGAAATGTTGATATAACATGAAAAAATATAATTAATTTATATAAATAATCAAAGTTTTTAAAATATTCTAATTTATCGTTATTAATATAAAGTTAATTAATTTATATAATTATAGTATAGATTGAAA
>NC_037544.1:20025957-20039158 GCF_001531365.2 Cynara cardunculus var. scolymus | reverse complement strand
GGTATACGTTAAAAAGTAGAAACATAAGGGATATAATATAAAAATATTAAAAAAGTTGAAGGTTTAAAGGTAAAAAATATTAAAAAGTTAAATATGAAAAATGAAAAATAAAAAATAAAAAAGTTGGATTTAATAAAAACACAAGGGATAAAATATAAAAATATTTCAAAAGTTGAAGGGTAAAAATTAAACTATTAAATGATTAAAAATGAAAAACTTCACCTTATTGTTCAGGATAAAAAAAAGGGTTGATATCTCCATCCCCCTTGTCATGCTTTCTACCTCCTGTGGTTTGTTTCCCCACTCACACAATCGCTCCCCTCACATACTTCTCCTCACACGATTCACTTTTAAAATTTAATTTTATACTTTATACCCCTATAATTAGTTAATTAATTTACTTTACGTCCCTCCCTTTTAAATTTTTCATTTTATACACTGATCAAATTAACATACATAATCGTATATCAATTAAAATATGTTTAAAAAATATATTTTAATTTTAACAAGTTACACCATTATGAACATCTCGTCAATACCTTCGAAATGAGCATATTGAATATTTTTTGACTTAATTATATTATTATATATTATATACTATGAAAAAATATTTTTAATATTTACACTTATAGTTATTTATTTAATTTATGATATGTCATTTGTTTTTTCAATTTTCGTTTTACATCATTATCACATTAAAATACATAATTTTATATTAACTAAAATACGTTTTAACATGTCACGTTAAATTCTATCTCATATAATCAAGTAACATGTCACATTATGAACAATAATATCGACATTTAGTACAAAATGCGTTAGGAAAATACGTTTTAACATGTGTACCCGTTTACATAATTGTAAAAATAATCTGTTTTGAAATAAAGTAAAATTATTGAATTGAAATAAAGTAAAAAAATCGATATATATATATATATATATATATATATCGAACGAACAATTCATTCGATATTTCACAAGATTATATCTCTCTCATATAACTCTCTCATTCTTCTTCAATATATCTCTCTCATTCTTCAATATACATCAAATATGGGAGAAGATTTGACAACACCAGAATTTTTCACCAACGAGGTACAATATATGTTAATTGATATTTAGGTTTATTAATACTTACTTGTACAAATGAAAGTTATAATTTTTTTTCCTAGGTGTTCAATTCTCGAGAAGAAATAACTGAGTGGGTGCACAATGTGGGACATTCAGTTGGTTGTGTTGTTGTTATGAAAAGATCAAAGGCAAAGCCAAATATAAATGTCTATAAAGTCGTGTTTATGTGTGAACACGGCGGAGTTTACAAAAATAAAACAATTCTCATTCGTCATACGGGAACAAAAAAGTTTGGATGCCTATTTGAGTTGATAGCGGTATTTTCGGCTAAATATAGTTGGTGGACGTTGATGGTGGTATGCGATGCACATAATCATGTTCTTGCACGATATATGGAGGGTCATGCATATGCAATGCGGCTAAATGAAACTGAAGCTCAACTAGTTGAAGATCTATCAGTCCAACATGTCAAGCCACGATACATCTTATCCACGTTAAAGGGTAGACATACGAAAAATGCATCTACGTTAAAAATAATATACAATGAACAACAAACGATGCAGGAAGACCACAAATACAGGTTGTTGTTGTTTTTTTTTTGTTAACAAATATTATGATTTTGAGACTCGTGTTAATGATGAAACAAACGAGTTGGAAGATTTATTCTTCATTCATCCAAGATCATTTGAGCTTTAGCATGCATTCCCACAAGTGTTGGTCATCGATGCCATATATAAAGCAAATAGGTACCTTAAAATGCATGTCTATTATGTTAATGTCAATATTATTATTTTATTAACATTTTTATTTTCTTTAACATTATTATTTTGTTAATTTATTATTCAGGTACGACATGCCTCTTCTTGAGATAGTTGGTGTAACATCGACCAACCTGACATTTTGCATAGCATTTGTTTTCATGCATCAAGAAAAGATATCAAATTATAGTTGGGCGTTAGATTGTCTAAAGTCCAAAATATGCGATAACTTTTACCCATGTGTCATAGTCATAGAGTTGGCTTTGATTAATTCATGCATAGTGATATTTTTGGGTGCTAAACAGTTACTTTGTAGATGACACATCTTTCAAAATATTTTGAAACATTGTAGACCACCGATTCACGAGTCGCACTCATGGAGTACTTTTTGTCAATTATAGTTGCAATTACTTGAATCTCAAAATCAGGAATGGTACACGTACAACTTGGGACAACTTCAAGAAAATTTGCTCGCCTATCCAGGTATTCTTGATATAAGATAGTTTAACCATTGTTACTAAAGATATTGACATATGTTTGTTGTATTTCTTCAGGTGTTATGAATTACTTGAACAATGTATGGTTGACACCATATAAAGAAATGTTTGTATCTGTTTAGGTTGATCAGGTTTTAAACTTTGGAAATCACACAACAAACAGAGTTCAAAGCCAACATTCCAAACTAAAATTATTTTTGGAGACTTCCCAAGCAGACTTACAAAGAATTTTATCTCACATTCATCAAGTAATCTAGTCACAGGACACATCGATTAAAGCAAGTTTTGAACAATGTAGAACTATTAGGAAACACCGATTTTGAAACTCACACTTTCAAAATTTGTGGGGATTTGTTTCATTTTATGCACTTGATATGATATCCACTGAAAATGAACGGTCTTTCCAAACTGGCATATTTTCTGAAAATTGTGGTTGTAAATTGCGTAGAAGTCATGGGTTGCCTTGTGCTCATGAACAAGCACTGTATACATGTCAAGACATACCCATTCCACTTGATGCAATAGATATATTTTGGAAAAAAACTTGATTTTTCACCATGTGTGTCCACACAAGATGACGAGATTGGATGTGATGATGAAGTTCAATTATTCAAAGAAAAATTCAACAAGCAGTCGTCTCATGGTCGTAAAAGCTTACTCAAAAAGTTGAAGGATATAATAATGCCATCAAAACCGTTCGATGAACCCTCGGTTCATAGATACACTCGTGGCCGTCCATCTACAAAGAGTCAAGTTTTGAATAAAAGAATCATTGAAGACCGTAGACGTAGTTGTTCTAACGTGCCAACAATTATTAACTCTGAAGATTTGGGGCATCAAGAATCAGCGAGACATAGTTCCTATTTCCAACGACAACCCACCACCCGACATTCGTATCTTGATCAAATTCTGAGTTTATTTCATCCATACATCATACAAATACAAGATGTATTAGGTGATGGAAATTGTGAATTTCGAGCGATATCTACTTGTCTAGGTGGTCATGAAGACAAATGGGACAATATCCGCAAAGAGTTAATGATTGAACTAACTGAGTATGAACAATATTACTCTTATGTGATTGGCAATGAGTGCTTACGCATTCACGAAGCGCTGAATTTTTTCCAAAAGAGCGTCTTCGCACCAGCTACGCATTGGATTGCTATGCCTGAAATGGGCATTCTAACGGCTTCAATGTTCAATGTCATACTGCATATTCTCAATATGGCAGACAATGTGACATACTTACCGTTTAGGACACAACCTCCGTCGTCATCTCAACACGTGACAATTGCAATAGTGCATGTTAATGGTAACCATTACATAAAGGTGATATTAAATGGAGAATATCCAATGCCCACACTTACGCACCATTAGACACGTTATCGTCTTGAAGATGCAAGTACATGGATTGTCTCGTATCAACATAGATTCAATGTGTATGAAGAATATATACTCTTACTCGTGAATATGTTGATTTAACATGAAAAATCAAAGTTTTTAATATATTGTAATTTATCGTAATACATTTATATACAAATAGATAAAATTATAAAATATGTATTCTTAATATTTTATTAATTAATAATAGTATAAAATTAATTAATTTATATAATTATGGTATACATTAAAAAGTAGAAACATAAAAGATATAATATAAAAATATTTAAAAAGTTGAAGGGTTAAAGGTAAAAAATATTAAAGAGTTAAATATGAAAAATGAAAAATAAAAAAGTTGGATTTAATAAAAACATAAAGGATAAAATATGAAAATACTTGAAAAGTTGAAAGGTAAAAATTAAAACTATTAAATAGTTAAAAATGAAATATTTGGATTTAGTTTATTTTGATGTTTAGTGTTCAGGGTATAAAAAATCAGGGAGAAAAGCCTACGGGTGGGATTGGAAAACTTGAATATAAATCAATCATTTTCGTTTTTCTGGCTCTTTCTATTTCTCTATAGCAGTTATTCGTTGAACTCCATTCTGAAATCGAGATACTAAAATCATAAAAATGAGCGAAAGCGATGACGAAGAGGTACAGGTAGGGTCGAAAGATAAATCGCGTAAATCTAAGCGAAAATCTTCGAAACATGTAGTAAACAATTTAATGCATTCATTGGGGAGCCATATACCCAAAAAAGGCAACAAGTCTAAGACGCAAAATCGTAGGATTCCTGAGGAGGAGGATGATGACGACTCTGAAGTTGAGATGCTTAGTATATCATCCGAGGATGAAGATTCAGGTATTGCTCAAAAGGCAGGGGCCAAGAAGGGGAGTGGTACCAGTGGAGGTGGTGGTAAGGATGATGATACGCTTTGGGAAGGAGGAGAGCCTACTAAATGGAAGCAAGTCAATGAATCTGAGGTAAAATATATGTATATTCATCTTGATGTTGTTTTCCTGCCCAAGTAGGATCATGGGGCTTGTATTCTACATAACTGTTGATGTCATTGGACAGAATTGTATGGAAGTTTAGCATGTCAGTAACTATCACTTTTGCAAATCACACAATTACGTGTTTCTCTCATTCATTTATTAATTATTATCAAGTCTCAATGTGTTGCTGAAGTCGCTCTCCACTCGATCATCTTTATCGTCGTTTCTCTCATATCTGTTATCATTTGTTTGCTGTAATCTACAAAAATTGGGGACTAAGGTTAGCTTCATCATTTATTTGATTGGTCTATCTAAAACTAGGGTATCTACGGTGTGTTATTTTGATGAAAGGATTGATGGGTATGGTTCATCCTCTGTGAATTGCACTTATTACCGCTGATACTTGGTTTGAATTTTGATTACTAGTTGTATTTTTGGTTTGTCCTTTGTGAATTGTGTGTTTTAGAATCAAAGTTTCGTTTCAAGATAATATTGAAAGCTAAATGAGAGGCATTGAGATAAGAACGAAGTTATATGTCTGGAATTTTTAATATAAGGAACTGGTAATAATACACTCAAAAATCAATATCCAGCTAAAATAATTGAGATGAGAATAGTAACTGCCATGCTGACAAATGACAGTAAGCTAATAAAGCAGTAAAAAACATCAAATATAGAATGGTTTGGACAAGGGATTTCTTATAACCGCTGTGTGTTCCTAATTTGGTCCTAACGATTTGAAGTCTAGGCATGGAATTGTACACACACACACAACAGAGATCTTAATCCAATGTACGCAAACTATGAAAAGACCCAAGAAAAAGATAAGCATTTTTGTATGTTTCTTTCCTGCATGTAAAAGTAAAAACTATAATAACCATACAGTAGTAATAATGTTTTGAGCATAGTAAGGCTTTGTGATACTCTATATATTTTCTGAAGATTTTTATTTTGCATAATACGAGGATCAGAAAAAACAGAGATAGTTAGATACATGTTGTACAGTATTCGCTTTAACAAATCATTCATTTTCATTATGAGAAACAGAACTTTCCTGTTTAAATAACCGGCCTCCAGATTCATACCATTTGGGTTTAAGATTCAAATCATAGACAGAGATCATAGGGTTATTGCTGTTGCTGTTCTCTGAAAATACCAATCCATCTACAGCCCCAAAATCTGTAGACCGACCATCAAAGTTCAGTCCTTTTATAAGGAGATTGCAGCTGTAGACAGGAAAAGATGGAGCATTGGAGGTATCTGATGATCATAAGAGTGTAGGTTTCTGATGAGAAAGGAGCATGAGCATCTTTTGTATGAGATACCAACATCTTTGTTTTGCGTGTGCTTTTTGAAATCATAGAGATTTTAGTATTACACGCATCAAAGAATAGTTTGCAGCTCCAATAACTCAAGGAAACAATCATTCCACCCTTCCCATACCCTATTTTCGAGTGTGCGTCCATTTGGTTTGATTTTATTTATAATTATTGTTAACAATAGTAATTACCATTAAGTTTGTTTCATTTCTTCTTCTTTATCCTTACAGAAATCGACAACAGAAATCAACTATGTAGTCAATATATAGCCATGTACTCATTTGGGAGTTTGACTTTTGAATAATCTATTCTCAGAATAATGTGCACTTCGTATGGGGGTTGTCTGAGTTACTTTCTAGCTGTCATTTAACTTCTAATCATTAAAAGTAACCCATCATGCATGTTTGTTTTCTGTATTTTTCACGTAAATCTTGTTTAGTTTTGGAGAATGATTGAATTGCTGAAATCATACCTTTTCTGGCAGCTTGCTCGAAGGGTCCGTGAGATGAGGGAGTCAAAAGCAGCTCCAGTACCTCAAAAGCTTGAGAGGAAACAAACAGCTGCTGCAAAGGGGCTCAACAATTTACAGTCTTTGCCACGTGGCATGGAGTGCATTGATCCTCTAGGACTGGGGTAGATTTCTCCTAATTTGTAATTCTTATTTTGTGCTATCTGCTCTTGAAGTGCCTGGGTCAATTGTTTGGATCAAGTTGACCTTAGGCTGGGAAAAATGTTCGTTTTCATCGTTTAGTGCCTAATCTATGATCTGCAGCTGAATGATTGAAACTATAATAGCTTCCTGTTTTCATTGTGTTCTTTGAGAACTTGATATTTCACCCCAACTTGTTTTGCATGATGGTTCTTGACATCCACCACCAACTCATAATGTTTTGATGTTGATGTCAGGATTTCTTTTGTCAAAAGTGCAGATGGTTGCAAGATTGCTGAATTGTTCTACAACTTGTTAAAGTTTATTACTGATGCTGGCTTGTTTTTATGCTAGGATTATAGACAACAGAACTTTGAGGCTGATTGATGAACGCTCATTAAGTTCACCATCCAAGTCTGAAAAAGTGGATTCGGATCTTCGAGGTACTCACCCTTTAAGAAACGCTGTTGCAAAAGTTCCACTATTTCATCTACCTATTTTATTTGTTTGATAGTTTGTATATTTACAAGTTCATATACTCCATTTAGCATAGTGAATTGTATGGTTATAAGCTACATAAGCAATAAATTGATTTCCTTCTCTAGGAATAGGCTCGATTCCATATCATCACCGCTTGTAATGATCAAGGTTTGTAAGTCCATGATGTAATCTACTATAAGTGAAGTATCTGCCCTAGAAAATTGATGATTTCCTATCATATGATAGAAAGCTTGATTGTTAATTTTTGTACTAACAGGGTATGAATTTTCATGACAACATTAAATCTTAGTTGGAAGTTGGAAAAAGAGAAATGTTTTGGAAGAGGATGATACCCTTATTAAGCAATATCGTGGATATTTATAGGTTAAATTAAATAAACACGAAAAAGAACTTGTAATGAATACATAGATAATGACTAAATAGCCCTATATCCTAACGTTCCTCTCAAATCGGAGCAAACATATTGAAGTTATATAACTTGTGACATATAGGTCAATCGGTGATCCTTGAAGCGTCTTGTCAAAATATCAACATGATCTCTCCGAACACCTAAATTAGTCGATGGAGGTACACGAGAAGTATTAACCACCTTTAGGATGACATAATGGCCTCAACGTCTTTATGCTTCCCACATTCATGAATTTTGTGATAGTTGACTCTTTGAAATGTGCATAATGGACCACTTCTTGCTAGACATTTTGATCAAACTAGCGAAAGGTTCCCTCAACTGTTATCTCATTCGTCATAGCTAGGTTAATTTGCAAATTGTATGAGCCGTTGCCCGGGAATCTAACTCAACCCTTGATACAAAAAAATAACTATTGCTCTTTTGCTTTCCCATATGCCATATGGATAGATTTACTCCATGGTAAATCAATGCCTCATGTTAGACGACCGATATGTCAAAGATATTAGTTGATCATAAAATGCGACAAGACTTTAAGCAACATATAAAGCTAGTACCAAATTTTTTAAGCAACAAATTAAGCTAATAGAATAAATGCTTTGTCAGTATTTGTAAACATACATGTAGAAATGAAAAACGAAATCCCTAGTATGATCCATGTAAAACAAAAACTAAACTGGCTTGAGTTAAAATTACATTTTACGCCAAAAATCAATTGTTGGGTGTGAAGCCCAAAAGTAGTATTCCTTCAACGGTATCGCCACAAACACGAGGATCATGATCCAGTTGCTGGAAAGGGAAGACATGCCATACTAAAGGGATTAGAATCAATTCAAATCATCTTGCAAAAGTTTAGGAAGGGAATCTGCTAGTTTAGAAAGTAGATAATTGTATATCAATTTAAATCAGCTAAATTTGGAGTTCCTTGTCAGTTGTCTACTATAAATTATGTACCTCTTTGTAAATGCTATACAAGTTTTTCTGAGATTTTCAGTTCTGTGTTTATCACACCAATTGTAAGCACGCTTTCACTTCTTTTTGGTAGTGCTAACTGCCATCAATTTCAGGGTTCTCTTTATCCTCTTGAGCAAAATTAAGCCTCAATATATAGAGGACTTTGTGTATCCTATTTAATCAACACTTTGGTTCATTAATTCTTTACTCGTTAATATGTTCTAAGCATGTGACCCTTTGGGTTCACGTTCATAATAACATATTACATTTATTATTATAAACAGTGAGTGGTATATAGCAATACATTATTGCTACCCAAGTGATGAGAACTCGTGATTCAATCATTAATTCTGACATCTTAATTATATCATGTCCTTTTGTCCCAGATGTCCAAATTGACCACAAGACATGTTTTATGTCACTCTCCGTATGTTCAACATCTAGTTTCTTGATTTTCGACTAAACTAAACAAATAATATATTATGATATCGCATGTCGACTATCTGAACATGCATTTCTTCAGCCACGTTCCATCAAGGGCCCATAGTCATCATTGTGTCATACACAGGGACAAATCTTATTTCTAATTGTTAAATATAGTAAAGTAGGGTTCCCCTTTCTTGTTAGTAGTTTGGTATTTGCATCTTTAGGTTTCTTGATGTTGTATATGTTGTGCAATGTCCTTAGAAATAAACAACTACTAGAGGTGATTGCACCTGACTTGGGTATTTACATGGTATCAGACCTTTGACAAAAGCGTAGCCATCATCGTTGCTGCTAGAACTGTCGGAACCCTAGCCGCCGCTGCGCTGGTGCAGGAACCCAAGCCGCTGTTCTCCTTACCCAGATCCGATGCTGTTTGCCGGTTTCCTTGCCCAAATCTGCCGCTGAGGTCGGCTTTAGGTCCAGCGAACTCGTCCAGATCCGTCACTACTGACCTTGTTTTGCTGTGGTCCTCATGGTCCAGATCCCTGTTTTGCTGCTGTGTCCGACTTCCAAAATCAGAATCTAGAAAACTTCTCTCTCTTCTTGTATCCAAACACATGAATCATCATTGTGAGAGGTTTCCAACCTTTTATACAAGAAAACCCTTATTGTTAGGAACCATGTCCAATTTTTTTTCTTCATATACTACAAAGTTCAACAATATCACCTACTGATAAAACGCAAGAGCCGAGTCAACAATCGATGTTGTTATAGAATCAACAAGAAAAGGAAACACAATCCTTTAAATTAGGAAATTATAGAGTTTTGATTTCCTCAAACCTTGTATAATATATATTGGTGTATGTATACTGGATCAAGAAATGCATACTATTGATTTCATGGTATCAGAACATGGTATTGTGTGAGACATTTTTTTTAGTCTAGGTTGCTGTTGACTACCATGTGAGAAATAATCAGTCCAATAGCCTCAGACAACCCTCGTCGGCATAACCAGTAAGTATGCCCACCATCCGACCATCGTGTGCATCCCATGCGCCATCTGCTTGCCGCCCATACGTCGAGGCGTCAGATCTATTATTGGTTCTCTGTTTTGGAAAGCCTTGGTTCATCTGTTTGGGCAAGTCTTATTTTTTTCCCCAGTTTTGGTTTTGGCTCCTCTGTTTGGGTATCAAACCTACAAGTTTGGGCAAGTTTTGTTCTTTTACCTAGGTTATTTGTATTCAAGTCTTTTCGGCTGTTTGCTGGTATAACCTTTGTTGAATTTAGAATACAGTTGGGGACACCATTGCAGTTTGATTGTTTTGATTAGAGCCTTCCATATTTCGGTCGATTTTGCTGCTAATCAATTCCTGGATCTTATTTGGTCGATTCTGTTGGTCACGATCGTTGCAATCTGATACAAGTATAGTTGAGGCCTCCATTGTTTTCCTCTTTGAGATATTTTTGTTGATTGCATCATTTTTCCCGACTATATGGGACAGGACACCCTCTACTATTGCCTTTGCTGAGACATGTAAAACTACTCTGTCTTTTTTTGTCTGCATCCAAATGGGTCATTGATTTTGGTGCTTCGGATCACATGCCGGGTAATCTTAGTCTCTTTTTTGAATTTTACAACTGTTATGGAATTAACAGAAAAAAAGGAAACAGTATCCCCTTTGATTGGAAATTATAGAGATTTGATTCTCCATAACCATGTATAAAGATGTCATTATATTGTAAATTACTCAAAAATTCAATTGGTATCTGTTGGGTTTCTTCTTCAACAGATCGACAGGTTATACCCAAATATTAATAACAAAACAAGAAAGCTTAATACACACTTGGGGCAATTTTCTGTGTTTATTAAACTCTAAACTCGAAACAGGAGATGTCTCTTTCTCCCTATCTAAACTCAAAGCAGAAACATTATTTAAATACTAAAAACAAAACCACCTAACAACTTAGTGGGGGAAAGAAAACAGGAACATGCTCCCATGTTCTCCAAAATATTTGCAAACTACYAAAATACCCGGTCAACCCTTGACCAATTAGAATTATGGTCAATAATCTCCCCCCTAATTCTAATTGTTTCCCTCCAGATTTTTCAAACCAAGCAAGCTCCGCATCTCTACATGTTTGATCCGATGCAATGCTTTAGTCGACACATCTGCACGTTGTTCTTCACCGCTAACATGCTCCACGTTAATCATTTTCTTCTCAACGCATTCCCTTATAAAGTGATATTTCGTGTCGATATGCTTACTTCGACCATGAAATACCGGATTTTTCATAAATGCTATGGCCGATTTGTTGTCAACATACCGCTTAACACACGATGCCTCCCAACCGGTTAAGTCCGACAACAAATTTCTCAACCACACAGCTTGGCACGCCGCCGCTGTTGCAGCCATAAATTATGCTTCACATGAGGATAGAGCGACTGTGTTTTGCTTCTGCGATGTCCAAGTGATCGGATTGTTGGAGAGCTAAAATATTGTACCGGTGGTACCTCTTCCATCATCCAGATCCATCCCATGACTGCTGTCACAGTATCCGATCAGCTGTCCATCGCCTCCCTTCTCATACAGTAAACCAAAAGTCAGCGTTCCTTTTACATATCGAAGTATGTGCTTCACCGCCTTCAAATGGCTTTCCTTTGGTGCGTKCATRTATCGGCTAAGGACCCCAACCGGATAGGCAAGGTCYGGTCTAGTGTGGATCAGATACCTTAACCACCCRATGAGCTGACGGTATTCAGTAGCATTTACCGACGTCCCATTTTCATCCTTCGACAAGCTGAACTTTGATTCCATTGGAGTTTTTGACGAGTTGCAGTCTATCATCCCTGCCGACTGTAGGATTTTCTTTCCGTATCCACTCTGGCTCAACTCGATTCCCTTCCGATGTTGTCGTACCTCTATCCCCAAATAATATGTCAAGCTTCCCAAATCACTCATTTCAAAAACTTGTTGCATCTGTTTTTTGAACCTGATCATTACTCGACCCGGTCACGATCAAATCATCCACATATACACCAACTATGAGAATAGCCCTGTGGCTGTGGAGCTTGTATACTGCTTGCTCATGAGAGCACCTTTGAAAACCCAGATCCTTGAGTGATTTGTCTAGTTTTTCATTCCAAGCTCGTGCTGCTTGGCGTAAACCATATAAGGCCTTGTGCAAACGATAAACCATATGTTCCTTTCCTTTAACCATAAATCCATCAGGTTGCAATACATAAACCTCTTCACGTAACTCCCCGTTCAAGAATGCTGATTTCACGTCAAGATGATGAACACACCATCCGAACATCGCTGCCAGTGCCAATATCAGTCKTATGGTCTCCATYCTTGCTACRGGGGCGAAGACCTCTTCAAAATCCACACCTTTCTGCTGGACATAGCCCTTGGCTACAAGTCAGGCTTTGTACTTAACCACGTTCCCATCAACATCTCTTTTCACCTTGAAAACCCACTTCAATCCAATCGGTTTTTGACCCGAAGGTAAATTTGTTAATTTCCAGGTGCGATTCTTTTCAATTGATTCAATTTCCTTCCTCATAGCTTCCTTCCAAGAATTATCATTTTTTGCTTCTACATAGGTCACTGGTTCATCTCCAACCATCAGCAATTCAGCATCTTCTATGGGCTCTAGTTCAGCATAAATTTCACTCAATCGTCTAAACCCTCGAACAGGAGTATCATCATAGTTTGAGGGGCTCACGTAAACGTTATCTCCTGTGGAAGAAGTTGAACCCAATGAAGGGGGTGTTTCACTTTGCGCCATCGGTGAGCCGATCCGAGAGGGAGAGTCTTCCGGATTGGTTTGGAGAGTTGGATCTCCACTGGTTTCGTTGAGAACTGGCTGTTCATGAGTTTCTCCACTGGGTGATGTGCTGGCTTGTACGTTGAACCACCATGGGCTTGCTGTGGGCTGATTGTCGTGAGTCACAGCCCAACTCCACTTAGCTTTCTCGTCGAATACCACATCACGGGCCACATGTAATCTGTTTTGCTTAGGGTCATACAACCGATAAGCTTTGCTGCCTGGTTCCACACCTAGATGTACCAATGGTATGCTCCTGTCACTGAGCTTCGTGATCTGATTAGTTGATCTTTTCATATAGGCAACACAACCGAACACCCTCAGGTGTTCGAGTGTCGGTTTCGAACCCTTCAGCCCTTCATGCGGTGTCATTCCTTTCACTCCTTTTGTCGGGAGTCGATTTAGAACGTACA
>NC_037544.1:19983214-20023942 GCF_001531365.2 Cynara cardunculus var. scolymus | reverse complement strand
TTATTTAAATACTAAAAACAAAACCACCTAACAACTTAGTGGGGGAAAGAAAACAGGAACATGCTCCCATGTTCTCCAAAATATTTGCAAACTACTAAAATACCCGGTCAACCCTTGACCAATTAGAATTATGGTCGATAGTATCGAGCATATGGTATCAGAGCTAAAGCAACCAAATCCCCTTTTGAAGAAAATTAGAGTTTTTTTAGGGGCTGAATTAGGGTACCCATCTAGAGTGCTTGTTAGGTCTCAAAGCCCCGCAGGTCAACTAGATCTACTTGTAAGCAAGAGGACAAAACTTGGAAGCAAGAGGAGAGATATCCACTGGTTGAGAATTTCGAGCCTCTGAGGTAGTAAGCATACCTAACGACGTGCTTCTTCATGACGAACTTCAGAAAAGGCTTCTTCTATATCAGGGAATGGTGACTGATTAACAATCGTACTTCATCATGATTGTTGTCCAATCAAAGACTAGTTCCTTTTGAAGTTGTTTCTATTTGATGCTGCAATTGAGCAAAGAGGTGTGGTTATGAGATACAAGTTGAGTTCTTCCCACAAGTCTAGTAGGCCTGAGAAGTATTGGGTGACAGTGTTATTGCCGTGTTTAATTTCTTTGAGTTTGGTGTGAATCTCAAAGATCAGAGAGGTATTATGGAGACCATAATACATACGTCGAGCTGCATCGCAAACCTAGGATGTTTTGAATAGATTTTCGACTAATTTTAAGGTCCTGTTAAATTTCTGAGTTTGGTACGAATCTCAAAGATCTGTAAGGAATTGACGAGGTCATAATACAAACATCAAGCTGTGTTGCAAACCTCCTTGGCTGTTTTGAAGAACAGATATCTATGACAAATTTTATGGTCCATTGAGTTAATAAGACAATTAAGAACAATTGAATTCTCAGCCTACCATACCTTATATTGAGGATTTGAAGGAGGTGCAAAGAGGTCACCAGTAATATACCCAAGCTTTGCACGACCACACATAACGATTTTGACGGATTTTGTCTACTGAAAATAATTTCTGCCTTCAAGCTTGTGGGCTGTGATTTGCAAAGAACCATTGTTAGGGTTGTAGAGTGACCCAATGGAGTTACTTCACTGATTTGGGCCAAAAGTCCCTTTAGTCTTAGAGGAGGCTCCGACATCACTCGTGGTCATTGTTGATGGAAGACAAAGTGAAGACTCACTGGTTACGTGAAACTAGGACTAGATTGGGACAAGATGTTAATCTGAAATCGATCTTGTTGAAAACAAAATCTAAGATCTATTAGAAGAGGACAATGGTTTTGAGGATGATTGATCGCCTTGACATGCTCACTGCAGATGTGAGCGATGAAGATGCCAGGGATGATGGACGGATCAGGAGGGTTACTCTGATACCATATAAAACTGTACACAGGAAAAGGAGGAAAGTGATTTTTCTTATTTTATGTGAATAATAGATAACTCCTATTTATACAACAAGAGTAGACAATAAGGAACATATATACAATCATTCCAATCCTAAAAGAAGGAAAGTGTATACAATCAAATCCTTTATGATTTGATTTGATTTCCAGCTGTTAGCATTTTGCTCTAGGTTTTATCGTTACATGTCATTGTGCTTCATCTCTATCCATATTAAAAAACACTTCATGCACAGTTGGCAAGGTTTTGGTCCTAAATCCGTACTCATACTTCATCAAGTTTCGCATTCAAACCAACCAAGAAAACACATACTTCGCCTCTTTTTATCTTCTTTTTGTACCGATGGGTATCATAATATTTTCTATTCTTCTTCTTTAAACAAGTGTGAGGCACACATCATGTCATTGTAATAGGTTGCTACTTTGTGTTCACCTTGTTACATCTTCCAAATTCGAGCATTCAATTCTAACTACCGCGAATGATTGTCCAAATCTGAAAGTGTTCCTCGAACCGCTTGCTAGACCTTGTGAGCTATGGGTAAAAAACGTGAATGGTTTTCCAATAGTCGGATCCATTGAATCGATTAATGAGGTTCTAACTATCAAATTTTTAGATTGCCACTTGTTATATTTTGGATGGTCAACGACCGTGGTTTGACCTCATAGTTCTAATAACCGAGTTTCTCTTTGTCGTCAATCACCAAACGGACGAGCTGAGACCATCTTGAGATATTTTTGCAATTCAATTTTATAATGTAATTTGGAGGGAATTACTTATACAACCATTGACGGTTACTTCAATCAGAAGAGGTAACATCATTGGTGACATTTGAGGAAGGTGACCTAGCCAACCGTGGCTGTCTTAGATTCATGATAGATTCCGTTAAAACAATTATAGCACATGAGAAGAATATGGTAGTCACTCTCTTATTTTTTTTCTTTAAGAGAATATAATACACTTTAAATAGAATAGCCTGGGGTCACATCGCATCCTCTAAATCCTACTTTCGAGTGGGATGTACTGGGTTCGTTTGATTTGATTTGGTTTTAATACATAGTGGAGAATGTTGATCAGAAAATTATGAAAGAAACTCCTGGAAATATCTCATAACTAGGGACCGGAGAAATCTCTCCCTTAATTTTAGGATATTGACTTCCCAAACTTATTGACATATTTCATGAAATCATATAATTTTTTTTTGATTAACCTGGATATCCAACCCGCTATGCGAGCCGACTAATCCCAGGGCGACCACCTACTTCGCAGATAGCTCGGAGTCACCGCATTTGAACCTCCGTGGCCACAAGGGGATTTTTATTCCTCCTTGGGACCCCCTGGTAGTTTTGACCTTTGGAGCCAAGCTCAAACCAATCAGGCACCACCCTTGTGGTTTGAAATCATATACATTGAAACTAGCTAGAACCTTGAAATCAACCTATTTTTGACAACACTCCTCAAGTTGGTGCAAAATATCTATCATGCTACCTTACTAAATGCTAGAATATGTGAAACCCCTGACATTCTTCCTGTTGATTTGCATTTTTACTACTTGGCTTTCTTGAGATTTAGCATATATAAAATGTATTCATTTTCAGTAAGCAATTTTCTGATGTCTAGTTGGTATCTTGTGTATTCCTAATATTGGCAAATGTTCTTGCAGAGAGATTGATGTTTTTCTCTGAGAGGTTTGATCCAAAATTATTTATAACTCGCATACACCAGTTTACTGCTGCAGCAGACTTGGAGGCGGGTGCTTTGGCTCTGAAAACTGACCTAATAGGAAGGACTCAACAGAGAAAACAGTTAGTTAAAGAAAATTTTGATTGCTTCGTCTCTTGCAAAACTACTATAGATGGTAGGTAGATGTAGGACATGGTATTTAATTCTTTCCATGGAAATTTACTCTAGATTTTCAACAGCCAACTCTTATGCTCATTTTTCTCTCAGACAGTGTTTTTGTCATGCTATACAAATAGGCTTCTTATGCTTTTTGACGGGGATGGATTTATTTTACAGATATCGAGTCTAAACTACAAATGATAGAAGATGATCCTGAAGGTTGTGGAACCGCTCATTTAAATACTTGTATCCAAGGAGTTAATTCATTGGCTAATCGTGCTTTTGAACCCCTACTTGAAAGACAGGTTGGGAGTGTTAACTTTTTAGACTAAGGTTGAGGTTCAGTAGATTCTTTTCTGCAACAAAGATCAATATATCGATCCTTTTCATTAGGCTCAAGCGGAGAAGATCAGGGCAGTCCAAGGAGTGCTTCAGAGGTTCCGTACCTTATTCAATTTGCCGAGTGCCATCCGCGGGAACATTAGCAAGGGAGAATATGACTTGGCAGTCAGAGAATACAGGAAAGCAAAGTCCATTGTCCTCCCTTCTCATGTATAGTAATTGATCTCCACTTTTTCTCAAAAAGGGCTTTTATATGCTTGGAACTAATATTATTATGCAACTGTCTGCTGAATATATATATATACACACATATAATGTTCTCTATATATTTAATTTCACCATCATCATTTGATTTCTGTGACTTTCTTAAATAGGTACAAGTAAAAGGAACCAATTATTCCAATCCAAAGAGAAACATACAATTTAAAGAGAGGGAAAAAGTTTATGTATTTCATCACCATGGAGAATACAATATTTATAGGGCTAAGATACAACAAACAACTCCTATAATAAAGGAAACAACCTTCTAGAAGATACAACTAACAACTCTTACAAACTAGGAACAAACAATCACTGGCGGATAATCAGAGTCAAGATTGATTTTGATAATCCTACACTTCCCCTCAAGCTAGCGTGAATATATTAATCATGCCCAACTTGCCAATAAGTTCTTTGAAAGGTCTTTTTGTTAGGCCTTTAGTCAATATCTCAGCTACCTACTGCGTTGTGTGTAAATAGACCAAGCACATTTCCAAAGTCTAGTTTTTCTTTTATATTCCACATGCTTAGTTCGATCATGGTGAACAGGATTGTATGCAATGCTTACTGCATAGGGGTTTCAAATGGTAAATGTAGTTCCTTCATTAGACATTGTAGCCATTTCCCTTTGCATATACCGTGTGCTACGACTCTGGATTTTGATTCAACACTACTACGAGATACCATTAATTGCTTTTTACTTCTCCATGTCACTAGGTTACCCTACACATAATTGCTATATCCATCAGTTGAGCGTCCATCGGTAATGGAGTCCGCCCCCGTCAGCGTTTCTGAACACTTTAATACCTATTTTCTCCTTTCTTAAAGTGTAGTCCTTTCCTGGAGTCCCTTTTAGGTACCTTAGCATTCAGTAAGTTGCTTCAAATGTCTTTCCTTAAAACCACAAGGGTGGTGCCTGATTGGTTTGAACTTGGCTCCAAAGGTCAAAAGTACCAGGAGGTCCCAGGTTCAAATCCAAGGAGGAATAAAAATCCCCTTGTGGCCACGGAGGTTCAAATGCGGTGACTCCGGGCTATCTGCAAAGCAGGTGGTCGCCCTGGGATTAGTCGGCTCGCATAGCGGGTTGGATATCCAGGTTAATAAAAAAATGTCTTTCCTTACGAGAGTGCATAAATTGGCTGAGAATGCCAACAAAAAAAATAGTATCTAGCCTTGTATGCGAGAGATAGATGAGTTTTCCCACTAGCCTTTGAAATCCTCCCTCTGTCAACCTCTAAACTATCTTCCTCAACTCCTAGTTTTTTTGGGTCCATTGGAGTGTAGGTTGGTTTACATTAAGAATATATTTTCTTTGTGAAATGGAGATTCCTTCTTAGTTTCTTGCTACTTCCATTATGAGGAAGTATTTAAGTGGTCCATGGCCCTTCATTTCAATCTCTAAACTGAGATAGGCCTTTAGTTGGTTGATTTTATCAAGATTATCTCTTGTCATATTTATGTCATCACCATATAAAATAAGGATAACATATATACGTTTTTTAGTGTTTGAAGAACATTGTGTGATCCGTCTATCCTTTATTGTACCCTTTGTTGATTCCCGCTTGAGTAAATAGGCTAAACTAGGGGTGTTAACGAACCGAGTTGAGTTTTCGTTTATTTGAGTCAGGCTCGAAAAAATATTATTAAGCTCGAGCTCGAATAACTTTTCGTAGTAGGGCTCAGCTCTAGCTCGATTATTTTTCCAATGTCCGGGCTCGAGCTCGAGCTCGAGCTCGATACTCGTTTACGAGCTTGAACTCAAGATCAATTATTGGCTCGACCTCAATAACTTTTGTACTTTGAGTATATTCTATATGAACATAGGAACATGTTTTGCTCGAATGGTTCGGCCTATCGAAAAGTTTAATCGAGCTTCCAAACGAACTGAGTCGAACATTGGTGTTATGGAGCTCGACTCGTTAAGTTAACCGAGTTTTAGTATATGTTCGAGATCAACTCGAACTCGATATTTATTAAGCTCGAGCTTGAGATAAACGAGCTCAAG
Organism: Cynara cardunculus var. scolymus; assembly: GCF_001531365.2. Taxonomy (NCBI): domain Eukaryota; kingdom Viridiplantae; phylum Streptophyta; class Magnoliopsida; order Asterales; family Asteraceae; genus Cynara; species Cynara cardunculus. Next base: position 20,018,086 of record NC_037544.1, on the reverse strand, counting down.
CTTGAGTAGCTTGTTAAAAGCTCGACTCATGAACACCCCTAGGCAAACCATGCCGTTGGTGATATTTTAACTTGTAAAGAAACTTTTCTAGACTACACACTTCCCTTCTGGGTTTTCAAGTTCTAAGGGACAGTCCAAATAAATTTCTTCACAGAGTTCACCATCTAGGAATGCATTTTTAACGTCTAATTGCATTAGTGGCCAATTAAGGTTAATTGCTAGTGATAGCAAGACCTGAACAATATTGTGCTTTGCAACAGGGGCACATGTCTTGGTAATCATTTACATCCAAAGTCCTCTTACGTGTTGGCAGATCAGTGAGCTCTCACCTCCCATTCTCTAACAGGGCTCTTATCTCTTCCATGACGACACTTCTCCATTCAGAGGATTGAAGTGCTTCCTCTATGATTTTTGGAGTTTCTACGTGATCCAAATGAGTGACAAAAGCCCGATGACGGGCAAGTGATCGTTTTTCATAGGCAACAAAATTGGAAATGGGGTGTTTGGTACAAGCTCGAGCTCCCCTTCAGGAGGGCAATTGGAAGATTTTTGATACTTGTAACATTTGAGGGAGAAGCTGCTAGTAGTATCTTTTATGAACAGGTTCCCGTGTTAGATTCTTGGGAACCATGAGTCATTTACTTATCCATTCCGGTAAAGTGATGTCCCTTCAAATAAATAAGCAAATCAGGAACCTGGGGACTTGAGCTATGGGGTCTTCATGGCTAATGGTTAGTACTTTTATCAATGTATCTAATTGATGTCAAAGATTTTTGGTTGAAGTGAGGAGGCTTGAAATAGTTGCCAAATCTCCCAGCAACCAGAGAAGATAAAAGTACCCTAAAAAAGGAATTCTTTTTGTAAGACACTAATTGGTGTTTGCAGGCTGAGAACTTTTGATGGGAGTTTATTGACGAGGTAACATGTGGTAAGACCTGCTTCACCCAAAGATATTTGGGAGTGTGCATGGTAAACATTATGCCACGTGCTACGTCTAGTAAGTGGCGGTTCTTCTGTTTAGAGACACCATTTTGTTGTTGGTGTTTGGACATGAACTTTGGTGGATAATCCCATGATCAAAGAGGTGGTTTCCTAGGGTGGAGTTAAAAGTATTCCCTACCATTATAGGTCATGTGGATTGTGGTTTGACACTGATTTAGATAATGGAATGGAAGGTTTGAAAGTTCTTTGTGGCTTTTGGTTTGTCTTTAAGAAGATATATCCACCAATGTATGGTTATCAATTTGTTAGACCCCAAAATTCTTACATTTAAAAGTATTGTAAAATGATCAAGTGCTGAAGACTAGACACCCAATGAAGAGAAACCAGACATAGGCCATGAAGAAACAGAGATGCCTAACCTGATAATTACCTACTGATGAAGAGTCCCTCTGGTCTATGAACAGAGCCTCTCTAGAAGCCCTTCTAGTCTTCAGCTGCTGATGGAATGCTTAAGTCACCAACTTTTGTCTAGTTAGCTCTTGCATAACAACTGACACATGGAGTCTCTTGATTGGACATGCCACCTAAAGACAGTTTTTCAACTTTACACATGGCAGTCTGTAATTCATCAGTGCTTGACTTTGTTATCTAGGAGGTTATAAATAGTTGTTGAACTGCATTCTGTTAGACATCCTTCACGCTAGCTTTGATTATTACTGGGTGTAATTCCATTTGAATATTTGCAATTGGAATCAAAGCTTTTCTCTCAAATATCAATGAAGATGATGATGCCACCAACTATTCTTGATCACTCATAGCTGTGTAGGAATTCTTCATAACCCAAGGAATAGATCGTTGTCCTCAACTTTAATTTTCTTACATCTATTCACAGATTAAGAGAACTGGGATCTGTCACAATTAAAGTGGGGATATTTTTTATGCGGTTAGGTCCCCAAATGTCATCATGAATTAATGAAAATGGTTGCGAGGTAACTTATGGTTTGAGTGGATAGGGAACACAAGTATGTTTAGACAATTGACATATCTCACACATAAGGGAACCAACATCTTTATTTAGAATAGTTGAGGAAATAAATGTTTGAGGTACTTCAAATTTGGGTGCCTTAATCTACGATACCACAACAGGATTGTATCATTTATTGGAACATAAAATTGTAGAACTAGAATATGCTTCTTATTCGTGGATTCATTACTTTCCCAAATATAGAGTCCATCTTCGACTTTAGCATTGCCAATCGTCCTCTCCTATCCCTGTTCGTGTTCTTGTACAAGGAATCAGTAAAGGAGAATAGAACAAGGTACTTCAATTAGTACAGGAGAATAGAGCAATGTACTGGTTATCGTGAGTGAGTTTATGAATAATTTTGGAACATGAAGCACTTCGGTTAGTGTAAGTTGATCTGTGAGATGTACAAAACCTGTGCCCACAACCGCAAAGAAGGACCCATCAGCCATTCTTCCTCGAGATTGGTTGTGACATGGACTATATGTGTGAACCGAGGAGTTGCCGGTCATGTGATTGGAAGCTCCAAAGTCAAATATCTATGTAGAAGTACCGTTGGATTTTGAGAAGGCACTAAGAGCAGTACCTTGAATTGGTTTACTGAGGAGCAGGAGAAGTATGTCTAACTAAGTTATGTTTAATTGGACAGTCATTACTACTTCTGAAGTTGGTGGAGTACCCGGTAAAGAGGTGGAAATCGTATGATGTGCCTTAGCCATGGACTGATTCTTGTTTCCCATGGGTATCCATGAATTTGTAACATTTTTAACGAGCGTGGCTTGATCTGACCATACACATCTCCTAGTTTGTTCTGCCAAGACTCTCCTAGTCGAGGCTTAAAGGTGTACCCTTGGTGATAGGTGCAGAGGTATTGATTGGCTGCTACCACTGTTGGTGATTCATTTGGCTTCTTTTTGTTCTCCAAGCATCACCTGTCAGCGGTTTTCTTCATGGTGAACCTCCGCAAATGCTTCACCAATCGATGGTAAAGGTGTTTGACCCAAAATTCTCCCACGTATCTTATCTAAATCTTGATTTAAACCTGCTAGGAAATCATAGTGTCTCTTTCTTTAAGTGGGCCTTGAATCTGACATGTTCTTTGACTTCTCCTTCTTCGACCTCTCCCCAATCAGCTTCATAGAACATTTAAGTTTCTTGCATAAATTTTTTAGAGAATTATAGTAGTTAGTTACTTCAGATATACCTTGAGGTATCGCTTTCAACTTCATCTTGATCTCAAATGCTTGAGAGGCCTTTCCCAAGTCAGAGTAGTTTTCATTTACTGCTTCCCATATCTCCTTTGCAGTCTTGAATAGTAGATAAGTACGACTGATGTTGCTTTCCATAGAATTGATGAGCCACGCCATCACCAATTGAGTTGTTGAGTTCCCACAACTCATTATTTATCAGTTTGATTGGGCAAGGAATGTTGCCAGTGAGATATCCCAATTAGGGGTGTAAAAGGTACGAGACAACTCGTGAGCTACTCGAGATCGACTCGGTCAGAGCTCAGTCAACATTCGACTCGAATAGGCTCGAATCAAACTCGAGCTTGACTCGACATATTAACGAGTTGAGTCAAGCTACCCATTACTCGACTCGAAAAGCTCGTGAGATACTCGATTATTTTATATATAGTTAGTTTTAAAATGTAATCAATTTTTATGATAAAATTTGTAAAATATAAATAATAAAAATGTCTCATGTTTAGATATTTAAACAAAATTATGCGTTTTTTGATTATAAAAGTTAATCAATTATTTTTTTATTAAAATCACAATTAAAAAAAGACCAAAAAAAGTATAAAAAAGGTTAGTGAAATTGTACCACATTGGAAGAGAGATGGTAAAGGAAGGCAGAAAAGATGTTATAAAAGAGAGGGAGGTGAATGAAATTTCTAACTTTGTCTTTTTGATGATGAAGTTTTAAGTTGATCTCTTTAGTTTTAGAAAAACTAAAAGAACACCTTTAAGTTTTAAAATTTATAAGAGAACGACCTTAAAATTTCATAAATTTCAATGGGTGAGTTTGATTCAAGCTTGATTCGAGTTTGAGTTCGAGCTTGATTTGAGTTGCAGTTCGAGCTTGTTTTGAGCTCGAGTTCGAGTTCAAGCTTGAGAAATAGTTATCGAGTTCGAGTCGAGCTTTGTTTTTTACTAGTCGTGAGTTTTCGAGTCGAGTTCGAGCTTGAAAATTGGGTTTCGAGTTCGAGTCTAGTATGGTGATACTCGAGCTCGACTCGCATCATTTACACCCCTAATCCCAATTTACCCCTTCCTCGAATAATTATCAGGATGATTGAGACCACTACTACCAATATTCTTCCCATCAAGTTTCTGAGTGGTAATCACCAATGGAAGTTATCAATGTACATTGTGATCTGAGACTTGGTAGATAATTCGGGTATGGAGGTCTCGTTTATCATGATGATGGATAGAAGATGGCGATTAACAAAAAGTTAATCACAAAAATGGTCAAGTCATGCTGGAGTGCAACGATAAATGAGAGATAAGTGATCTGAAGAGGACTCAGATGAACTAGGAGAGGAACAGAAGAGCTTTAGGATCTTATAGCTCTGATACCATATAGAATTTAAGAGGGGGAAAAAGTTTCTGTTTATTCCGTCACTATGGAGAATACAATATTTATAGGTTAATCTACAACAAACAACTTCTATAATAAATAGAAGATGCAACTAACAACTCCTAAAGACTAGGAACAAATAATTATGGCCGGTAATCAGTCAAGATTGATTTTCTGATAATCCTACGGAATGCTATATATGTGCGTGTGCGTGTGTGTGTGTGTGTGGAAACAGAGAGCTGAGAATATAATCCATGGAATACAGTTTTAGACAGCTAGTATAATTTACTTTCAATCCAATGAACATAGTGTCCCCCAGATGTAGGCGTCTTTGTATTGTCATTCCTTTCTGATCCTCATTGCCGATTGAAACATGGAATTTGAAATTAAAATATATCCTTGATATTTTTTGAAAATTGGAGGTACAAAATTTCTAGCGACTGAGGGAGAATATGGATAACAGTTTTCCTATTACACATGGGAATCGATTTTTCATTGTTGGCAGCTATATATAGAGAAGCTCTTTCTAGTTCTTGTTGCAAGCAAGTGCTACAGGCCTCGAGTGGAGATTCATGCTCATTAAATGTTTCACATACATATAACTGTTTGTAGCATCGAACAAATGGCAGATGTTGGATTTTAGTTAAACTTAACGTTATTCAAAACTGTCAATTATGTTGGGAAGTGACAAATCAGATTCTCGTTTCTTTTCATCTGTTAAATGCTATGACATGTATTTGAGCATCATTTCATGCTTAACTGTTAGTATATTTGTCGAAAGGGAATAATCCACATTACACTTGTTGATTAGCTTATGTTTACTGTTTCTAGAAGCTTAAATAGTAATATCTTATTGAAAAGTGTATCATCCATGTTAACAGATGTCAAATCGTATCTAACTTTTCTAGAAGTACATTGATTCTTTATCAGAAATAGAAAATAACAAGCCATAGCCTAAAAATATAGCTTTTTATGTTGAATGCATCTTTGGTCTTAGCCCACCATTAACTTGTACAAGTAATAAATTCTTGCCTGGGGTTCCGTTCCCTTTACCCAAAAAAGTTACATGTACAAGAAGCTCTATTATTTTTTATTTTGAGAATTCATTTAATAATGTTCTTGCTTGACATTCGTGATCTACAGTCTTCCCTTATTAAGTCATGTCTTCAAATTAAGTATGTAAGTTACAGGGTGGAATGCTAAAACGTGTCCTTGAGGAGGTTGAAAAGGTGATACATGAGTTTAAAGGCATGCTTTACCAGTCGATGGAAGATCCACAGATAGATCTAACAAATGTAAGGCCAATATATATTTTTCCTATGCATATTTATAATTTTTTGATTATGTTTCAAGGCTTCCTAAATGTTTTGGGTTCATTTCTATCCTACCCTGACTGGATTGGGTAAAAGGCTTCTTTTTGCTTTATGTTATGAAGAAAGAGTTGAGGGAATTACTTCAATTCTTGTTATTCTAAAAAAAAGAGATTAGTACCCTGCATATATACAAACGTTTCCTAATTTTATAAGAATCCCACAATATGCTGAAGATTAAATTATTCCTAATCTAAAATATGATAATAAGCTATATGAGATCAAACCAATCAAACCCAACATCAGAATAATAACCTATTATAAAACATTCCTAGTTCATTTACAATTCTACATGTATGACAATGTTTTTGGAAAATTAATTATTCGCAAACTACTTACTCTAGTAGAATCAGACCCCAATCTAATTGGAAATAAGCAATCTAATCTATTTTATTATTTCAGTTCTTTATTGTTTCACTTTTGCTATAATTCTACACAAGTTACAAAGATAACTAGAGATGGTGATGACATGGCAAACTGATGAGATGCATGCTTCGTTTTTCACATTAGTTCTAGGAATGTGATATCAATTATCGGGACTAGCTCATGTTGTCCAATGAACAAGGTGCATTTGAAGTTATCTTATGATCATGAGCATTTCTAGGGTCACTGGATGCTAGTAGTACTTTTACTATTTTTTGCTGTGTAATGAAGTTCTTGACATTTCTTGTAGCTTGAGAATGTTGTGAGGCTTCTGTTGGAGTTGGAACCTGAGTCAGATCCTGTGCGGCGTTATTTTAGCATACAGGTGAGAGGCCGATACTATACATGGTTCTACTGTTTCTTCACAGTTGCTCAAAACTAATATGATTATAAAATGTATACTCTAATTAGATAGTTAAAGTCTCATTTAAGGATCGTATATTTATACAATTATATATTTTATCCATTTTGTGGTAATCACCTTTCATTGACTTTTGAAGTCAAATGGACTACCTCATCTTCAAATTATGTAGCAGTTTAAATTTAAATAAAATTGATAACATGTAATTGTATGACAAGTATCATAAGTAGGATAAACGTGTTAAAAGCTACTAATAATTCATATTCCCTTTGAAAGTACTTGATCTGACGTTGAAATCAAAATACGCCTTAACAGAGAATGAAGAGTAGATTTGTTTATATCTGTTGAATGTTTATGTACATATAAGCTTTTGCCTAGGAATTCAGATTCTTGTCCTATTATTGGAAATATTATACTTGAAGAAATGTATCTGCCAGACGTGTAGAGCTTTTCTCAAATTTAATCTGCTTGTAGAACTTTCCTCATCCATACTTACATTAAATCTTTTTCATCCAAATTCAAACCAATGTCAGGTAGTTGTTGCAACATACATCCAGGCAAAGTCTGCAAAGTAATACGTGCATTATATTATTGGATCTTATAGTTAGGGGCACTAAGTTTCGAGAACATTTTTAATCGATTAAGGGGGAGGAAACTGAACCTCCCCAGAACAACGAATTACCACCTAGGTAGTGGGCTGAATACCATTCCAGAGAAATAGTTGATGATTGGCTCTTGATACTTGTTGTTTCCTACATCTTTTTGTCACTGGTGAAACTTGTTGGAAAGAAGGGAATTCATAAGAAAGGAATTTGTATCAATCATCTTCCTGCTGTTTAGGAAGGGATTTGTTATGTGTAGAAAGTAAATATTTGTCCAGCAGGTTAATTGCTCTAAATTAGGTGGTTTTCTTGTTACCTTTGTATCATAAATATTTTACATCCCTGTGAAGAAAAGTTATGGTTCAAAAGATCTTCAATTCTCTGTGTCTCAAAATAACTTATCTTAAAAATATGTGACACTAATATTTGGGACGTTGTTTGGCTCTTAGAATCGTAGGATTCGATGTCTGCTTGAGAAGTGCACATCAGATCATGAATCAAGGATGGAAACCTTGCAAAATAAGCTACATGAGAAAGCATTGTCAGATGAAAAGTGGAAGAAAATCCAGCAAGACTTACACGAATCTGTGAGCAATGTCATTCCCCTGTCCATTTATGAACAACTTACAAATACCTTCTCTTTCTGTAGATATATCAGATATCCATTCTGTAATTTGTTATCTCAAAACTTTGTATTATGTACTTCTTTAGGCAGATGTTGATTGCTCCCTCCGATATCCAAGCAACTTGTTCGTAGATACACAAACAAGTGATTCAGGTTCTGATGAACTTGACGCTCTTAGAGGAAGGTATATACGAAGATTAACAGCTGTACTTATCCATCATATACCCTCCTTTTGGAAAGTGGCCCTTTCTGTTTCAAGTGGAAAATTTGCAAAGGTAAAGGCTCCCTGCATTAGCTTTAGCTTGCAAAGTTAATATTATATTTTAGTACCTGCTAAACCTTCTAGGACAGGTAATTACGTTATCAAACTACAGTGAAGCTTTTATCCTGAACTAGTTGGTGTAGGTTAAAGATGAAACCCAAAGAAATTACAAAATCATGCAAACCAAATGCAAACATAATAGGTGAATCCCTAAGGGTATCGGGAAATGAATGGTGTCATTCCACATGGTCCTACCATAGGCCAGGTCTTTGTTTCATAACACTCTGTCAAATCTTCTTCATAACTAAATGAAAATGTGATTTTTCATTATATCGATGCAATACATTTTGTTTTCAGTCACCGATGCATGATCATGATGCAAGTACACAAAATGTCCACATGCTCTAGCATATGTGTGCATAAAGGGACACGTGCATGTTTTTGTGTCATTGTTTGTGTGTACTAGTGTGATGCTATTTTAACACATATAATCACTCCCGTTAATCTATTATTTACCTTTATATATTAGTTGAGTGTTTCTTTATGTACTTTATAATTAATGTGCCGGTCTCTAGTCTGCGGTAGGTCATGTTGTGCTCTTCATTTAAGATCATGAATATTGATATCTATTTGACGACCAAATTAGTTTAAAATGAATCAACATCTCTCCTAGACGTTTACCTTGTTTTAGGATATGCATGGTGGCAAATTTGAAGATTTTTGGAGGAAAGGCATGTCTTCTCTCTTCTCTTTGAGAAGAGTTCTCATTATTTACTCAAACCAATACCCCAAGATATTACAAGACCTTTAGCCTATAAAACAACTTATATGTGTATATAATAAAAACTTTTAGCCCATAAAACAACTTTTATATATGTATACGCATATATTTCCTCACCTAGGAAAACAACATATGTGAAATAAATATTGGCTTGATTTGTTGAATAAAATCTTGATGATTAGCTAATATCTTTGACACCCCCCCTTCAAATAGATGATGGTAAAATTACGTACATTAATTCCAACAAGTAAACTATGGTGTTCATGAGCCAAATATTTGATGAAGATATATCTAATCTACATCAAAGCTGTTAAAAGCTCTGAGGCGCATAAAGCTCAAGGTCTTGGGCTTTTTTAAAGGTGAGATGAGGCGAGGCGAGGCGAGGCGAGGCGTAGCGTATTCACAAGGCTCACCAAGGCGATGCACCTTGACTGAGTCGCCTTTTGGGCCTAGGCACGTCTCATGAAGAGTTATCAACTACCCCGTCAAACCCTATTTCTCATTTTCTCATCTCCTAGACTTCTTAAAGAAGAATTACTAAATAGACCACATAAGTCAAACCTTTCTCCCTTCTGCCTCTATAGATGTAATGTTGGTTGTTGCATTGGAGGCTTGTACTTGCTGCATTGGACTCTTGTATGCTAAACTCTATTTGAGTTGTGCATAACTGTATATATATATATAGCGCTTCATGCTTGCGCCTTGCTAGGCCCCAGAATCCCTTTGCGCCTAAGTGCACCTTGAGCTTTTAACAACTTTGATCTACATAATGATGGAGATACGTGGAATGTTGCTAACCCGGTGATCATATGCCTCTATAATGATGTGGCAGTCAATTTCAATGTGTGTTGCATGCTTATGGTAGACAAACTTGGCAACAATTTTGATGACGTTAGTGTTGCCAGCATGTAAAGGAGTTGGTTCAACTTAGGGAAAATAAAGTAATACGAGACCACTTAACCAATTTTTTTTCAGAACATGTAGGACACATGGTGCAATACTTGGACTCGTGTACGACTGCAACACATATTTATGCTTTTTGCATTTTACACGAGGTAAGAGAATCAACAAGAATCATACACTATGCGGTAGTAGATCTCTGTATCTAGACAATCACCCAAAATGGGATCACTAAAGGTTTATGGCTTTAGAGAGGAGTCTTTAGAGAAGCATAGGCCATAACTAGTGTGCCAAGGATGTGACAGATGACGCTTTTGATTACAGTTAGGTGGAAATGTGGAAGGGATTTGGTGAATTAATCCGTTGTGTGGACAACTTAAGAAATATCTTGTTAAATGATGATTAAAGAGATTAGACTACCAACCAACTTCTGAATACAAAGTATAATCTTCAAGAACCTTTCCCTCACTTTGTTGATATTTTACATTAATTGCCATGTGGGTGTCTACTATATGATTTCTTGTCACTCACACTAACTATACCAAATCTTGAATACATTTGTGTTGATCCAAAAAAATTCTTATGCAGATTAAACCCTAAGATGTAATTGGCCAGGGTCTTTCATGTGGAAAGTAGAATGTAATAATTTTTTAATCTCGATAGTAGTCTTCATATTCGAACACAAACAAAAATATCATCCACATAAACAAGAAGAATAACTATTCCATTGGGTTGTCTTTTGAATAAAAAGGAATCAAAATGGCTTTGAATAAATGAAAAACAAAGAAAAGTACATCGAAACTTTTCGAACCCTTGCGTGTTTCAATCCACATACTGAGCTTTTCAGTATCCAGATGGCATTAGTGGAAAAGGCATACATACCATGGGAATTGTTATGTAAACTTCTTTGAGATCACCATGTAATAATTTATCCTTGACGTCCGAAGTAGAGGCCATGATTAAAATGTAACAAGCACTAATATAGGGCGCACGGTAGTCATATTGGCTAACTATGCACAATTCTCATTGTAGATTTGGTCATACTCTCTTTTGTTCCCAAGAACTACTAGCCAAGCCATGTATGATCAATGGACCCATCAAAATGGAGCTCAATAAAAAATACAAACTTGCCGCTCTGACCAAAGGTTTCATTGATGGAGGACATGCTACAACATCCTGAGTTTTGGTTTTCTTACAATTCAAGAAGTTACGTTTCAATAGCTTTCTACGAGCACACATGCTCCAATGTTTGTTTTAAAAGATGAATGAATAGGAACAGAGGACAAGGTGGGTGTAAAGGATACAGGAATAGGAAAACCATACCTATTTTGCTGGAACTGGATCTACAACAAGAGAATCAGATTGAGGGGCTTTGGAACTGTAGTAGTTTGATGGCACATGGTATGCTTGCTTCTATGATAAATAAATAGCAGTTACAGAGAAGAAAGTTCTGCGAAAACAAATTAGTAAACAAGGAAAGAACAGGAGATGAAGATCAAACATGATCTCTGTAAGAGGAAAAGAATACTGATACCAATGTTCTATGATCACATTTCTGGAAATTAATTATTCCTATTGGGGAGAACAGGCCATTCGGAGGGGGGATTCTGAAATTGCGGTGGCTTAATTTGACCAAGCTGCTGAGTGTCAGAAACAGATTTTAGCACTTACTCTTGCTAATTAGTTTGAAAAGAAATATAATCATAATTATTTTAATAAAGAATATTAACTACAATTACTAATATGGTACCATTTATGTAAGATATTTTTTGAATTGTATTTACAATGATGAATGTGTATTAATTAGAGTCTATTAAAGTAGTTAAGAATATATAATATAGTAAGATAATAGAATAAATATATAAGACATGGCACACATAAAGATCATGGTAAGTAAAACCTTTCTTGTGACTTGAATATCCTAGGCAAGCACATTTGGGCGATTGAACTGTGAGTTATCTGCGTTCTTTTGTAAGCAGATGAATATATAACACATACAATTGATATGGCCAATAATCTAGTAAAGGGAGAGATGTAGTTTAATCAGGGACAGATGGTATGTTAATAAGGTGCACTGCAGTAGCAAGAGGTTCATACCAGAACCTAGAGGGCACAATTCACTCTAATAAAATATTTTGAGCAACATCAACCCCTCCATTTTAATCCTGACTCAATTTAACAGTTGCGGGTTCAATCCAACCTGCCTGTTTTAGCATATTTATTTATCACTATCAAATTAATTGGTGTCTTAACCCACAGTATGACAATTTCTTGATGTGGATGTGGTCTGGAGGCAGCAGCAGACTGACTGGAGAATCAAGAAATTGTCATGGACTTAAAGTCAACCAATGGTTGTTTTACTTCCTTTATCCTACATTGAGGAGGTTTTGGTAATCCTAATCTAAAGTCAAGCAATGGTTGTTGCCTTACCATACTCGATCACTTCATAGGAATGTGAGGATACAAGCATGGAGTTTGTAGACTTGTAAAATGAGCATCAACAGCCTGCCATATTACAAATGTGGTGTTCCTCATTTATGCAAATGCTTTAAAAAATGGAGGAAATTGTTGGACATTGAGGCAAGCTAAAAGGCCAAAGATACTCCGGAAATCTGAAGACAAACTCCAGAAGTATTTTACAAGGAAGATGCAACAAGGAGATCATGTACTTGAGTAGAAGTACGTCAAAGCTTGCAATGAGGAAGCTTTCTATACACCCTATGTGAATTGGTGGATGCATCAAGGTTTTAATAGAATCCTCGCGAATTCTATCAGGAAATATATGAATAGGGAAAAATCTTGTAAATACTTGAAGATTTCTTGGATTTTATACATCAAACATATGTCTTCGAACATTCTAGTTCATAGATCTTAGCTGGTAATTTTAAATGATTTGCATCAAGAAGCTGAACAGTAATCATAAGGCTTCCCCATATGTTTGCAAAGCATCAAGCGAAGTTGTATTTGCACAAAGGAATACAGGATTTCTTTCAAACATCTTTCTGTTGTGATTTGTTGAGTGCTCCTGAATGTTTAGGTAAAAACCCTATTAATTTGGATGGCTACTTAGCATTAATAGAGGACTTCTACTGCTAAGGCTAGATGCTTGATCAAGGAAACCATTAACACCATGACATAAAGCTTGCATGCTTATAAATGTGGAGGGTTTAAAGAAACCCTTAATACTGAGATTGAATTTTGAATATATAACTGATGAACACAACAAAACCCTAATTTTAACCATAATCTTAATAAAAATCAACAATCGGAACAACTTCTACAGTTCCTTGTCATTTCCTCCTTGCCCCATGTATATTGTTCATTTGCACCATATTGTGATAACAAAACAATCCGAGCTACTTAGGGGCTGTTTACTAAACACTTACCCGTACCGGGCAATTTTCCTCACCAAATGAACATGGCAAGGGCCGAGAATCTTACACGGTAAGAGTGATGATAAGGATGGAGAGTCTTACCCAGTAAGTGAGGATGACGACTCTTACCCGGATAAGCGCTTACTGTTAAATTGTTGCATAAGATACCGTTTTGATGTACTACAATCTTACCTTGTAAAATAAATTATAGTGTTGACTCCGTAAGCGCTTATAGGGTAAGCATTTGGGTAAACGGCCCCTTAGATGTGTATCTCGAAACAAATAAAAGTAGATCAAACTAATTTGTACCACTCATGTGGAAATGCTAGAAGCAGATGCCATTCTCATTTTCCATCAAATTGCATTAATAGTTATGGAATAGGTGTCACTACAATGTACCTTATTCTCAAACCTTAAATCTTGTACATGGAACGACCTTATCCATCAAGTTTACAAGTACGCTATCAAGTTGTTGCAATTAATGTGGTAGTGCTGATAGCTGGTCCATACAAAAGCGTATTTTTAGGTACTTGGACAAAAGTGAACTAGTTTTGCATCTCAAATCTGTTGCTTTGTCTTCATAAACTTTTCCATTTGTCTTCTTATTTCAAAAGATGTTCATTTCCCTCCTATATTTATATTAATACATTGTTTGGTCTGGAATGTTTCCCTTAATATCTCCCCAGGTTTCTGAGCAAAATATTAGTACACCTGCAAATATGACTGAAGAAAAAGCAGGCCATCCTCTTGAAGTTGCTTCTGGAATGATACACAATACAATATCAGCGTATGAATCCAAGGTAGAAGTTTTTTCAGGAAATCTTGGTCATATTTCCTAAAGTGAGATTATGTTAGAAATCGTTATAGTTTCAATTGCCTAGATGGTTCATAATAGCTGATGACTAGAAAGATTTGTTTCATGTAGAAATTTTGTTGTTCTTTTTCTCTTACAAAGAAGGGCATTGGCGTTTTATACACTTAAGGAGCCAAATAAGGATCCTTGAAATCATGGAAGGATTCCCTCTAAAATGGAAACTAACCTATTATAGCAGTTATGTACAAGTGTTATATATGGTAAAATAATATTCTCACATTCTAAAAGGTGAAGCCAATTATAACAAAGTAATCCTAGTGACATGGCTCAATGTTTGTCTTTGCAACAATGGATTGTTTCTTAATTCTCAATGTGAGGAGATTACCCTACATAAATGTATAGTAACCTGAGGTAGACCTCCGTTAGAGAGATATATGGCCCAATTTGCTTTGGTGAACATTCTTCTATTTGAAACCTTTGGTTAAGTACTATTCCTTTACCCAGTGTACTTTTGACATACCTCAGGATCTGATATACTACATCCATTTGTTTCTATATGGGACTGCTCATCAATTGGCTTACAACACTTATCGGAACCCATGTCGGGTGAATGGTATATTAGTTTTCCTATACTCCAGGATCTGATATGCTACCTCCATTTGTTGCTCTGTGGGACAATTCATAAATTGGTATACAACATTTACGGAGAACCCTATCTCGGGTCTTATGTGTGAATAGTATATTAGTTACGATTTACTATTGACTAGGTTTTCGGTTTTTGGGGTATTTATTTCAAGATTGGGTCTCTACCAGTTCCCATTCACGTTTTTTCTTTTTCTTGTCACTGAATTTTCCCACTACCCATTGGTACTATCCTTTTTGTCTTTTGTCTAATGGAGTATTGTCTTGTTTGAATCTTACTTTTTGGATCCATTGTTGTGTCGGCTGGTTTTACCCTAGCATTTGGTTCTTTTGAGTGATGAAGATTCCTTATCTTGATCTAGTGACTTCCTTTTTGAAGAAATACTTCAAATTTCCAAGATAATTAATCTTAAATTCTTTTGACAACAGGCTATTTAGACAAACAACTTCTACGTGATCATTATCGTCAAGACTATATCACCAAGATAGACAATGAGAATGATTACCTTCGGATCCAAGGTATGCTTGACAAAAAGGGTGTTATCTACTTGGCATGAGTGTATCCGGTCCCTATGAGAACCTTAGCTAACCTTTCGAACCATGCGTGATACTGTTTAAGATATTTGAGGGACTTTTAGAGCTTGTGTACTTTGCCTTCAGTTGCCTTTGTGTGAAATCTAGTGGGACGTTCATAAAAACTTCTTTAAGATCGCCAATGAGAAGGCGTTTTCTTACATCAAGTTGGTTTAATGGTCCTTTAGGTTTTTAGCATAGATAACAATCCTTTGGTGGTGTTTAACTTGCAAATGATGTGAAAGTTTTTTTGGTAGTTTATTAGTAAACCCTTTACGCACCAACCCTGACTTGTACCCCTTAACTTTCCCTCATAATTATACTTAACCGAAAACATCTATTTGGAGTCTATGGTTCTTTTTACCCTGGAGGAGGATTTGTAATTTCTCATGTGTCATTCTTTATCCAAAAAGAAAAAAAATCTCCCATGTGCGACTCTTCTCTAAACCTTGATTTCTTCAAGCGTTGCAGCCTTCCATGCTAGGATTTCCATTGCCTCGTGAATTGCTGTGGGAGAGAACTTAAGTTTCATCTGGTCTAGACACAAACACACGGTAATTGGGTGACAGTTCCTTGTAAGAGATGAAATTTTTGTTGGACGTGAATTACATGTACGAACCCCTTCCTTGGACCAATAGGTAGTTTTGAATTATCTACACTAGTAGACTTGCTAGAAAGCATACCTTGAGATTGACCATGAGATTCAATTGAGACTCCGACACTTTTGAGCTTCCTTGTTAACCATGGTTTCTTTTTTACATCTGAGATGTGTATTTTCTGTCAGTGAAGTATGGTCGGCTGAAGGATCTGCACAAGGCTCAGATTTGGATCTTCGTAGGTTGTTTCGGTAGAAACTGCTGGAAGAGTTTGTGATTGGATTGGTTCAATGTGAATATCTTCAATCATGAGAGGATGGTTAGTCATACCCCTACGATTAATCGTGTAGTATGGTCAATTTTCAAAGAACATGACATCCATGGAGGTGAAAAAAATTGTGCAAAAGGGAACAACATTTAAGCCCTATTTGATTTGGAGTAGCCCAAGAAGATGCATTTGGAGTCATCAAATGGAAGATACATCTATGGTAGCTGACTTATCTCTTGATGTTTCTTTCTTCTCCCATCTGTTACCAAAAGTTTGGTGGATATTTATGAGAACTAGTTATATTATTCTTACTACTATACTAGTTAGCAGTTCTGGTGGAAGAGACCGTGGTGCAAAGGCACATCTGAAGGGGCCCTTTTTTAGGGTTAATATGTTATAGGTCAACAAAGAAGTGAAATCTTTGTCATGTCTGGTGAGATGAGTTTGAACAGGTCAGCTGTAAGAAAACAGGAATGTAGAGTAGTAATAGTGGAGAACAAGAACCACATAAGTAATAGTGGTCCTAAGAGGATTAAAAGCAAACTCAACCATTACAATAGTAATGAGGCTACTTATAAGATAATAAGAAACAAGGATGCAGATTAAGAAGGCACAATTGTCTTGATTGGAACTATGGATTTGTGAAGCTATGTAAACTCAATTGTGGATTTTGATTAAAGATGCTATGGTTGGGAACCATTTCCTTTCATTCTTCTCCTAGTCCTGGTCGTTTTTTGTTATACCCCGGAAATGTGGTCAAACAAGTCAAATAGGTTGGGCTATGGGAGAACTATACAAGTGGTTACTGCAGTGGTACAAGTAGGTTAAGCAATTTAGTGAAGTCGGTTAATAGTTTTTACCTAGTATAAATAAGGAGACGATGAGTGTAAGGTGGGTATCGATTATTCTATTGTGTTTGAGATTGGTGAAAGCCTTTGGAAGACATCCAACTTTTCAAATTGTTGGAACTTGGAAGCCTATGTTCCATCATTTGCTTTAAGTTCTAATTTCATATTGAAGTCATCTTTGTGTACCAATTTCATTGTTAATTGCTCGGTTTGTATCACTTTTTTGAGTAATCATATTGAGGGTATCTCAATTGCTCCTCCATCTATTTAGCTGATTTGTATTTGTATGCAATACCAATTGGCAGATGTGAAATACCTACTTGAGTCTTATAGAATACCTAGGCTACAAGTTGGGTAAAAGCTTTAGAGAAGTAGGAGGAATATTATTTTCTGCTATATGTCGATTACAACATAAGGAACTATATATACAAGTAGAGGTTAGGAGATAGACTACAACTACAACTCCTAACAATAAGGGATAAGCAATTATCTACTAACGTTTCCTTATTAGAGTCTATCTATAACTCTCCATTAATCCATATCCGATTACTATTCTACACTCCCCCTTAAGCTGGATGGTATATGTTATCCAATCCAAGCTTGCCTTTTAATGTGTTGAATAGTGGTAAACTTAGCTCTTTAGTGAAGATGTAGGCCGCTTGTTGAGTGGTAGAAATGTAGGAGACTTTCAAGATTCCATTGTCAAATTTTTCCTTGATAAAATGCCGATCCACCTCAACATGTTTTCTTCGATCATGATGAACTGGATTATGTGTCATGGCGATAGCAACTTTATATCACACCAAATAGTCATCGGGTGTAGTACCCGGATTCTTAGTTAACTCGGTAATTATAACGAGAATTATGTAAAATAAATCTCTCAGACTGCTAAAAAATGGAGACTAGTGCAAGTATACACTCATCAATCCACTATCGTCTTTTACAAGTAATAAAGTGGTAAAAATACCGAATATCGTCCACGGAGAAAAAGGAATAAAAGTTCGTTTTAATAGTATAAATAAAGATATGATCGCAGATGGTGAATTTGAGGAAATATTTGTGGTGAGTTGATTAAACACTAGTGTTGTGAACAAGTAATAAAAGAGAGCTTAGGGTGCAGGGATTCGTTAAGATATTAAACCGATTTTTAAGTAGACAGCATGCTACAGCATGGTTCTATAGCATGCTTTATAAATAACTTATCTTTACAACTAATAGCTTCTTTAAGGTACTCTCTCGAGATATAGAATGGCACACAGTCATAGATTGAACCTTCATATCTCTATGCAAGGCTGGAATCTTGACGTTGGCTCAAACTATTCCTTTTATAAGCTAAATGGAGCGAAAACGAGTCTCCTCGATTCTAAGTAACTCTCTCGAGCCTACTTCCATATCATTCAAGTTGACGTGTGCTTGTTGATTTATCTCTAAATCCAACACACTTTAACACTTTTAAACAAGTGATCAACTTGTCCATGGATGATGTTTTTGCAATGAAAACTTGAATGACGTAGTTGTAAAGATTTATAATTTATATTTCTACTAACGAAATCGGTTTTTCTTTTAACATCACCCAACACCCAAGCTATATTTTTAGCCTAACATACTTGAAAAATTAATTGCGTCAATAATAAAGCATAAGAAAGGAAAAGAAAGTAGAAGAAATAAATGCTAAGCGGAATTATAAAAGCGATTAACGATATTTGAAATAGAAAAATTAATTGCATAAATAATAATAAAGCATGATAAGTAGAACACAAGAGAAGAAAAGAAAGTAGAAGAAATAAATGTAAAGAGGGATTATAAAAGAGACTTAAAATACTTTAACTAATAATGTTGATTGCATAAATAATAAAGCATAATAAGGAGAGCATAAGAGAAGAAATAAATGTAAAGAGGAAAGATAAAAGAAGACTTAAATGTAAATGAAATACTTCCAAAGTTACTTGCAAAAGTTCTTACTTTCCAAATGACTTCCTTACTTGACTCCCGTTTTACAATGCCAAGCCTCCCCCCTTTATATAGTGGGAGAAGCCGAGAAGGGAGGATAAGGACCAAAGGATAAAGGCATTACCCAACTTTTTTACATTGTCCAATGGGTAAAGCCATGCTACCTAGATAACAACAAAAATCAGATCTTAGATTTGTACTATGAGATCTTAAAATCTGCAGGAGATGGGCTGCCAAAAAGGGGGGATTTGATCTCAAAAGATTCCCGTACTATTCTCAAAAGTGCCCTGTCCTGCAGCATATGCTGTAGCATGCTTCAGCCAAATACCTAACATGGCTATTTCTCCAAAAATCAGCACATATCCAAGAAGTAAATATGTTTATCACATCACTTTAGCTCCAATATAAAAAGATAGAAAAACAAAACAAAAAGACTCAATTTGTGGAATTTTAGGAAAATAAAATGGGTAAATAAAGTAAAGAAAAAGTGTAAAAGTATCAAATAAATTGATACTTATCAGTAATCTTCTTAGCCAGAGTGCTTCACACACACCTAGGGCAGTAGCTCGTAGTTCGGCTTCAACACTGCTTCTTGCTTTGCCATGTGACAAGGTTGCCAAACACACAAGAACAGTAACCCGAGGTAGAACGCCAATCAGTTTGACAACTTGCCCAACTTGCATCTGTGAACACTTCTACACTTCGATTGTCTTGTTTCTTAAACTATAGACCATGACCGGTGTTCCTTTAAGATACTGTAGGATTCTGTGAGCAGCATCAAGATGGCATTGGGATGGTGAATGCATGAATTGACTTACATAATTAACTACAAACGTAATATCAGGCCTAGTATGTGCAAGGTATATCAATCGACCTACAAGACGTTGGAATCTCCCCCTGTCGATTGGAACCGTAGAACTAACATCAGGCTTTAGAGGAGAGGCGGGCCGAGAACCGAGCATCCCGGTGTCTTTGAGCAAGTCCAAGGTATATTTCCTTTGAGACAAGCTAATCGTAGATTTCGTTCTTGCAATCTCCATTCCAAGAAGTACCATAATGAACCAACGTCTTTCATTTCGAAGGAGCGAGCCAGATGGACGTTGATGTTTGCGATGACCACTGCATGATCTCCATAAGTATAATGGCATCAACATATACGATTAGAATAGCGATCTTACCATGTTCTTTAAGGTATAAAAGAGTGTGATCGGCGTGGGCTTGAGCATACCCAAATTGTTTAACTGTATGAGTGAACCGATCAAACTATGCTTTGGGGAACTGTTTGAGACCATAAATGGCCTTCTTGAGACGACAAACTTTATGGCTGCCATTTGGAGCATGAAAACCCGCCCGGGGGGGGGGGTGGGTAAGTCCATGTAGACCTCCTCGTGTAGATTTCCATTTAGAAACACATTTTTTTACGTCTAGTTGATGAAGAGGCCAATCGAAGTTGGCAGCAAGTGAGAGGAGAACCCGGATGGTATTAATTTTGGCAACCGGGGCAAATGTCTCTTGATAATCGATTATGTATGTCTAGGTGTAGCCTTTTGCTAATAACCGAGCCTTGTATCTTTCAATAGAGCAATCACTTTTGTACTTAACCGTAAACACCCATTTACAGCCAACTGTGGTCTTGTCATGCAGGCGTTTAACCACTACCCATATACCATTTTTTTGAAGGGCACAAAACTCTTCAATACTGCAGCCCATATTGGTTGGTTCTTTTGTTAAAGACAAATCCGAAACAAGAACCTTCATAGGTGGGACTAGATTAGCATAGCCAAGAAAATCAGAAATAGGATGTTGACTGCAAAGAGCGCGTACCTTTTCTGAATGCAATCGGTACATCAAGATCAGATCTCGAAGGCAACTCTTGGTATACCTTAGACTTTGGAGGAACTCCTTTCCTTCGGTTGTATGTGATTGGGAAGGACTCGACTTGGCTTGTAGGTTTTGGGACATGTTGGCGGGTAGTTGGTGATGAGGGTCCGCTGTTTCTGGAATTATGGTTTTAGGTGAGGTGGTTTCCAGCTGGTTCTTTGGTGAGGTGATTGGAGGATCGAAGCCAAGAACTGTTCCCAACTTTCGGCTCCTATAGGATGGGATACTTGGGCTCTCTGGTTAGATTGAGGAGAGTAATAGAATTGATCTTCAAGAAAGGTGACATCATGCGAAACGAAGTATTTTTGTTCCTTTGGACAGTAGCATCGGTATCCCTTTTTGGGAGGAATAACCAACAAAGACACCTTTTACACTCCTTGGGTCAAGTTTGGACCTCTTTTGACTATGAACGTGGACAAAGAACGAGCAACCAAATACTTTCAGATCAAGATCGGAAAAGGTATAAGCCTTCGGGAAAGGATTTTTGTAGGACGGCTAGAGGTGTTTGGAATTTTAATGCCCGTGAAGGCAACCGATTAATGAGATAGCAGGCTGTTAGAATTGCATCACCCCAAAAAGATTTGGGTGTATTACTTTGAAAGAGTAGGGATTACCTCTAGCAAGTGACAGTTTTTTCTTTCGGAAACGCCATTTTGTTGAAGGGTATTAACGCACGAGCTTTGGTAAAGCTAGACATGGCCGAATTGAAATACTCGGTGTCGTTGTCTGTTCGAAGGATTTTGATCTTTGCATCATATTGTGTAAAGATCATCGAATGGAACTTTTCAAAGATACTAACAACTTCAACTTTGTTATGTAAAAGATAAATCCAACAAACTCGAGTATGATCATCTGAATGAAATAAACCATCTTGTATTAGAAATTGGTGGTATTTTTGAAGGACTCCATACATCACTATGAACTAGAGAAAATGGACTCAATGCATTATAGGTATGAATAGGAAACGAGACTCTAGTATGTTTGGACATCCGACAAACGTCGCATGAAAAAACATCAGAATCATTATATAAAGACCAAAATAGTTTCTTAAGGTACAAAAAACTAGGGTGGCCGAGACTTTGATGAAGAAGACTGATTCGTTGGTAAGGTAGTAGATCCTTGAACTAGAAAGCTTGTGGCAGATTCAGATGGAAGAAAGTAGTATAATCCAGAAGTCTTTTTAGCACGACCAATCGTCTTCCCCGATACCGGATCCTAAAAAAATCGCAAATATTCAGAAAAATTAGCTAGACACTTGGAATCTGAGGTTAGACGGCTAATTGAGATAAGATTGTACGACAGTTTTTGTACAAATAGAACATCATGGATAATCAGGTAGGGTGTAAGTTCAACGGTGCCAATTCCTTCAACAGGAGCTATAGAACCACTGCTAAGGTGATTGTTCTTGCAACTGGGCAAGGCTTTAAGGATTGAAAGACAGACTTATTACCACACGTGTTTTGTTGCTCCGGAATCCAATTCCATGACTTACCTGGAATATCTCCAGTTGTTGGTTACCACGAGCCATAAGCAAGATTGAAGACGCTAAGAGCTGCCCAATTTGTTCAAGTTATGCCTTGGAAAAAACATCCATAGGTTTGGAGGAAGACGACGATCCCGATCTTTGGGTTGCTGGATTTCTTTTACTTTCTGGAATTCATTGGCTCCGAGGTACCCAATCAGCAGGTTTTCGGTGGATCTTCCGACAAGTACTCTTTGTATGATGGGGACGTTGACAGTGGTCACACCAAAGAGTAGGCTTGCGAGGTCCACGGTTATGTGCAACCATGGCAGTGGTTTCAGACTTGATGTGTGTTCCATTAAGAACTGGACTTGTCATCTTGGTCCTTTTCCGATGTTCTTCTCGGCGAACTTCGGCAAAGATGGCATCAATTACTGGTAGGAGTTTAATGTTGAGACTACGTCCTCGGGCATCATCAAGTGAGGAATCAAGACCGGCCAAGAAATTATAGGTTCTTTCTTTGGTAAGCATCTTCTTGTATAATTTAGCATCTATTGGATCCTTCCACTCAGATTGAGAAAAAAGATCTAATTCTTGCCAAAGTTTAGTTAATGCATTAAAGTAAGTGTAACATTACTGTTATCTTGTCTCAGATTTCGAGCCCTAGTTCGAAGCTCGAACATCTGTGAGGAGTCTTCGAGATCTGAATAGGAGCGAGCGGCAGCATCCCATATCGATTTTGCCATAGGGTGAAGGAGGTAAATTTCTGCAATGCTGTCTGGCTTCGAGTTGATGAGCCATGCCACAACCATGGAGTTCTGAATATCCCATTCAGCAAACGAGGGATCTGTGGGTAAGGGGTTTTCTATGGAGCCATTGGTGTAGCCATGCTTTCCCTTCCCACGATTAAGGAGTTGGACAGATCGAGACCATTGAAGGTAGTTTGATCTGGACAGCTTAAAGCTTGTAATTTCGAGAGAGAGATTGTTTTCGGAATTGGCAGCATTAGGAATGCTTTTTGACTGGTTCGATTTTTCTGGGTCTGATCCCATGGTGGTTGTTGACTAAACACTGTTCACGCAGGGGTTTTTAAGAAAAAAAAGATCGAGAAACGAATCAAAGTTTTTTAGAGCTCTGATACCATAAAAGCTTTAGAGAAGTTGGAGGAATATTATTTTTTACTATATGTTGATTACAGCATAAGGAACTGTATATACAAATAGAGGTTAGGAGATAGACTACTACAACTACAACTCCTAACAATATCGGATAAGCAATTATCTACAAACGTTTCCTTATTAGAGTCTTTATATAACTCTCCATTAATCCATATCCGATTACTACTCTACATTGGGTATTGATCGAGCATCTACATCTATACTCCAAATTTTGGAGTGTTACAAGTCATAGTAGTTTAATATTTCTTCATGTTATCTTTATTTTGTTACAGATATATGTTTGCATATAATAAAAACCAAGAGGGAGCATTTATATGAGACACATCACATACTTGTCGATTGTTGATGAACTTCAATCATTACTAGTAATTGTGAAACTCACTAGTGTCTCATCCCTAGGTGGTTGTTTTCTATCATGATCATAAGTTATTTTTGGCCTTCCCTGGGTAGTTTTTGATAAAAGACTTCTTGTTATTGTTTTTTAAATATAAACATTCAAAGACATATGGTGCTAACTTTGCATGTTCAAGAAATTAGTACTTAGTAGTGACAACGGTCTATATTGTTTCTCATATTTATGGTATCGCTTTCTTTGATGATCCTTTATAATCTTTGTTCGTTATCGCTTTTCTGACAAATATAATATTAGACAAGGCTGGTATCACTTGTTCAGGTCCAGAACTCGTTTCATGATCTTGAAGAGTCGAATGTTCTTTTCCCATATATGAGTGATGCAATAATGGATATATCTAAAGCATGTCAAGCTTTTGAAGCAAAAGAAGCAGCACCAACAATTGCAGGTTCTTGACCTTTTGCTGCCCAGCTTTTTTCTTTTCTGTTTCGCATTCTGTTAACTACTTTTAATGATAACAGTGGAAGCTCTGCGGGCACTTCTTTTTGGAAGCACAAAAATTTATATACTAAGGCTATGTTCATGGATGAGAACTTCAATTGAAGAAATATCAAAACATGAATCTTGGGTCCCGGTGACTGTTCTAGAAAGGAACAAATCTCCATATGCTATTTCTTTCTTACCATTAGCGTTTCGTTCAGTTATGGTGTCGGCAATGGATCAGATTGATATGTAAGATCCTATATCTTGCTTTAGATCACATATTGGTTTTCTTGAAGCTTCATAAATCTTATTGCTGTTAAAATCTCACATCTAATTTATATTTTGTAAACCATTCAACTAAAGTGATTGAAAGAAACCTGTCAAAATAGAAAATAGGAAAAAGTGAACTTGTTACATATTGTCAAATTCTATGTGATTTGTCTTTCCTGCTCATACTATTGTGAGTATTTGATAAACATACTTTACCTGGCTCATGGTATATTACTAGCATACTACTGATCCACATTAGTCCTACCTTTCAGTGGCAGCTGTCAGGCATTTTTACCATGTTAAGTAAGTAATTGTCCCTGACTGTTTGCGAGATGGGCTGGTACCTTTGTCCAATATTTGTACATTATTTAATATAAATATTTTGTATGGGTTATGGAGCATTATGATCATACTGGTGTAGGACTATGCAAGTAAAATCATTTATGCAAACTTGGAGGTCAGGTGGTTGATGAGTTGACCATTAAAAACCATAGCTGAAAGAGCCCTAAAATCCAATTACTTTTCTGGTGTAGGCATTTTGTGTTACAGGAAGCTTGAAGATGTCCTTTAATGGAAGAACAGGGGAAACGGGAGAATTAGGAAGAAGAAAATAGAGAGAGAAATATAGAGGGGGAATTCATTTTTATTATCTTCATGCCTCTGTTACAAAAATGAACTCCTATTTATAGTTGGCATCAGTTACTATCGTTACCAGAAAACTAAAAAGGTTTAGTTATAACAAACTCTTAGCTCCCTTATCATACTTTCCCCCTTCAAAAAGGCTTGTCCTCAAGTCTATATCAATCCGTTAACTTGTCTGGTGTGGAAGTACTGCTTTGGATCATCTTGTTCCATCTTCACTATATTGCAGTCTTAGCCATCTCCTCTTTGGATTTTAACCGTAAACAATTGTGGCTCCTTCAATTACACTTATATTGTTTGTCATAAGGCTGATACAGAAATAACACATGTCCTTTGCAATTTGCTCGGCTCTCACATCTGCTGGAACATGTCAGGAATTCTTAGTGGTTTTTGGGTGAAACTTGCCAAAGGAATTGTGATCTCTTAGCCGAAGGAGTTGGTAACAGAGTCACTGAATGTTAGCCAGAATAGTTGGTAATGGAGGTGGTTGAATATTATCAGTCATGGGTACTTCTAGGACGGGTTTGGTGAGATGTATTTGTTAGGTTCTGTTTTTGAATTAATAAAACTCAAAGATTCTTCCTGCAATCTTGCAAATTCTATAGCACCTGCCAATGAAGTAGACTTCAACACTCCTACAATTGGCTTAACCGCAGGCTTCAATCCCCCAATGAAACTATCTAAAACATGGTTACTCTGCAACATTATTGCCAGCAAATCCTCAAATTCTTCGACGTAATTATCCAGTGAATCATGTTCGTGAAGTTTATTAAATTGCTCCAATACATTCACTCCTAGTTCATTTTTGAACCGGACTGTCAGATCAATAACGAGATCTTTCCAATCCACACTTCTCCTTACAGACAGATAGCTAGAAACCCAGTTTCTGCCTTGTCTACCATGTTCAATGAAGCTAGGTCAACTCTTTAATCTTCAGGTATTTTACAATGTGAGAAGTTCGTACACACTTCTTTATCCAAATGCTTGGATTAGAGCCAACAAATCTTGGAAAATCCAGTTCTGGTACGTACCCGAGAGTTCGATTCGAATTGGATCCTCTATTGTTGCTATATCTTGATGGATGAAAACAAGGTTTCGGCAGGTGTGCTCCTCTCATCTTACGCATTATCTGAATCATTTCTTCAAACTTCTTACCTTGATCTTCAAATCGTCTATTTTGATCTTCAATTTTCTTTTCTAGGGTTTTGATTTGTTCCTCCATCCCTACCGATTTTCTTGTTATTGGAGGAGCCAGACTTGCTTGATTTGTCAGGCAAACTCAAAAGGAAATTATTGGGTGTTCTTTTAATGGTTTCAGTGCGAGATTATTTACCTTTTTATAGAGAATGTTAATAAATTCCAAAATCCATTTCATCGTCCAGTAGCAACAACCGTATGGGATCTTTGCTCTGGTACCACTGTTACAGGAAGCTTGAAGATGTCCTTTAATGGCTGAAGAGGGGAAACAGAGATTTAGGAAGAAGAGAATAGAGAGAGAAGTCATGTTTATTATCTTCATGCCTCTTTTACAAGAATGAAACTCCCATTTATAGATGGCATCAATTACTATCTTTAACAGAAAACTAGAAAGGTATAGCTATAAGAAACCCTAACTCCCTTATCCTGTTGTTCCCTAAACAGCTTATCGGAATATTCCTCTAAACTGCTACTGACATTGTCCTTCATCTATAAGCACATTAATCACACGGTCTTGCACTTCCAAAAATTAACGTCAATCAACGTTTGCACTATTCTTTCCTGCACCAACAAGTACTTTTTGACAATAGATTTCCATTTTTGTCTCGACTTACATAGTTATGTTTGACCATACATTGGGTGCTCCTGGCATTTAACCAGCTTACTTGACACTATGCCTTACAAAAGACGTTAAGATATGAGAGGAAGAGATCATATAAAGGCGTAGGCATTACCCCTCCTAACTTCCTTCCCTCGTGCCCTCTTCTTAACTCACACAACTGCAATAAGCTTCTCCAAGTTATCCCAACGTCCTAACACTATCTCTTACAACACGTTATGTTACAATCGATTATCTGATTTCTAATTACTCAACATCACATAATCACATCTAAACACCCCCTAATTTAGATGAAGCTGGCCCTCAAATGATAATCTTTATAAACAAATTCTACCTTCTTTTATTGATAGTGGAACAATCCTCGTAGTCAAAGCCTAGTGGAAACCAAATTGATTCCAAATACTTAACATGTCGAGATAGATGTGTGAATATTTTTACTTTTCATGTTGTAATTCTTTTCCAGGATGATGAAGTATTTAAGAAGTGAAGCCACGTCAGAAGACACCCTTATGCTGCTTCAAGAAGCTCAAGAATCTGTTCGGCTTTCATTTTTTAATTGTCTACTTGGTTTTGCTGGTATGGAAAGGGTTACTAGTAGCTTATATATAGAGAGTCGGGTTCATACAAAAATACAAGAGAATGACCGAATCACATGTGATTTTACACTCAAAATCACATGTGATTCACGTGACCTTGCCATGCGACCTTGCCACACGGCCATAGGGTCGCCCACACACTTTTTGGTCCATATATGTAAAAGCACATGCGATTTTGTACTTATTTTGGCCATTATTGTATTTTCTTAAATAGGTACCATTCTCGTATGAACCTACTTCTATATGTGTGTGTGTAATTGTATTAAGTTATGATTAATACTAATCATGCACTACTTCATTAAGGCCACATGGAGGATATTGGAGGCGAGCTTGGTCAGAATATATCAAACCCTCCCTTTCAAAATGGATATCCTCCTGTTGTAGAAGAAAATTCTTTACATCATCGCCCAGGATGCATCACTGATCCACACCAAAAACTGTTGATGGTTTTGAGTAATATTGGATTTGCCAAAGATGATCTTTTTCATGAAATGTACAATAAATACAAACACGTATGGCTGCAGGCAAGGTACGTAGCATGCAGACTGCTCTTTTATCCTTTCCGTATACAGGGATTACTATGACCACCATTGTCTTGGGTATTTTGTCATTTTAATGTAACAGCTCAAGTTGGCTGACTCCATCACCAATGGGTTTTTATATTATACTGTCTTTAATATGCTTTATATATTTGGTTTTATTCGAATTTTCAGCTTTCTCAACTAAAGAATAAGAGGAATTATTAATGTATCAAGTTCTATGATACTGTTTCTTTGTATTCTATGTTTGCTTGGCTCTATTAGATGTTATGTATTATTGACTGACATTTGCATGTTTGAATATGTACATATATTGTACCAAAAAATAGTTATAAATTGTTGCAGGGGAAGAGAAGATGACGACGATGACAGAGAAGAATTGGTCGTGTCTTTCTCTGTGCTTGAAGAGAAAGTCCTTTCGAAATACACATTTGCAAAGGTGGTATATGACGCACAAGATGTACCTGTTTACTTTCATGTATTGTTGCTGCTAATTGGGACTGAACTGTTAATTAACAGGCAAATTATGTGAGAACAGCTGCTACAAATTATTTGTTAGATGCCGGATTACAATGGGGAGGAGCACCAGCAGTAAAAGTGAGGGAGGAGCAACATCTTGAATCATTCATCCATTTCATTGTTATTAATTAATTACAAACAGATTATCAAAATGTTTGCAGGGCGTGCGGGACCCTGCTGTGGAATTAATGCATACTCTTGTTGTTGTCCATGCAGAGGTATGTTTGATCACCTTTTGATACATAAAATATGTATATACATATGAATATATATATATATATATATATATTATGTTGTAGGTGTTTGCTGGTTGTGAACCCTTGCTTGATAAGACCCTTGGAATTGTTGTGGAAGGCCTAATCGACACATTACTCAGCCTTTTCCATGAACATAAAGACACAGGTCTTAAGCTTTTGGATGCAAATGGTTACTGTCAGCTGATGCTTGAGGTAAACAAGTTTAGTTACCTTTTTGGTGTTTTGTTTTTACATAATATATAAAATAAGTGTTATAATTTCATATACGCAGGTGGAGTACTTTGAGACGATATTAAATCAGTATTTTACGGGTGATGCGACTGAATCTCTCAAGTCATTACAAGGAGTTCTATTGGAGAAAGCAACAGAGAGTAATTGCAGTGCTGAACCTAGTGGTGATGATGCAGCAGCAGATGAGAAACAAACTGCATCACCAGATGATCTCATAGTAACAAACAAACTCCCATCCCATCGCATCCTCCCTCTGCGTTTTGTTTTATTTATATTATTATTATTATAAGTATCATATATATATATATATATATATATATATATAGGTTAATTAATTGGAAGAATGATGAATTTATGTGCAGGCCCTTGCCCAACAGTGTAGCAGTGAACTGCTACAATCTGAGCTTGAGAGGACTCGGATCAACACAGCATGTTTCATGGAGTCTTTTCCATTAGAGTTTGCTCCGGAATCAGTCAAAGTTGCTTATGCTTCATTTAGAGGCTCAATGGATGCTTCCAGTGGGGCTTTCATGGCACAAGCTGCAGTTGGCTCAAGGCAAAGATGGAGATAGAATATTTTCTCATTCTATTATTCTTTGCTTGATCATTTTCCTTTTCTCTCATCGCTAGTAGCCGTAGGTATTTCTTAGAATATATGTAACAACGTTAAAATCAAACATAATTTGTTCATTCACAACGAACCAAAGCAATGTAAATCAATTGTTTCATTCATTCATAATTTCAATTTATATTTTTGAACTTGGAATCAATGATTCTGGAGTCTCCTACATTTTAGTCTTGTAACCATGCGTTATAATTATGGAAGCCGTTTCTTGGATTTCATATCCTCCTTTTTACAAAATTGAATTGAAGGTTTGTTATCCTCTTAGCAATTGTGCGACTACAGAGTTGAGGTTCCGGCTCCATTATGAATTTAAAGTAGTTGGGTGCTTCATGTTTGCATGAGGAAAATGTGTACTACTTACAATCATCTTAGGTGTTGCAACATCTGATAATTTAAAAGATAATATTTTGTCAAGTGTAAAAGTTGTGTAGATATCTGAACAAGAGGTTCAGAGCTGATAATATATTGTCATGTTACCTTTAGCTTAATCTTATAAATGTTGTTTACTTTGTAGAGTAGAGAGTTAGTTATCTCGTAAGTTGCTGCTCATCTTTCCAAATCTGTTTTGTATCGTAAATTCTGTATATACAAACTCTCTCAAAGCTTGTAACCTTGTGTCTATTCTTTCAGCATTTGATTATTTAGATGATTTGGGAGTCTCAATAATTAAGGGTAACAAGAGCTATTTCAGAAATCAACGCTCTCTTCTTTGGGCTTTCACTACAGTACACATGAATCAGCTTTTGGCAGATACCATGAATAAAGGGAAACCTAATCTAATTCCGAAATTAGGAGAGCCGATCGGTAACCCCCACTACTATTCTTCTCCTTTAACTAACATAGAATTTCCTCGTTTTGCTATAAATGATCTGAACCTCTGGTTGTATAAAGTAAATCACCTCACATCTTCTGAAAGATATAGATTTTTCTTTATACAACCATCATGTTGGCAATTCTATACTTGTCATTCATGTCCCCCAAATAATCCGATTCCATGAACGTGTATGGAACGAGATTCTAATAAGACAAAATAATTAAACTCTTATAGTTATTTATTCTCCTTATTCAGATCTATATTTTATGCGTGTGAATTGTTGAGACTTTATCACGTTGGAATAATTTTAAAAATTCTATTTATTATTATAAACTAAGAGCGACATTTAGCAATACATCATTGTTACCTAAATGATAGAGTGTGGTGATTCAGCTAATCAACAAACTGTATGATCATTATCAATGTACAAATTTATGTCCCTCTCCAGATCGGACACAAGGCATGGATGTGTCATCCATGTATGTCTGATCCTCAGTTCATCGATTCTGGAATATACTGACAAGACAAATATCAATATCTATACTGATTATCAATATAGCATGCATGCACTTTTCTCAGTATTGTTCAACTGAGGGCCCCACAGATATCACTCTTGTCATACAAGAGAAACAAATCATATCTTGATCCATGCTAGTACTACTAAGTGATACACAATATATCCAACAACCATTCTGTCACCTAATTACGGAATAATTAGAATCAATTATCAAAGTACACCACTCACGCAAAGAAAACTTTATGATATCAAGTCAAAGGACTAACTATAAAATGATCACATAAGAAACGTCTATGACACTCATATGACATCCAATGAAACGATCTCATAGCAAGTGACGTCGGTACATAATACCCATCTTGTACCGATATGTAGATTTTGTATCTCCATAAAAATCCTTGCATATACTAGTTATACCGTATTAATTCAACATAAACCAAATTAATACTTGACTAAGGACATTGTAGAATACATTATTCTAAGGTTATTATTACGTTTAGATATAACGTAGAATAATATGTGGACATAATAATTAGGGAATGACTTTCATTAATTAATAACATCGTACAATGTCCAAAAAAAATCATCCAATGATTGACTTTTGGGCATACACACTAACACCTATTCCATCAATTAAGGAGCTTCTGGATGAGTTGCATGGTATGGAGTATTTTTCTAAAGTGGATTTAAGGGTTGTGTATCACCAGATTTGAATGGTTGATCTGGACATACACAAACCAT
This sequence comes from Cynara cardunculus var. scolymus, assembly GCF_001531365.2. Classification (NCBI taxonomy): domain Eukaryota; kingdom Viridiplantae; phylum Streptophyta; class Magnoliopsida; order Asterales; family Asteraceae; genus Cynara; species Cynara cardunculus. Next base: position 19,986,225 of record NC_037544.1, on the reverse strand, counting down.
ACTTCAGAACACATTATGGACATTTTGAGTTTTTATGTAACATCCAATTTCTAATATGCCTAAATTATTTGCTAAGTATATTTAATTATTAGGTTAAAGAGAATCTATGATTTAGTGGGAGTTTGGGTTTGAAATTTTAGAATTATACTTCTTAGAAGTATATTAGAGGATTTGGGAAAAATTTCATGTCAAATAGATACGTAAAACTGATTTTTTTGGGAGATCTTCTCTGGAATATTTTTGTAGGATGTTATAGATTATCTCTTTTATGAACGTGTAGGCGAAAATCTCATAGACAACGGAGGTCCGAGCGAAAAGTTATGAATATTTTAAGTGTTGATAGTCAAAATGGGTACCTAGCCGGGTCAAATCGACCCAACTCGGGTTTTAGCATAATAAATTAGATTTTTGGCCCATTTTTCATGTCATTTGAGTCCAGAACTCACACACACACTAGAGGTGCGATTTTCACACACATAGGCTTGATTCAACTCAAATCAAAGAGGAACTACAAGATCTTTGAAGAATTTGATCATCAAGTAAGGTATAATCCATTTTTGCACTAGTTCTTGGTTGATATTCTTGTTATATAGATTGCATGTTGAGATAGAGTTAGGGTTTCATATGGGGTTGATCTTAAGTATATAAAATGAGTGCATTTTAGTGTTTATGGCATGAAATGGTCATTAGATTCAATAGATTATCAAGATTTATGCAAGTTCATCATATGAACTTTGACTTTATCAAGTCAATGATTTGGGAGAGAATATAAATGATAAAATAAAGGTTGGATTTTGGTTGTTTATGTGAAATATGTTATATTAAGTTGATATTCAGAAGTTGGAATAGTTTGGAATCGAAATGGTTTGAGAAAAATGTATGAAAATGAGAATTTCGACTTAAGAATGCACAAAAAATGTGCAGACTTTGAAAAACTGTATAAAATCATTGAAAATTTTAAATGAGGTGAGGCCAATTTCCTTATTTAGATAATTGAGTCTAGTTTATTTTTTATTCTATGATCAAGGCATGAATTCGAGTTTAAAATGGGCAAAACAGTTCTGCATGCAGCAGTTGTACCTAGAAATCTAAGTAAAATGTTCAAATAGGATGTGTATAACATGAGTTTCTTATATTGGTTACTTATGAGATTTTGTACATTCACTCCAGGGGGTATTTAGAACATATTTTGATGCTTTGGAAGAATTCTAAGTGTGGTAGCTTGGACTTGTTTTGTGAGCTCATTTTGGAGCTTTTCGGTATTATACGGTTGCCCGGTGAGTTATATAGTTAATTGTTACATATTGATTTGAACTATATTTTCATATGAATGTTTTTGGTCTTGAATTGAGTCACACGATCTTGATTTGTCTTCGATTCCGTCTCTTGAGTCTATTCCATATTATGATCTCGTTACATCGGTTTGCTTCCGGATCCGGTCTCGTTGTTTTGTTCCTTGAATTGTATACCATAGTACGGGTTCTACTTCGTGTGGCATGCCGGAAGTTTATGGCGAAGTCAAGATCCCGGGTTGGACGGGTGAGACTTTCTGCGGTTGTGAATACTCATTGCTCAAAGAGGAGGAAGAGCAATAAGTAGGGAACCTTGGCACATACCCGGTAGAGGAAGGCGGGCAGTGCGAGGTTTCCCGTAATGTATGATTCTGACTCGGACTTTGGCATGAGACCGGAAGGTGAAGGACGGGGTGATGCACTGTCCTAATTATGTTTACCGATTCGATCTCTTGGTTCTTAATATTTATTGGTATTCTACCGTTGCTGAATATATTTGGCTGTTGATCCTGTCTCCTTGTTGTATTGAGCATCAATGGTATGGTATATTATGGTGATTTGAATATGGAATTGTATGATCTTAGCATCCGGTACGTAATTGTTCACTTGGTTTCTTGTAAGTCTCGGTTTGTATTTAGATGATGTCTTGAACTCTTTTATTGATAAGAGTTTATTTTGTATGTTTATAAATGTTAGGATCGATTAACTCAGTTTTGGATATTAATCAAATACTCTGGATGATCTTTAAACATTAACAGTGCAACGGAAACAATAAGAACAAACAGAGTAAACAATCAATGAAGAACACAGTTGATGAATGATGAACAATGAGAGAGTAGCTTCAAATGATTTTCAATTGATTGAAAATGTTAACAATACAATATGGAAGCACACCGAATTACAAAGGCCTAAGCTGCTAGTTGTACTCGTTCCTAACGGCTTTTCTGACATGACCTAGACGTACAAATTCATCTAAGCCGTTCAAATAAAGCAGATTACAAACATAGTCACATGATAAGCACGAGCAGCTAACTAACCTAAGTAAAACAATAAAGAAGTTCTTCACAGAAGATAAAACTGCAGACCCTCTGTGAGCCATCCCAGAGGCTCTGCTGGATGTGACTTGAGAGCACTTGATTCCAGAGGATCATCTTTCAGAACCTCTGTGATAGACAACAGAGGTTCTGTCATCTTAGACTTGTACGTTTTGTTTACAGAGGACCAGTTTCTAGAACCTCTATGATAGACAACAAAGGTTCTGTCACTCTTCACTTGTGTGATTTGAACATCTTCTGTTGTTGGTCCTCTGTGGTCTTCTGTGGTAGAACCTCTTCTGTCAACACTTGCAGTATTTACTTTTTCCATACTTTTACATTAAATGAAATGAGAGCTAACAATCTCCCCCTAAGTATGAAAAAGTAAAATTGGAAATTTAAATGCAAGAAATGACTTAATTGAAAGAAWTRCAAGAGGAGATAAAAGATCATCCTCTGAAAAGAATTACATAATGAAAAGAATTACAAARCTGAATTACAAAACTGTGATGCATAGGCCAAAAACTGGTACAGAAGGTTTATCAAACGACAGAGTCTGGAAAGTCGTCTACTGCTTATAGCATATCAGCCTTGATCATTCTGTAGACGTTGAAGATCTATTCTCTGAAGTTGATTTGCATCTTGATCGCCTCCAAAATGCGAGACACTTCGCTCATCCTAAGAT
>NC_037544.1:19979238-19980819 GCF_001531365.2 Cynara cardunculus var. scolymus | reverse complement strand
CTTCTTCTTCTGCAGGCCTCTTCTTCCCCCTCTTCTTCACAGAAGAGTCGGCACCCTTCTGTGTCTTCTTATGCTTCTTGGGTGGGGGACTTGGGATTCTAGGGACTGCCTCACTCATCTTACCAGCCTCTGCAGGCTCCTCCATACGTCCCTCAACTCTCATTTTTTCAATTTGCTCACCTAGGGGGATTCCTATCCGTGGTGGGGTTTTAGGGACCGGCTCTGGCCTCCTGAATCCACGTCTATAGGCCTTCCTATCTCCTTTACTAAGGTACCTGAGCATGGCTTTGGACAAGGGTCTGGGGCTTCTGTACCCTTGCTCATGCTCAGTTGGGTGGAATTCTTTGAACGGGTACATCATTGCGTTTGGCTCCACAGAGGGTAGCTTAGCTGCTATCAGATATCCAAAGACGAGACCAAGGAACCGTTGGAGAATGAGGTTTGGTTGGTTCATGTCTTCCTTGGCCTTCTTCTGCGCTTTGACCTTGGACTTTTCTCCCCCTTTGCGTTGCGCATTTCTTCTTGATTAATCCAACCATGTCCTCGAATATTAGCTGTGCATAATCGAGAGGCAGTTTGAAGTAGATCCCGTATATGATTGACATCATGGCGTGCGAGGTCTGGTCGTGGCTTCCACCTTCCCTGTCAAGCAGCAGTTTACGATCGAAAACAGGGTATTCCAGACAGGGGGTAGTCCTTTGCGCTTGAATTGAGTCCATTTGACGATTGGGGTCGCATAGGAGTGGAATTCAAGGAATTGAATCAATTCCTCATCTGTCAGGGTAGCAGCAAAAACATCCAAATTGAGATTCTCCAGGGTGGGTAAACGCAGGGCAATTCGCAATTTGTCCACATTCGATTCTAATGGTACCAAGGATTTATTGATGGGGTGAGAGGCGTATCCCACAATGGTCAGTCCAGAATTGTCCAAAGTTGTTATATAAGAGCTTAGGAGAAATTAGGTTACGTAGGACTCAGGGGTCGGTTTAGTAGCAGATAGGGCATAGAAGAGAGGATGGTTTCTTAGAATTTCGATGAGGAGGAAAGTAAATTTGGGAAAACCTGTTTGGGATGGAACGAAGTAGTAGTTGTTCGGCTTTTTGACGAGCACAACCTTCTCGTATCGATTTTGGACGAAGGATAGGGCGTGGGATGTCAGTGCTTGAGCTTGTGTGACTTCGTTGTCACTGGAGACGTTGACGGATTGTACAGATGCTGAGGAGGAAGACATTTTGCAGGTTGCTTGAGAGTTCTAGAGTTGCAGGTTCGCCGGAGAATATTTGAGAGTGGTAAAGGTTTTTGATTTGGGGGAAAGGGGTATTTATATGGAGGGATTTTAAATTGAACCGTTTTATTGACGAAAGGTCGTAATGAGTGGTTTTAGGTTAAAACGGCTCAAAAGGTATGACATGCCATGTTAGGAAGACGTGCGATTGATGACGTGCGCCCCCTTTTTCTGACACACGCGTGTTGGTTCTAATCCTTATCCACAGAACCACGCGCACCATATCAATAGACAAGAACTATTAAGAGAGTTTTGTCAGAGGCCTAAGGGTAACAGAGCCTCTGTGATATGTGTCG
>NC_037544.1:19975149-19979138 GCF_001531365.2 Cynara cardunculus var. scolymus | reverse complement strand
TAAGCGCATTTTTCGTTATCTTAAAGGGACTGCTAATCTTGGACTCTGGTATCCCAAAGGTACTGGTTTTGAACTGAYAGCTTATTCWGATGCAGACTATGCAGGCTGTATGTTAGACARGAAAAGTACAACAKGACATCTACAGTTTTTGGRAGATAAGCTAGTCAGCTGGGCATCAAAGAAACAGAACTGCGTTTCCATTTCCACTGCCGAAGCAGAATATGTAGCTGCTGCAAGCTGCTGTTCTCAAGTGCTATGGATGCAGACACARCTCAGAGACTACGGGTTTTATTTTAATAAAATTCCTATTTACTGTGATTCCAAAAGTGCTATTGCTATTTCATGTAATCCTGTTCAACATACTAAAACCAAGCATATAGGTATCCGGTATCATTTTATTAAAGATCATGTAGAGAAATGAACTATTGAACTGTATTTTGTAAATACAGACTTTCAACTAGCTGACTTATTTACGAAAGCTCTAGATGAAAAACGTTTTAGTTTTCTTGTATCTAAGTTAGATATGTTAAATTTGAAATTTTGAATTTTTATTAAAAATAGTTCAATTTATTGAATTGGGTTTAATTTAAATTCATTTAGTCAAATATCTGTATTTTTTAAATACAAATCAGTATTTCAATTTTTTTTTCTCTATCTGATTTTGAATTTCTTGATTGTGGGAATCTATATTTGAGGGGGAGTATGTTTTCTTTAATCTGATCATATTTTGAGGGGAGTGAATTTTATTTGTTTTGAACTAATAGCTTATATTTTTCTTACAGGTATTTTAAGTATTATCTAATTTTTGAAAGATAATTGAGTTTTGAAATATAAGTGTTTGGCCGATTTAGTCTAATCCGGACAATACTTGTCCGATTTATTGAAAATCCCGACCACACTTGAGGCGATTTATTGTCCGATTTAGACATCCGGACAAAATGCTATATGACAAACTCTTATCCGGACAAGATTAGATATACTTTGCAAAGGGATTGAGCGGATTACTAAATCAATGAGTTCATGTGTCCGTATTCATTAAATCGCTTGTCGCTTTATTTTTTCCAAGTCTTTAAATTGTTCAATCTTTGAGCGGTTTAATTCCTAACTTGAGCGATTTATTTTTCTTCTTTGAGCGATTTATCCTTAAACCGGACAAGTCTTGACCGGTATTCTTCTAAATYGTACATGCCTTGAGCGATTTATTGTCCGGATTATCACTTAGATATTTTTCATCTCATAAATCRGACACCTCTTGACCGATTTATTCTAATCCGGATAAGCTTTGAGCGATTTAGAATCTGAACGGTTTTTGACTTTGACTATAAATAATCGACTCATTTTTTACTTTTTACTTTTTATCTCCTTTTACTATTCATCGTCGTCTCCGCTCAACTCTGGTTCATCATTCAAGTTCTACTCAGTCAATCTATTCTACTATTCCATCATTTGCTAATCAAGGTCTACATCATTTGATTTATTGTTCATATATCTTGATCGTATGGATTTATATTGAACTTCTGGACTGATTGGACATAATCTTCATGTTACCTTCATAATCGAACCTGAAATTGGATTATAAATGGATAAACATAAATAAAAATGATTTTATCTTGGGTTGATTGTGTATTTTTTTGTGTATTTCAATTTCGTTTTGTTTGTATTTTGATCGTTTAAGTGTGTATTTTGAATTTTATTTTGAAATTTTTACTCTGTGAATTTTTGTGTGTTGAACGGATAATTCACCGGACAAGGTGATCGGAGTTCAATCCGGTCAACCTTAAACCGATTGATGATTGTCCGATTTAATTCTTTTTCATTTTAGACTTAGTAATTCTTGTGTGTGAATTCTTTGTTGTCCGGTTTTCTAATCCGGTCACAATCGTTTTTCTTCTAAGTGTTAGATTTGTTCGTATGTTGTCCGGACTCCTAATCCGGTCAATAACTTTCAATTTTTTTTCTAAGTGTCGTGTCTTAGTTGTTTTATTTTGAGTTTTATTTTTTTGAGTTTTATTTTATCCCGTGTCTATTTTTTTTAATTGTTTTAATTTTTTTAGAGTTTTATTTTGTTTGTGTGTAGTATTTTTTTTGAATAAAATGGTTTCTAATATTTGTAGAATTTTTTACAGGTTAATGGCGAATCAACGACATCAATCTGACGAGGAATCTCATGTTCCTTCAGTTAGATCTGATAATATTCTTATTCACCCGCCCAATCAACCTATCCCATCCGAAACTCTTTTCCCTCAAATTAAATATCTTGACATAAAACCCAATAACCATGTCTTTTCTTTTGCTATGCCAGCCGAATACCCGATCATTCTAGAAATCCTGAAAGGCCATCCTATATCATATTCTCTATCTGCAAATACACCTGTTCCGATGGTGTATTTACAACAATTTTGGAACACACTCACTTTGGAAAAAGACGAGGACACCATTTACTTTGAAGGAGAAGTTGACGAATATGTCAGTCGTCTGACATTGAAACGTCTAAGAAGAATTCTTCGTTTGCCCGGACCAGGCTCTACTAGTTTTGAAGACTTTATATCTGACGAACAACTGTGTCTGGATATCAAGCGTCTAGGATACTCGGCAGAATTGAACAATCCAACTCAATTCAAAAGACGATTCCTGCCCTCAATCTGGCACTTATTGTTCTCAATTTTGAATAGATGCCTGACGTCAAAGACAGCGGGCATAGATACCTGTAGTAGCTCATTCCTTAAATTCTTTCATGGTATCGTCTTCTCAAGACACTATGACTATGCATTAGTCATATGGAATGAGTTGGTAGAGCTAGTCAACGCAAAAAGATTCCCGTCTAAAGCTCAGAAGTTTGTGCCATTTCAGAGGTTTCTACAATTGTTTATTAGGGCCTTGATGAATGCAAATGAAGATATTCCATCCAGGACAAATGCTGAAAAAGGGCCTATATTTGTCATGACCAGAATAAGGCAGCATACAGAAGTTGAAGACCTGGATTCAATAATGCCAGTAACACCAGAACTTATTGCCTTAGCTGATTAGACCGCTCAGTGCGTAATAGATTATAGGCGAGTGATAGATCCAATAGCTCAACCAGAACCGGTTGAACTTGCCCAAGGATCATCTCATGTCTCAGCTGTGAGAGAGGAAGTAGAAATAGAAGAGCGAGTTCAGGAATAGGGGTTACCTGAACAGGGAAGTGAGTTGAGAGAAAATGAAATTGAGAGGGGTGAACAGGCGGGGGGAGCGTCTGATCAGCAACGTACTTCAACTATCAGTACTTCCACAACTTCTTCAAGTTCGGAAGCTACTGAATCTGATAATGTGGCAGATTCTGGTAATGATGATCAAGATGATGATAATGATGAAGCAGAAGATCGTGATCAATCTATTCCTGCTCAAAATATTGCAATCGGTACTATTGTTGATGACATTGATGACATTGATGACATATTTCCTGAATATTCAGTACAACCACCTTGTCCAAGTTTGCATTCTTTGTCATTCAATGTTGACGAATGTGATGATTACGATTGAATACTTCAAGATATACCTGATGATGGAGGAGATGAGGGAGTAAATGTCGAAAATGAAGAGAGATTGAGAAAAAGGGAAGAAAAAGAATATGTAGAGGGTGAGAGTGGAGCAGAAAAAGAAGATCAAGCTCCTTTCCAAACGGAAACACTTAGCCGGGCGACCACATCTGCTACTGACATTCATTCGTTGAATGTTAGTATTGAACAAGACATAGCTAGCCCAGCTATGCATTTGCACACCCCTCCTATCCACTCAATTGGTTCTCAACAACTAATTGTTTCAATTTCACAAGGGGATATAGCTCATATGCTAACTACTTCTCAATTGGAGAATGTAGTTATTGAAACAAGTAGGCCGCTGCCCCAGCCTACGACTTCAATTTTGTGCACCTCGATTCTAGAGCCRATACACTTAGGTACACATGAGTCAGGAGCATCTGTTGCTCCAAGTGCAGTTCTTAGTGAACT
>NC_037544.1:19958309-19975078 GCF_001531365.2 Cynara cardunculus var. scolymus | reverse complement strand
TGCTAACATTTTGCCAACATTGAACGTAGGCACAACAGTTTATTCAACTGTTGTTACAACTGGTATTCTATGTGAACCAGGAGTGAGTTTACCCGACTTTGTGTCAAGGGAATACCTGGACGGCGCCCTAAAGGCTGTTCAAGATAATATGGATGCTCAAATTGCCAGTATTAAAAGAATTTTGAAGGGGAAGGAAGTTGTAGACGAAGAGCCACCATTTGTGCCATCACCACCACATGTTCCTGAACCGTCAGTACCAGATCAATCGGTGGATGAACTGAAATCATTGCTATATGCAAAATTGATGGCATCTCAAAATCCAAATGCTGAGGATGCAGATTTGGTCGGACTCTTACGTCAACAATTAGACGTAAACCCTTTTGTTAGAGCCTCAGAGTTTTTGGCTTTCCAAGATGTGTTTACTTCTAGCTTTTCCAAAGTTAGCAAGTTGATCACATCTAACACCCAAGATCTTAAAAGTTCACTAGACGCCCTAGCTGAACGGGTGTCTACCTTAGAAGAAACTTGCATGTCTCAGGCCATATCTCTCAAATGAAGGCATGACGATCAAGATGATCCAGATAGTCATGAGGGGGAGAGAAAGAGACAGAGATTGGCCAAGACATCTGAGCAAGGTGCAAGGGTCGGTGACGAGCCATCAACTCAAGACATTATTGCTGAAACCTCTGCCCCGAAATCTGTTCGGGAAAGAGTAATTGAGGCTATTGCAGTTGAATATGAAGATATGGAGACAAGTCCTACGATCGAGCCAATGGTTGAAAAGCCGGCGGACTCCACGGTAGGAATAAGGATGCTATTGGACTTGTCTGCCAATGTTGGATTTAACAAGGTGTTCTCTACTACTTTGGGTGGAGAGCAAGATTTTGGAGAAGACATTGACAATATCGACGAGTCGACTGGGATCTATTTTGACTTTGAACCTGATATTGATGATGAAGATCCAGTCTTTCCTGTCCAAGAAGAACGTCAGTCTATTCCAGAATCTTCCACTACAGTTTTACCTGCTCAAAGAGAACAAGTTGATCCAACTGAAATCTTCACTAGAGATTATGTGCCATTCCATATTAGAGCAAATTTTCCTGGATATGATCGTGCAAGGATCCGAGTGCCATATCTAGAAGATATCTACTTTGGAATCTTCATCCGTCATAGAAAAGTTCTTAGCGGTGACAAAGTTCTGGCTATTCATAAGCAGTCAAAAGAATATCGTATTGAATACCGTCATCTTTTGAAAGCCAAGTGCCTACCCATAAGTGAAGTGCGTACAAAGCATCATATCATTACAATTAAACAAATTGATGCTCAGAAGTTGCTAACAATCTGGTATCCTGTTTTCACATTCACTAGACAGGATGGTCAGATTTGGAGGTTCAGCGAAGCAGACTTTTCGAACTTATACTTGGATGACCTTGAATATATGTTTTTTGAACTCAGGAACATGACGGTTAGAAACGAAGGAGAATTGATTGCTCTTGAGGCTATCAAGAGATTTATGCGCTGTCATGTAAAACTGGCAATGGTCATTGATGTGCAAATGGGCCTTGAAGACAACCAACGAATCATCAATCTTAAAAGACCAAACCAAGAACTAGAAGATATTGAAGGCTATCCAGTCTATATGGTTCTTGAAAGTCCAGAGTTTAGGGTCATCTACTTCGCTCAACTCCAAGTTAAGAAGTTCATGAGATTTAGCGAGCTGAATAAATATTCTGATGGCACAATAAAATTAGTGAGAAGGGCACTTGACTTAAAAAGGGTGATCAATGATAAAGTTGCTGAATCAGAACGGAAGAACTCCAAGGAAAGATATTTGCTGGTCAACGCTATAAATTTGCTCGAGGAAAAGATCCAATATAGGAATGCTCTGAGAAGAATGGAGAAAATTCTTGGACTACGAAAGACGAAATTCACAAGAGTCCAAACTTGAATCCAAAGGGGGAGAATGTTGGGTTTGAGTTAGAGCGTTAAAGTTGTATTCAAGTTTCTCCTTAGAATAGCTTTATTTTGTAATACTGTAGTTTTACTATTTCCTAGTATAAATAGTATTTTCCTTGTAATTGTTATTACGAAGTCATTAGCAGAATTGTAATGAAGATTAGAGCTATAATTTTCTCTCTCTCAATCAAATCAATCTTTGATGATATTCTCTCTACTTTTATGTTCATCTTGATTATTGAAGATCTTATCATGTATGTATGATTTATGGACTTCACAATATTCTAGTGGAAACAATATTATAATATTTAAAAACTTATACTTACATGGTTAAGAAATCATGAATTTTATAATGAAAAACCCACCGCCTAAATTACCTCTGTTTGTTAAAGCCATCACCGCCTTTGATAGAAAAATATTATAAAGAAGGAAAAGATAAGATCTTATCTTATCTTGATTTTTTTAGAAAGGAACCTTTTTGAGAAAAAAAAAAGTGTGTGACGGTGAAAGAATTCTTGAGAAAGATTAATACACAAAGGTGATTTGAACATTCTGTGCTAATTAAAGATCTGCTGTGTGTTTATATTCTGTAGAATCTGTGATTATTAAGGTGAGTTTTGATAAACTAAAAACCTTTATATTCGTTGTTATATGAACTGTAGAGTTATATTGATTTTGAAGAAAGATTTGTAAAACTGTTTTTGACATTTTAAAGGTGTTATGGATGTGAATCTGAGTTTAGAAAACTGTTTTGAAAAGCAAAAGAAAAGATTGTTTCTTTAAAAGAAATAGTTTAGAAATAATATCCGGTGAAAGGATACAAAAGAATTTGAGTTTGGAAAAAGCATTGCAAGATCCAGATGTACTTGGATATTTAGACTTTTGATGATAAAACTGTTTTTGAAACTACTGTTGGTTGAAAACTATAAAGAATATTCTTTTGAGACGGTTGTGATTTTGATCTGTCTTCATTTGGAATTAATCTATAGATTTTATGGATAAAACTATGAATGAGGATTCGATAAGATGGTTGTGGCTGCTGTCTTTCATCCGAACTAGTTCATAGATTTTGAAGAAGAAATAAGGGTGGCATATTAAGGAGTGGTATCTTTTGGAATAAGGATGACATATCAAGGAGATGTGTCTTTTGGAATAAGGGTGACATATCAAGGAGAGGGGTACCTTTGGATATAAGGGTGGCAATTGTGTGTGAATATTATAGCTCTTACTATTATGTCTTTTAAGACTACAATAGATTTGAGTCCTTACTTCTTTGTGATTTGAGAACTCAAAAATATTGTTCTTATTAGAAATAATAGTATTGATGTTATTGAGAAGGGGAAAATTTGGCCTATGGCCATTGGTATTGGTTAAAAGTATATTGGAACAGAATGTTCATTTTTATGAGGAATCGGAGGGGCTCTGGTTGTTCCTTGTAAGGAACCAGAGGGGCTCTGGTTGGTCCTCACTATAGAACCAAAAGGTTCTGTTTATTGATTTGAGAAATATGCAAGTTCATACTAAATGTACTACTTGGACCAGAGGCTATGTATCTATTGATAAGAGCTTCTGTGTCAAAATCATATTTTAAGAAGTATTTAAGAAAAGGATTATATACTTAGAATCTCTTTATGAAAAACAGACTAGAGAGGCTCTGGTTGGCTTACACGTCGAAACAGAGGCTCTGGTTGATCATGTCTTTTGAACCAGAAGCTCTGGTTAGTACAACTAGAGGCTCTGGTCGAGCATGAACTCTTCATAATTATTCTTTTTATGAAAAGACTATCTTATTGATTGAAAGCTTAACTAATGAACATTGTAAGAAATTATATGAGCCAGAAGCTCTGGTTAGTACAACCAGAGGCTCTGGTCGAGGAACTAGAAGTTCTGGTTGAGAGACCAGAGGGGCTCTGGTCATGTTTATTGAAATATATTCCAAGTATGGTTTGGAACCAGAGGCTCGATGGACCGAAACAGAATATGATTTTCAGTCTTTGCTACATGGAATGTATTATTTGAAAATGTTTTGGTGATCTTCACCCTGCATTACATAAAAAGAGAACCTCCCTAGACATTCATGTCTAACCCTCATTTTGTGTTTTCAAAAATATGTGTGCTTGTAACGGTAATAAGGGAAAGAGCATTATGCGAATTACTTCCCTATGTGCTTAGCTGTGTGAAGATCTTAATTAGTCATGTTTTGGAGCATAGATGCTAGGATACAAGAGCATGTACTTTTGGAATTTTTGAGTTGCGTATTTTACATTACAGACTTTTGTATTATGGACCTTTATGGAAAAACATGTATTTTATGTATGAAATATGTGTTATATGCAATATATCGATTTGGGGGTGTTACACTTAGTTGTTGAACGGAACTGTCTATGCAAAATCAACTTCCAATCCTGTCTTCGTATATCTTTTCATTTGAACCACCGTGATGCATCATCTTTGAAAACATTATGTAAACTTCAATTCTTTCTTTGTCGGTAAATTGATTCAAGGAAAGATTTCTCTCGATCCTCAAAATCCACGATCCCATTTGTTAGACTTTGGTATTTCTAGCTTTTTACTCAGGCCTGTCCCCTTCCTTTTCCTCGGATTTGCGAAATTGTGACGAAAGTTTTTCCTTCTCTGATCTCATAGGTGGTGTCGTACCACTAGAGTTCTGCAACCTGATCAAGAACTCCTACTGATTCTTCACAATCTTCACATCTTTCAAGAATCTAAAGTTGTGCGATAACATACCTTTTCTCCTTTTTGATTTCATCACGTTTGGATTCCAGTCTTCTTAGCGTGGTGTAGATTGAACTTGCTCTAATATCTATTGATACAAACTAGATTAATTGATGAAGACACATATGAATTTGATATCGAATTAGAATTGAAATCGAATGTTTACAGATAGGTATCTAGCTCTTCGAGTGGCCAAAACTCTCCCACGACTTTTTCCGAACACGCTAAAGAAACTAATGGATACCTCTTTCTCACCATTTGGCCCTTTTTTATGTTGGGTTACGGGAGCCATACATGGAATGGTAATTAACCATACAGCAGTCAGGACCGTCATTTGATATAGCGGTTATCGCGATAATAAAATGGTGGTATAATGGTTCACATATAGCGGTTCATATAATCGTTAGAATTATATATAAATGTATGAATATATGCATAACATAATATATTTTGAAGATGAACATAAAAACATGTGAATAGAAGAGATGAGCAATCAATGTTGGAAGACAATGTTGTTGTGAAGAGAAGATGCAAAATATAGACCTGAACAGAAGAAATGAGAGAGGAATAGCGAGTTTACACACCAATATTGCAAATGAAAATCAGCCCCTAGCTCGTAATCCAATAATCGACTTCTCCAAACCCTTTAAAAGGCCAACTTAAAGCCTAACTCCTAATTGCGGTTTTCACACTGCTATTGCAAGCCAAAATTGCGGCCCAATTGCGGTAATTAGCGCCGCTATTAGCGGAACCGCTGTTTCCCACCGCTATTTCCCCTAGGATCGCTAACCGCTATAGCACCGCTATTTCACAACTATAGCACTGCAATTAACAGCATAGATCCACATAACAAAGTAGGGTTGGTGTTTTGAATTTTTACCTGTTACGACCAGGAACCCATCAGTGATGTTTCCAATCAAGCAACAATCTTTAAAATGCTTTCTCCACAGTAACCACATGAATGAATCAAAGCACCCTTTTATTCACAAGAATGAGGCAAGAGCTATCTTCTGCCTGTTATGTTGCTAGGCATAATGATGGGGAGGAGATGGCGAATTATGGAAGGATGAAAAGGCTTAAGCTTTCTCTAAAGCACAGGGTTTTAGGCAACCCAATGGGATCCTTTTATACTTGAAGGATTTCCATGGATGGAAAGTCTTGGTATATCTTTTCCATGTTTATTTAGATATGTAGGTTTCAACAATTGACAACTTTCACTAATTTAATTTCATTTAATTATAAACAAATATATTAATAATTGAACATTTTAACTATTTAGCCTTTTGATCCGATTACATTCTATGTGTGTGACTCATTAGGATTTTTTCAAGTTGGCAATAATTATAAATGAATAGGGCGACATATAACAATAAATCTATGTTACCCAAATAATAAAGTTGGTGATTTAGCCAATCGGTAAACTTGTGATCATTATCAATGTCCACGCTGTGTCCCTTTGTCTATGATGTCCAGATTAGATACGAGGTATGGAATAGTCATCATCGTTATTATTAGATTTAGATAAGGATCTTTATATATATTGGTAGTTATCTTTTATATTTGATAGTTATCCATTATTTATGTATTATATATCGAGGTGACGAGATAATAAGAAAAGGCAATCAAACCATTTATTCTATTATGGTATTAGAGCCGAAAACACATTCTCCTCCCTCCCAACTCTTCTAATCGGCATCGCCGGCCGCCATCCGATACCATTACTGGTTCAACTACTGCCGCCGATTCTTCATCCATATCTGGTTCTTCATCTACACCCTTTCACCCGGCCCTTACGGTCAATAATATCAAAACCTTCATCCCTGTCACGTTAGAAACAGAAAAAGTTCAATACGCTTCATGGGCCGAGTTGTTCAAGATCCATGCCACGGCGTTTCAAGTTCTTGATCACATTATCCCACCACGGGATGATTCAGTTAATCCGGCTCTATGGAAACGCCTTGATGCCATTGTACAACAATGGATTTATGGTACGATTTCTTCTGATCTTCTTCAAACTATTTTGGAACCGAATTCTACCGCTCAAAAGGCGTGGGATCTTCTTAAGCAATTGTTTCACGACAATCAGCATTCACGAGCCATTCTTCTCCAAAGTCAATTTTCTCTTCTTCATCAGTCCGAGTTTACTTTAGTCTCGGCATATTGTCAACAACTCAAATCTTTGGCCGCTCAACTTGCCAATGTTGGCTCTCCGATTTCCAAAAATACTTTGGTGTTACAACTTGTTGTAGGGTTATCCGAGGCATATGACGGTGTGGCTACAATTATCCAACAATCCGATCCTCTTCCAGATTTTTTCCATGCTCGTAGTATGCTCACCTTGGAGGAATCACGTAAAGCCAAACAGGTTCCATTACCATCTACATCATCGCCCGCTGTTTTACTCACTCAATCCACATCGGCGACTCCATCCCCGCCTCCCAATCCGTCCTTTTCTTCAATGCAAGAACAACCTGATTGGTTCGGATTCCGAGGGCGTGGCACACGTGGTCGTGGGCGTGGCTATAGCGGTCGCGGTGGTCATGGATATCGTGGTCGAGGGTTCTCATATTGGCCACGACCACCATGGTTTTCTCCCCCTCCATGGCAGCAACAACAGTGGTACATACCACCCTCCGCGTATCCAACGATGGGGTATTCAGCACCACATTAGACTCCACGTCCTCCTCTCGGTATGTCTCGTTCAATAGCTCCCCCTTCCGAGCAAGCATATACCACCGACACTCAATCTCAATTTTCTCCTACGGATATTGAATCGGCCCTTCACACTATGACGCTCAACCCATCGGATCATCAGTGGTTTATGATACTGGCACCTCGTCTCATATGACCTCGGACCAAGGTACTCTCTCTACCCGTAGTAATAATTCTTTTGCTCGTCATATTATTGTTGGGAATGGTGATTCTCTACCAATTAAGGGTTCTGGTATGACATCTCTTCCACCCTCATTTCCTCCGTTTAAACTTACGAATATTCTACATGTTCCTAAAATTATCAAAAATCTTGTGTATGTCCGTCAATTTACACGTGATAATTCTGTTTCCATTGAATTTGATCCGTTTGGTTTTTCCGTTAAGGATCTTGTGCAGGGMACCAAACTTCTCCGATGTGATAGCGATGGTCCACTTTATCCTCTTCTTCCGACTACATCATCGACTTCATTCCCGTCTCCATCAGCTTTTGCAGTCACATCTCCTTCACTTTGGCATAATCGTCTGGGTCATCCGGGCGATCAAGTTTTACATAGTCTTGTTTCTAGTCGTTTAATTTCTAGCGTAGGTAAAATTAATTCTGGTGTTTGCCATTCGTGTCAGTTGGGTAAACACAATGCATTATCGTTTGGTTTGCCTTTTTTGGACGTCTCCTGTTTTTAGTACTAGTGGTCATCGCTATTATTTCTTTTTCTTGATGATTATACGAACTTCGTGTGGACTTTCCCATTGGCAAATAAGTCTCAAACCTTTATGATGTTTCAATAATTTTAAGCATATATTTGAACGCAATTCGAGACATCTATAAAACAATTTCAATGTGACAATGGAAAAGAATATAACAATTCATAGTTTCTCCAATTTTGCTCTAACAAAGGCATTCATATTCGTTTTTCATGTCCATACACATCTCCCCAAAATGGAAAAGCGGAACGAAAACTTCAAACCTTAAATAAAGCCACCTGCACCTTGTTACTTCATGGTCACATTCCACCATCATTCTGGCCGTATGCTCTCCAAACGGCTACCTATCTCCATAATATTCTTCCCTCGAAAATTTTGTCCTATAATTCTCCCACACATTCTCTACCACCAAATTCCATCCTATTCCCATTTACGGGTATTTGGGTGTCTATGCTTTCCTCACAAACCACCCTCCACCATCCATAAACTTGCCCCTCACTCCACTCCTTGTGTGTTTCTGGGTTATCCGCAAAACCATCGGGGTTATCATTGTTTCGATATGGTGTCTAAACGATTTTATATCTCTCGTCATGTTACCTTTGATGAGTCGGTTTTCCCTTTTTCACACAAGCATACGCCCACAGCCACCTACAACTTTTTGGACATTCCTACCCATCCTATTTTTCGACCCTTCCCCATCCATGAAACCTCTGTCATATCCTTTAACCCCTCCATCCAGTCCCTCACCGCCATCTACATTCCCGTCTCCTTCACATCACGTCCCTTCCACGACCAAACCTCCACTCATCCCCAGCTTTTCCACACATCCCATGACTACCCGTAGTCGGGTTGGGATCACAAAAACCCAATCCCAGGTATGCTTTGTCTGCCATGTCTTCAATCGTGTCACCAGTTTCCACTTCTCATTTAGATGCTATCCGGGATCCTAATTGGAAGAATGCCATGCTTGATGAGTATAAAGCACTTATTACTAACGATACTTGGGAGCTTGTGCCTTGCCCTTCGGGTGTTAATGTTATTCGATGTATGTGGGTGGTCACCCATAAATTTCATGCGAATGGTTCTCTTGAGCGCTATAATTCTCGTTTGGTTGTAAATGGCAGATCTCAACAGGTGGGAGTGGATTGTTAAGAGACTTTTTCACCGGTGGTGAAACTAGCAACGATCCATACAGTTCTAACACTGGCTCTTTCTAAAAAATGGGATAGTCGACAATTGGACGTGAAAAATGCTTTCCTTCATGGGCACCTTAATGTGACAGTGTTTATGCATCAGCCTCCAGGTTTTAAAGACACCCAGTTCCCGAATCATGTCTGTCGCCTTAAATGCTCTCTTTATGGCTTGAAACAAGCCCCTCGCGCGTGGTACACTCGCTTTGCTATGTTTGTTACCTCTATAGGTTTCAAGAATAGTCGGTCTGATAACTCGTTATTTACTAATCATAATGGGGGTCACATGGCGTATCTCTTGTTATATGTGGATGACATCATTTTGATTGCCTCATCCCCTTCTCTTTGGCGATCCATTGTTGCCTGTTTAAATTCTGAGTTTGCTATGAAAGACCTCAGGGAGCTAAATCATTTCTTGGGGATTTTGGTTTCTCGGGATACCCATGGATTATTTCTCTCGCAATCCAAGTATGCGGTTGATATACTGGATCGGGCAAATATGAGTAATTGGAATTCCGTGGCTACTCCGGTCGATACAAGTAGAAAGTTAAGTGCGTCTTCTGGTCTGCCGATGGCAAACCCCACTCTTTATCGCAGCCTTGCGGTGGCTCTTTAATATTTGACTTTTACACGACCCGATATTTCTTATGGAGTGCAACAAGTATGTCTCTTTATGCATGATCCACGAGAACCTCATTTCCAAGCTTTATGTTGTATTTTGCGCTACATCAAAGGGACACTTAAGATGGGATTACAGTTGTCCCCTGCATCATCCAACCACCTGGTTGCCTATACTGACGCAGACTAGGGTGATTGTCCGGACACTCATCGGTCCACGTCCGGGTATTGTATTTTCTAAAGAGACTCTCTTATATCTTGGTCATCTAAACGTCAGGCCACTGTGTCCCGATCTAGAGTCGAGGCTGAACATCGGGGGGTGGCAAATGTTGTCTCTGAAACATGTTGGATACGCAATCTTCTTCTAGAGTTGCTTTGTCCGATCACGAACGCCACATTCGTGTATTGTGATAATGTCAGTGCGGTTTATCTCTCCGGCAACCCCGTCCAACATCATCGTACGAAACATGTCGAGCTAGATATTCATTTTGTGTGTGATTTGGTTGCACGAGAACAGGTTCGCGTTTTACATGTTCCTTCACGATTTCAGTTTGCTGACGTGTTTACTAAGGGTCTTCCACGGGTACTCTTTGAAGAATTTCGATCCAGTCTTCGCATTCGATCACCCGTTGCTTCGACTGCGGGGGCGTATTAGATTTAGATAAGGATCTTTATATATATTGGTAGTTATCTTTTATATTTGATAGTTATCCATTATTTATGTATTATATATTGAGGTGAAGAGATAATGAGAAAAGGCAATCAAACTATTTATTCTATTAGTTATGTCCAACGCCAAGTATCACATACTGACTATCAGGTTTGATTTAGATCTTTTGTGGGGATTGTTCATCTTAATTTAATATTTCTACATGTTGTATAAATTGGCATTTCCACATTTTGTAGGTTATCCCGTGACTGGGTTAAATCGGCAGTTTGGTATTAGTGATGGGTGGTTTGAAGTTGGAGATTCATTGATAAATCATGATTCTTAGTCAGGTAATTTTAGTTGTAGACCTAAATTTTGCTTGATCCATGGATGCATATATGCCTTTTTTTTCACAAAATGAGTTAAGAAAACGGTATAACCCTGCCAACCAGAGGAGTAACTCACTCCTGTTGCTGATGATATTGCCCTGGACTAGTGTTCTATTGTACTTTGTTCCTCTATAAATGAAAACAGATAGAGAATTTGAATTGGCACATAGTTTAATAATCTTTAACTGATAATTGAATACCTGTAACACTTAGGATTTTTTTGAAGTTATTACTAACGGGCAAATAGGTAAATTTGCACAAGCCAGGGCACTTGATACACCTGCTCTAGTTTTTGGGGCAGAGGTTACTTTCTACCCCCCCCCCCTCCGCTGACCCTACTTTCGAGTGGATTTATTGGGTCGGTTTCTCTTTTTGGTTTTTTTTGGGGGGGGGGGGGGAATTGGTAAATTTGGGTTGCAATTTATAAGAAAATGTTAATGTTCTACTTTTTCAGAACAACCCAAGATAGAAAGTGTTGCATTTGGCAGCATTATTATTATCATCTTAAACATGAGAAAAGAGACAGGACATACACATATATTTGTTGTTAATAGATACGGAAGTATGTTGTAGGCATCTTTCATGCCGGTTCTTGTTCTAGCAGCAAGACACTGTCTCGAGGGAATGGAAGCAACTCTGTTTGCAGCACTGATGTCTGTATCAAATGGAGGGAGTGTTGTTGGGGCTCTTTTTGGTGCTGGTTTGACCCAGCTACTGGGTATCACCAGGGACAGATATGACAATTTGGCCCTTCTTTTAATCATCTGCAACCTCAGCTCTTTGTTACCCTTGCCGCTACTACGCCACCTTCCTAATGATAATCCCATTGCCAATGGCAAACTAAAGGAAGATGTTGATACTGAGTTGAAGTCTAGTTGATAAATCTTTTAATAGATCGTGATTGCAATCACATTGATCATGTTCTGTTCCTACAGTTATATAGATTACATAGCTGTAAATGTGTGTGTGTGTGTGTATATATATATATATGTGCATATATTCCATGTTACAATCAAATGAAGCCATTGGTATAATAAAATGGTGACCATGGTGCATATCGGCTTTCTGCAAAAGAATTTTTCGCATTGCAACATTTTTTAAGGAGTTTCTGTTGGTTTTTTGGTTTCTTATGACAATCAAAAGTAGTTTTGATTATAATGCATTTCTATATCACTATGTCTGTGAATATTGTCTACTCAGTCTTGAAGTTGAAGGTTGTGTTTTTTAACTGTCTTTGGTAGCATAGAAGAGGATTTCATAATCTTAAGGGGTTATTTGGTTGGCGAAATTCAAATGATTTCAAGGGAATTGGAATGATCAACATTGACCAAATTTGAATTCCTTTGTTTGGTTCACATATTGAAAATATAGGAATGTTTTGAATTATGTTGAATTTGACAAATTAATGAATTCATCATTCATTGACATAAGAGAGGGAATTTAAATGTCATCCTTCACCATTCAATTTAACTAACACCATCAATGTCAAGCCCCTACCCCTAATCCCCCCATCACACCAGTATTGTCGTCGTCACAACTGCCACCCACCCCCACCTCGCCACCATGACACTACTATCGTCACTACAACTACACCCCACCCACCATCCAACAACTATGCCACTACTGTCGTTGCCACAACTACCACCCCTTGACCCAACCTTACCCACTCTCACCCCGCTGACCACCATGGCACTATTATCGTCGTCACAGCTATCATCCACTAGGGCCGGGACTAGTGGTCCTGCCCCAGCACCACCCATCTAGCCACCCACATGGGTGATGGGGCAGAGGGGGGTCGGTGGTGGAGGGGCTGAGGGAACGAGGGAGGTGTGGAGGTGTGAGTGGGGTGGCAGGACGGTATCGTCGTCACAGCTGCCACCCCTACCACCTTCTTGTGCCACCACCCACCCCCACTCTTCTCTATACAATATTTCCTTACAAGAATTAGAATGGTTCTAGATATTGATATGTATCGGCATTCTATTTGTCCTTAATAATGTTTCACCACGAGAAACTTATGTGTGGTCTCCAATTAGTTAATCAATTTCCGTCAAGAACATAAAACTACTTACCAATTGCATTACAATCTAGCAAGCACCACTCTTAATCAATAATCGGGTAACGATTTTTTAGGTTGGATCATGTAATCTTATACTACTAGTGATTAAAACAATCATCAATTGATGTAATGCTCACTACCAAGACAAAGCTAATTCTAGCAATTCAAAATTAGGTTGGCTAAATTAAGGGATCTAACTAACTCAACAACCTACCAAACGTAAACAAGTCGAATGAAGCTTGCATAAATAAAATTAAACTATATTAAGAAACAATTCAATATGAACGACATTCTATTTGTCCTTAATAATGGTTCACCATGAGAAAATCATGTGTGGTCTCTAATTAGTTAATCAGTTTCGGTCAAGAACATAAAACTACTTACCAATTGCATTACAATCTAGCAAGCACCATTCTTAACCAATAATCGGGGTGACGATTGTTTAGGTTGGATAATGTCGTCTTAGACTACTAGCTATTAAAACGATTATCAATTGAAGTAATGCTCGCTACCAAGACAAAGCTAATTCTAGTAATTCAAAATTAGGTTGGCTAAATTGAGGGATACAACTAACTCAACGGCCTACCAAATGTAAACAAGTTGAATGAAGTTTGCATAAATAAAATTAAAGTATATAAAGAAACAATTCAATCTCAACACAAATCGAATCCAAGGTATCTTACATGCCCATTGCTAGAGACCAACTACTCATATCCCTATTTATAAAGCCTAAATGAACTTATAAGTGATTGTAATGAACAAACCGATGAAAAAACCTACATGGAGATCTAAAAGCGCTCAAGCCAAACTCTACAATTCGTATGCGCTATGAAGTAACCTGACAACCAACCCCAACGATAACCACCCTCCACCCATGAAGAAAACCGATTCCAATAAGAAAATCACACATACATTTCTCGAATGTGACTTGGGTCATGACCGTGGTTGCAACTAGGATCATGCACATACTAGCTTGTTGTGGGTTGCAAGTCTCATGGTTGATTGGCTATAATCATGTGCAGATCATGCTGTGGAGTCCATTAGTGTAATGTCAGTTGTGGTTTGATTCCCTTACGAGGTGGCTACATCAATGTAGAGTTAGGCGGAAGGAAGCACGGTTGGGTTCCATACGTACTTACTAACCAGGTTCTAGAGACAGTCGTCACAACCTTGGTCACGACCTAGGCGCTTAAGCTACTGCCATGCTCTATTTCTTTAATTTAGCTCCTATAGACAAGTAAAACATAAAGGCAAGTAAAAAAGGGTGTATTTAGGGGTTGATTTATCAAAAAATAAAAAAACAGGGCGACTAACTACGAAATAAGTTTGATTAAGAAATAAGTCTGATTAGGCATCTATCAATACCCCACACTTTGATCATGTCCATCGTCATCAATTACTTAAGTTAGCACATAGTAGAAAAATGGAATCAAACAAGAATGTCTGGAAGGGAAAACATCCTAAAAAGGTAGGATCATGGATAATGGGTTAACACTGTTAAACCCCACAATGCAAAATGTAAAAATGTAATGAAAAACAACAAGTGATGAAGAACCAGAAGACCAATGAAAACATCAAGGCAAAAATGACTAAGTCTGGAATTCGACCATTGGATCGATGTACAGACTAACCAGAGGATCGATGGACAAAGTTCAACCATTGGACAGATGGAAGAGTTCAACCAGAGGATCAATGGATGATGCGATGGAAAGAAGCATTCTCATTGATACTCTGGACAAACATCACTTAAAAGATTTTCTATCAGTTCATCCAAGCATGCAATGAAGATTTGAAGATAAGGATGACAAATCAACAGCTGGAATTCAAGTTTATCTTATTATTAATGTTTATCCATGAGAAAGATAAACCTTATCTGTTTATTAGAAGATTTGCTAGAAAGTAGCAATAGATAGTTACCTTTTAAATAGCCGATTAGTATAAATAGATGATTAGGTCTATTGTAAAAATAAGGCTTTTACTCTTTGTTTTACGTTTATGAATCTATAAAGTAAAACCTTTGAAGCTCAAAATTGTTCTTAATCTTTCTTATTTTATTCTTAAGACTTCATTAAATCGCTATAATTTGGTTATTCATAACTAGATTATTAGTGTTATTGAGAGATCTGGGATCAACAATTGGTATCAGAGCCTATTGATTGATTATCCAATCAAAACGATCTTTTAAAATCTCTCAATATTTTAATCTTCTTTCTCATCAAAAAATCTCTCTTCATCTTAAAAATTTTCAATGGCCAACTGGAATTCCGCTTACAATGTTGGTTCCCTCACAAAGCCTCCAACTCTTCAACGAGAGGAGTATCCTCAATGGAAGATCAGAATGGTAAATTTTCTGAAGGGAATAGATAGGAATCTCCTGCGATCCATACAGGAGGGTCCCTACATTCCTCAAACTCTAGTTCCAAGAGTTCCAGGAACAAATACCACAGCTGAAATTCCAGCATACTACATGCCAAAAGATGAAAGAAATTGGGACGAAGATGATAAAGAAAGAGTTGAAACTGACAGAAAGGCCAAAAGATTGATAATCATGGATCCCTCGATACATGCTCCACTGCGAAAGAACTTTGGGACGAATTGGCAAGTCAACTGGAAGGAGGAGCGAAGACGAAGAAAAATCGTAGAGCTCAATGTCTCAACGATTACACCAACTTCAAAGCCCTCCCTGATGAACCCATACAAAAGACTTATGATCGTTTCAACACATTGATAAATCAATGTCGTAGAAACGATATCATTAGAACCAAGGAAGAAAACAACGTTTTATTCCTAAAAAGTCTAGGCGATGAATGGACTCAGTTATCCATGTCTCTACAAGCAAACCAAGACTTAGATGGCTGGTCTCTTCATGACGTGTATGGAACTCTTGCAGCACAAGAGAGCAACATAATGAAGAAAAAGGTATCCATTGGAGGACCTCTTGCTCTTGCTGCCGATGAAAAGGAAAAATCAAGGACTCCTACCAAAGAACACAAGAAGAAAGGCAAGAAAGCATTGCTGGTAGAATTAGAATCTGAAGAGGAAACTTCTGAATCAGATGATGAGATTAAAGCTTTCGCCAAATCATTGGCCTTGATTACAAAACAGTTCCAAAAGAAGTTCATMAGAAAACCCTACGAGCGAAAAGAGTTCAAAAGGGAAAAGTACCAGTCATCCTATGATAGAAAGCCATCCAAATTCTATCAAAGGGAAAAAAGAGGAGATGGAAGAGAAGAAAGAGAAGAGAGAAGAGAAGAGAGAAGAGAAGAAAGGAGAGAGGACAAGGAAGGAAAGAAAAATGACCTTCGATGCTTCAGATGCGGAAAACTTGGTCATTTTTCTAAAGAATGCAAAGGACGATTGATCAAGGACGCTGATTACTATAAGAATAAATACAAGTATAATTCAAGAGAGCGAAGCTTGATGGCCGAAAAAGAAAACTGGGTGTCCGATTCTTCATCAGACGATGAAGATAAAGCACTCATTTGTCTAATGGCCACGTCCAATGCAGAATCCGCCTCCAACTCTGATGACCAGGTATGTGAGTCTTACTCAAATGAAACCAACTTTGTTCCATCTGAACTAGAGTTAAGGGTAATTCAGCTTTCAGAAGATTTCTTAAAACTAAAGGAAAAATTAAGTTTTGAAAAATATGAAAGAATAAAGGCGGAAAAAGAAGCAAGTTTCTTCAAAAGAGAAATTGATCTTCTAACCGCAGAAAAAGATGATTTAGCAAAAGAAAAGACTCGCATAAGCACCCT
>NC_037544.1:19956643-19958209 GCF_001531365.2 Cynara cardunculus var. scolymus | reverse complement strand
AAACCAACTCTTCCCGCCTCCAAATCCTCCAACAAACCCTCACCCAACAACATAACACCATATCCTCCCTAGCCACCCAATGCAACTAAGTACTTATCCGATCCCTTGCCACCCTCACGGCTCAGGCAACTGAGACCTATGAAAACCTAACCTACATTATTTCCCAACTACAAACCATCACTCGCCACCTTCATCAACTACCATCCTCCATCACCTCACAAATTCCCCAACCTACCCAGCCCTCCATTTCATCAATCGATGAAACCCTTGCCACCCTCACCCACCAAATGACCACTATCCACGATACCCTCACCCAACTCCCCGCTGCTATCCTACCCCAAATACCCCAACCCACTTCTCAGTCACCTCCTCCCTCTGCAGGCCCATCCTTCGATGCAGCCTTTTCCACTTTCACTACAGAGGTGAAAAATTTAATCACCAACCTACCTATTCCCCCATCAACATTCACCATGCCACCACCATCTTCAGCCTCCACAACCGACTTCGCACCAGGACGGACATGCAGGCTCTATCAAGGGCACTGGTCTCCTCGTTTAACGAGATCAGCTCAAAGGTTGTTCATCGGGCCATCCATCTAACCAGAACTCTTACACAAACCTTGGCCGATGAACAAAGACGCCACTTCTCTCCTTAAGACAATGGAGGAGAGCCGCCGACAAACGACCCTGAGGATGTATCTTACGTCCCTCAGGAAGGAAAAGAAGAAGAAAAGGTTCCAAGCCTCATGTTCAAGCAGCCGTCCAATCAAACGACAACGCCACGATGACCAAGACCCCGATGATCAAGGTCTTGGACCTCGTGAGGGGGAGAAAGAGGCGGTGGCTGCATACACATCTACATCCGCTGCACCACAGCAACCATCACCCCAACCAACCAAAGAAAACTCACCCACTACGCAAACACAACCAGCCGAGACACAACTCATGGTGCACGCAGACATTCCTTCTTCCTCAAGGAATCCTCCTCAAGGCCTGGTGGACGAAATAATTCAAAACATGGAGTCGTTAAGGAGAAGACCTCAATTGTCGCCCAGGGAACCAATAATGATGGAAAATATCGATCAATACATGTACCGAGAACGTGAAGAAAGCCTGTCAACCAATCCTCCAATCCTATCGCCAGAATCTATGAACCTTCTACATCATCGTTTCATAAGACAGACTACTCAACCACCACATGCTGTCTTTTCGAATGATGGAATAAGAAGAGTCATAGACTTGAAGATAAAGTCATTTGCCAACAGAGCCATACGCTACATCGAATTCAATATGGAGAGAACCCATGGGGTAGTTAGCGTGTTCAACGTGAACGACCTCATCAACCTCAATCCATATGACTTGATTGAGTTATATGCCTACACTGCTCAAAGGCAAGATCATGGGATACGATTTGGAATAGCGAACAGAGCTATTGTCAAGACAATGGAGTCCCTGGTAGAGCTCAGAGCCAAGACAGATTTTGAAATTGCATTCAGGCTAAGCATTGAGAGATTATCCTGCACTCCTCCAAATGAAGATTTCCAGGGCCTGCAGGAGATTCGTTCTG
>NC_037544.1:19931199-19956128 GCF_001531365.2 Cynara cardunculus var. scolymus | reverse complement strand
AATAATGATTATCCATGTAAAAGATAAACCTTATCTGTTAGCTAGACTATTTGCTAGAAAGTAGCAATAGATAGTTATCTTAGCATTAGCCATCTAGTATAAACAGACGACTAGATCTATTGTAAAAAAGAATATGTGCGTACGTGAGAAAGGTTTTTATTCTTTGTTTTAAGTTTCATTATTTATAAAGTAAAACCTTTGAAGCTCAAAGTCGTTCTTGAATGTTCTTATTTTATCTTTGAGAYTTCATAACTTTCTTCGTAAAATCACTATAATTTGGTTATTTATAACTAGATTATTAGTGTTATTGAGAGATCTGGGATCAACACTGGTCAAGGGGATTCCTGATCTCAACTTTGAAAAAGATCATCTATGCTCAGCCTGTGATATGGAAAAGCTAAAATGGGCCTCTCACCGAACAAAGTTTGAAACCTCCTGCACCAAGCCCTTGGATATGATACATATTGATCTCTATGGGCCCATCTCCACACAAAGCCTCTCAGGAAAGAAGTACATATTAGTACTCGTTGATGAATACTCCAGATACACCTGGGTTGAGTTTCTGAAGAAGAAATCAGATGTTCCTGACCTACTCATCGGGGTGATGAAAAGACTCCAAGTCTTTCTACAACGAAAACTCATTAAAGTTAGAAGCGACAATGGAACTGAATTCAAAAACGACAGAATCGATGAATACCTCATCAATGAAGGAATTACACAAAACTTTTCAGCAGCCAGAACCCCACAACAGAATGGAGTGGTAGAACGAAAAAACAGAACCCTTGTGGAAGCAGCAAGGACCATGCTTGCTTCATCAGAGTTACCCATCACCTTCTGGGCAGAAGCAATTTCAACTGCATGCTTCACCTAGAATCGATCCATCATCAACAAGAGGCACCAGAAGACTCCCTATGAGCTCATCAATCAGAGAAGACCAATTGTCAAATATTTCAATGTCTTTGGGTGAAAATGTTTTGTACTCAATGATAGGGAATATCTCGACATGTTCGACAAGAAAGCTGATGAAGGGATCTTTTCTGGGATACTCTCAAACCGCAAAAGACTACAGAGTCTACACCAAAAGGACAAAGATTGTTATAGAAAGCATCAATGTGTCCTTTGATGACTCCACACTAATGAATTCTAGACACAACAGTTCAGGACTCGAACTTTAAAGAAGAGCATCTGATTCATCACTTGGCAAGCCTAATGAATCAGAATTAGCTCAATTATTTGAAGACATCTTCAAAGAAGAAGTAATCTCTGGACATGCACCTAATGCAAAATCTACTTCCAGAACCAATGAAGAACATGAAGTCTCCAATACTAAAGGTACAACTCTAACTGAAACTCATGTTACTTCACCTTCTACTTCTTATGTGTCTTCAGATCAAGAACAAGAACCAGAGTCTAACTCTGGAGATGATCTCTTCGAGGGGGAGCAAGCAGTTCCATCAGTCGATGAAGAACTGCATCCTCATGCTCCAGAACCCTAGTCAAGCACCAAGTGGATGAAAGACCACCCACATCACCAAATCATTGGTGATCCAACATCTGGTGTAAAGACGAGATCAGCAACAGCCAATGAATGCCTCCTCGCCAACTTTCTTAGCATGATAGAACCAAAGAAAATTTCTGAAGCCCTAAAAGATCCAAACTAGATAGACGCAATGCAAGAAGAACTATTACAGTTTGAGAGAAACAAGGTATGGTCCCTTATGGAAGACGGCCATAGGAACCAAATGGGTCTTCCGAAACAAGAAGGACGAAGATGGCATAGTAATAAGGAACAAGGCCAGGCTTGTTGCAAAGGGCTACTGTCAGGAAGAAAGGATTGACTACGATGAGACATTTGCTCCCGTTGCAAGACTTGAAGCCATCAGGATATTCCTAGCCTATGCAGCTCACAAAAGCTTTAAGGTCTATCAGATGGATGTCAAGTCTGCCTTCCTTAATGGCAAACTTCAAGAAGAAGTTTACATGCAGCAGTCCCCTGGTTTTGAAGATCCAGAACATCAAGAGTATGTCTACTTTCTGGACAAATCCCTCTATGGGCTGAAACAAGCACCCAGGGCCTGGTATGGGCTAATGAAAAGAAAATTTGAAATGAGTATGATGGGAGAACTTAGTTTCTTCCTTGGTCTTCAAATAAAACAAACTTCAGAAGGGATTTTCATCAATCAGTCCAAGTATGTGACTGACCTTCTGTAGAACTACTATATCTCAAATTCATAATCGATGAGAACTCCTATGGCTACAGGAGCCAAGTTATTTGCTGATCCGTCAGGCAAATCTGTGGATGTAACAACCTACAGAGACATGATTGGATCACTCTTGTATCTAACTGCAAGTAGACCAGCTATTATGTTTGCTACATGTCTTTGTGGAAGGTATCAATCTAATCCAAAAGAATCTCATCTCTCTGCAGTCAAGAGGATCTTTAGATACCTTAAGAGAACCCCTTCATTAGGTATCTGGTATCCTAAGAACTCTAGCTTTGATCTAATAGCCTATACAGATGCAGATCATGCAGGGTGCAAGCTTGATAGAAAGAGTATGTCTGGAAGCTGTCAACTCTTGGTGGACAAGCTAGTAAGTTGGAGATCCAGAAAACAGAATTGTGTCTCAACCTCTACAGCAGAAGCTGAATATGTTGCTACTGCTAGCTCTTGTTCACAAGTTCTCTGGATGAAGGCTCAGCTTAAGGACTATGGCTTTCAATATGAAAAGATACCAATCCTCTGTGACTCCAAGAGTGCAATAGCTATCTCTGCAAATCCTATGCAGCATTCCAAGACCAAGCACATCGATGTAAGGTACCACTTTCTGAAAGACAATGTTGAAAAAGGTAATATAGAGATGTACTTTGTTCCTACTGAGATTCAACTTGCTGAGATCTTCACCAAAGCTCTTGATGAGAAAAGATTTTTATTCGTAGTCAACAAGATGGGTATGCTGAATCTCACCACTTAGAGGCAATCATTAGTTTAAAACCAGAGATCTTCAATATATCATGGTTATGCCTATAAGTGATATATAAAATATTAGCCATAAACTCCAAGTACCCTAAACCAGAGCCTCTGGTTATACAGACCAGAGTCGCTGGTCATTTAGAATCACTTAGATTAATTTTTGGCAAAACTTTTCATCGCCTTTGGAAGCAGAGACCTCTGGTCCAAAGCAAATACTTGGTATCTTCTCACCAAGTATTTCCCCTCCAAACCAGAGCCTCTGGATGTATAGACCAGAGCCTCTAGATTCCAGTTCTTTGAGACTAGAGCCACTTTGGTCTCAAACTTGGACTTCCTTGATCATTCATGCACGTAATCATTCATCCTTTGGCACCAGAGACCTATTGTCCAAAGCCAATACTTTGTGAACTTTTTCACTAAGTACTCTTTTTCCAACCAGAGCCTCTAGTTCTAAAGATCACTAAGTACTCTTTTTCCATTCTACCACCACATACATGCACTTACCCAATTTTTTTCCGGATCGCCTTTGCAACCAGAGCCCTCTGGTCTCAAAGGCTCCATCGTTTCATACCATTTTCCATATTCTCCACCATTCCTTCATAACTATTTTTTTCATCATCCTTTACAACCAGAGCCTCTGGTTCTAAAGACCAGAGCCTCTAGATTCATTGTCTTTGCAACCAGAGCCCTCAAGTCTCAAAGACCAACTCCCTCTCATATCTATTCTCATCCCTAACCATATTTCATATCACTTTTTATCATCTTTCACAACCATAGCCTCTGGTTGCATAGACCAGAGCCTCTGGTCATCAAAATGAACCTACCTATTGGTTCAAGGGGAGTTTTAAACCCAATCTCCTCCCCATGCATCATTCTAGGGGAGCTTTTCATTTATAATAAATAATTTTCAATTACATAAGTATGCATTTTCCATCCTAGAGCCTTTGGTTCTACTATCCAGAGCCTCTGGACACCAAAATGCTAGATAAATGATGAATAAATCATGTGTATGCAACCAGAGTCCCTCTGGTCCTACAACATGGGTTGTCCATACTTAACCAGAGCCTCTGGTTTGACTATCCAAGGCTCATTATACATATAACCCAACAATTCAATGATGAACTTATTCATCATGCGCAACCAGAGACCTCTGGTTCCTCATCCCAAAAGGGTATGTTTAACCAGAGACCTCTGGTTCCCCATCCAATGAGTCATGACCAACCAGAGCTCCTCTGGTTCCATGACAAAATAATTTTCATCCAAAACCCATCTTAAATTCAAACTCTTTAAAGATTATACAATATTGCAGCTTTTGTGACTAAAAACTATACTTCATGGGTTTTTAGAAAACCAAAACTTCGTAATTAGTATTAATCTTACAATTAGATGGAATTTTAAATATAAATTGGTTTTGGATTGATATTTCAAGAGATATTATTTGTAATAATTTTTAATTACTCCCAATAATCCAAACGTCACCTTACACAAAAGTCTGCCATAGTTATAGGTTGTTCCCCATAAACCTCTTCGCATTACCCATCCACCCTCTCCATGACGACACGTGTCCTCCCACATTAATGGCACAATATCGTCAAGACGGCCCACGATCCCCACCAAATCACCTTTTTGCCAAACGTCTCCCACTATCATGATTACCATTTTAAATATTAAATTTCATTGCATGTTCGCCTCCTCCACCTATAAATACCCCTCTTCCCAAAACATTTATTCTTTATGCTCCCAAAACCTGCAACTCCCTTAAGACGAACTGAAAAACGCAAAACCTGCAACTTCAAACAGCAATAGCCTCCTCCGCCTCTCACGAATCAAACAACAATCACAACCATGTGCAATCAACTGGCGTTGACAGCCGTGCAATGGTGTTCCTTCCCATAAAACCAAACAACCACGCGATCGACCTTCGAACCAACCTGTTTGAAGACAAGTTTGCCATCATGGTAGATTTCTTCTAGAACTGTGTTCTCCAACCGGTGTTGACATTAACCGACAATGGCGTACCTCTTAAGTATGTCCAACAGTATTGGCAGACCTGCGAGTATATCCCCGACAGCCGTGGAATCATGGGGGATATTGATGCCCCAAACGACATGATCTGTTCTGTCAAGATCTACCGGGCAAAGGTCTCTAAAGTTATTTACATTCCCACACGCCATGAGCTTGGTATTGAACACTACACCGAGCCACCCACGAGCTCCGACATCCTTCACTTCATTCGAATGCTAGGTTACAATCGTGACCTATGCAATGCCTCTGAATTCAATAGGCAATTTCTCCCCCCCCCCCAATGTGGAATATGTTCTTTTCCATATTGAACAGAGTCCTGACCTGCAAACTGGGATCGATGGATCAAGGAAACATCAATACAATGACTATCATGTACGGCCTCTTCTTTAACTTACCGTTGGACTATGCCATCCTCTTCTACAACGAAATCCATGCAGCGGTAATCAAGAAGTGCAAGCTCAAGGCCGTCGGAAAGCCACTGTCGTCCGTGCTCTTCCCACGATTCCTCACTCTCTTCATAAGGGATGCGATGAGGAGACACAAACTACCGGCCGATGAACCATTCACCCCATAGTTCATAATAAATGTTCATCGCCCAACGATCTCCAAGGACGATTACACCACCGAGAGGACAGTCTCTCACACCATGCTCAGCATCATACCAGAGATGTTTGAGATTAGGAAGACCTACGAATGCTCTCTGTTGTCCCATGAACCAAGGGCAGCTACCCCAGAGCACATAGACCCGTCCCCTAACAATAACGAGGGAACACATGAGTCATCTTCATCGGATGATGAAGATGATGATGATGGCACTCCTCGTGCATCCCCCAGCCCTTCACATACAATACCCATCCCCACTACCCAAAAGGAAACTACCACCACTACCCCTTACGATCAAGGCCGAAGGGGTATTGAACAAGGACGACCCAGTCCAATCCCTCACCCAGCCAGCCATCCAGAGACCACTTTTTGGACCTCTGGAGATGATACAGCCGAGGAACCTCACCATCCATCGTCCCCCTCCCAACAGAGGGACGATGAAAAAATAAGAGCCAATTCGCCTCATGGCTCGCCACTACCCTTCACACACCTAGAAGCATGTGCTGCTTCTGGCATTGCTGATCCACAAGATCGTTCAGAGTGATCTTCTGCTCATGCACAACATCCCCCTTCGATACTTGATCTAGAAAAGGGGAAACACATCTACTTCTTTTACCCGGCCTCTGAAGTCGAGGAAAAAGAAGAAGTTGTAGCAACATCAAGAGATAGCTCCTCACTCGAGGGCTATCAAGGACATGATGGCAGTCTTTCACGGCCTATATTTTCATAAGGCCATGAAGGCACCTCTGGAGTTGAGGCTCAACCTGCAGCATCTGTTGCTACAGGGGTAACCAATGTGGTTGATCTGGTCACAAAGGTTGAGTTCCAAGCCTTTGTTGACTCGATCCAGCAGTCCTTGGAAGACCTAAAACTCATCATACAAGGGATTGTTGACAACCCTCCATCCATCGACCTCACCCCCCCTTCGACAGTCCCTTGCAACCCTTGAAAGCCACACCCGAAACAACACAACCCATCTCCAAATGCTCCAACAAACAGTCACCCAACACCACAACACCTCCTCAGCCCTTGCCACCCAACGAAACCAACTCCTCATTCACTCCATCGCCACCCTCACGGCCCAGGCAACTGCGACCGATGAGACTTTAGCCTCAATCACTATCCAAATAAACACCATCTCCCAAACCATAAACACCCTTCCACCCACCATCATATCCCAAATCCCACAACCTACCCCACCCCCACCTTCATCAATTGATGAAACATTAGCCTCTCTTTCAACCCAAATGACCACCATCCAAAACACCCTCTCCACTCTCCCAGCCACCATACTAGCCAACATACCCCAACCTCATCCTCCTCCACCCCCTCTGCAGGCCCATCCTTCGATGAAGCCTTCTCTTCCTTCACTGCAGAGGTGAGAAATCTCATTGCCAACCTTCCCATTCCTCCATCTACATCCACCATCGTGCCCCCACTCGCTTCATCATCGAGCACAGAGTTTGCCACCAGAGCCAATCTCAGGGCTCTGTCAAGGGCACTTATCTCATCATTCAATGAGATAAGTGCAAAGTTTGCTGCCAGGTCGGTTGAGCCTACAAATGCGTTGAAGAAGAGTCTCTTACAATAGCAAGATCGAACGAACTCTCTTCTTTTCTCCATGGAACTATGGCGCAATAGGGATCGAGTGCGCACATTAGCCGATCACATCCGACTATGCAAGAAAAACAGGAGCAGAGCCTCCTGCTCATTAGGCTGCCCCCTCAAAAGGCAAAGACATGAGGATACAGACCCTGATGATCATGGTCTAGGTCCTCATGAGGGGGAGAATCAGGCCACCACTTCACAACCGATGGAACTCGCTGCACCATCACCACCGCCCCAAATACAACAACAACCTCCACCATCAACCCAAGCAAAGGAACCAGAGGCCCAGCCTTCTAAAGATGTACATAATGTACATGTTCCCCTTGCCACTCCCCAAGAACCCATCGAGTAGAGCTCATCGACCGATGAAGAGCCATCCACACCACCAACAAACCTACCCTTCACCCCTTCACCAACTCCAAATCTTCCATTAACCCCCTCACCAACACCACACACCACAGAACCCTTCGCCACTCTACCCATACAACCTCAACCCACAATCACCCAACCTTCATTACCACAACAACCTCCAACTCAACCTGATGAACTAGAAACCACCCAAACACAACCTCTTGAACCACAAATCACCCCACCTGAGCCCAATGAACCAGAGCCAACCCAAACCCTTCCATCACCAACCCCCTCTCAACCATTAGCCCAAACACAACCCACAGCCCCACAAACCCAGGTGCAAGAGGATGTTCCTTTGTCTTCAAGGCACCCTCCTCAAGGGGTAGTTGAAGAAATAATTTCAAACATGGAGTCACTCAGGAGAAGTCCATAGGTGCCACCGAGGGAGCCAGTCATGATGGAGAACATCCATCAATACCTGTACCATGATCGCGATGAAGGGTTGACACTCAATCCTCCAATTCTCTTACCAGAATCCATGAACCTCCTATACCATAGGTTTGTTAGACAGACCACCCAACCACCAAGGGATGTCTTCTCAAACGATGGAATAAGGTTGGTCATCGACATCAAAATGAGGACCTTCGCTAACCGAGCCATCAAGTATATCGAGTACACAGTGGAGAGAGCTCATGGTCAAGTCAGCGTCTTTAGTGACAATGACTTGATCAATCTCAATCCCTATGACTTGATTGAGCTATACGCGTACATGACTCAGCGACAGGATCAGGGCATACGATTTGGGATGGCGAATAGAGCGATCGTGCAGACAATGGAAACCTTGGTGAAGCATCAAGCCAAGAGTGATTTCGAGATTGCTCTTCAGCTTGGCATCGACAAACTATCTTGCACTCCACCTGATGAAGACTTCCCTAGATTGCATGAGAAGAGGTCTGCCTCTGTCCTTACTCAACTAGAACTGGGTCTGGTATACAAAAATGAGTTTGGAGCGAATAAATTTTTTAGGTTGACTGTGGCTTTTAAGTATTCAAATGAAACACTTAAATGGTTTCAGAAAGACATCAAAGACAGATTGGGCAGATCTCACGTGCCAACAAATGATGGATAGAGATTGATACATGAAATATTTACAGTCATCGATTACAGAGGACTACTTATGCGTTTTTGGGAAATATCACAGGGGAGACCCTAAATGTAGTCTTATATTTTTTTTTCTTGTAATTTCCATTTCATCACTGTAAGAATTCATCATTTGTTCCAATGAAAATTTTGGCAAAAGATGCTTTTCTTTAGAATAGACTATGTTCTTCATTTATACTTTGAATGTTCCTAGAATAGTTGATGTTTGTTCTTTCATTACTTAGGGGGAGATTGTTAGACCCCATAAGTATTATGTATGAAGTAATGAAGACAAACAAGTGATGAAGAACCAGAAGGCCGATGGAAGACTTCAAGGAAAAATGACTAAGTCTGAAGAACAACAAGAGGGTCGATGAACTGACTAGAGATGCGATGGAAAGTGCATTTCCATAACCCCTCTGGATACTAACACTTGAAGTTTCCTTCCCCAGTTTAACCAGAGGATAGTAATGAAGAAATGAAGATAAGGTTAAACTCATATCCCATGGAAGACAGTTGGAGATGACTAATCAACAGCTGGATTCTACAAAATTTATCTGGGTTTAATGTTTATCCATGTTTTAGATAAGCTTTATCTATTAATAGAAAATTAGCTAAATAGTCTCACTAGATAGTTATTTTCTTATTAGCTTACTAGTATAAATAGGTGGTTAGGCCTATTGTAATTTTAGGACGCTTTTACGTTTTTCATTAGTATTGGAATAAAGTGAAATCTTTGGCACTCAAGTTATCCTTTGAATGTTTATACATTGTTCTTGAGTGTTCATCATTTTATTCATTCAAACACTATAATTTGGTTATTCTTAACTTCATTATTAGTGTTATTGAGAGATTTGGGATCAACAGTAACTGCTTTGTCCGTATTGCTTGCTTCATCGGCCAAGTGATTTGGTTCCTCGGACACTACCGTGTTCGGACTTGGTTTCCTCGTTCTCTATCGTGTCTGGATTAACCATTTCTCAGCCAGTGATTTAGATTTTCTCGATAACCCTTCACCCGGATTAGTCAACCTCGGACACTTCATCTGGATTCATTAATCGGCCAAATGACTTACAATTTCTACCCTATTGTCCGATTTTTTTGTCCACCGTTAGCAAAAAAAAATCCAACACTTGTCCGATTTTGAGCATTTTTTATCCAGATTTCACATTTTCTCATTTTAATCAGTGTTTTATCTGGTTTTTACTATTTTTATTTGGGTTTCACCAAATTTTTGAGATACATGATTATGTGTGTTATCATAATAAGGGTGTAAAATGAAAAATAAAAAATGAAAAAGTAAGGGGTATAAAAAAATTGAATACATAACTATAAGGGTGTAAAGTGCCAGTATTACAAGTAATTCGTACTTTTTTTATTGTACTTATGATATTTAGCAGGTGTTTGGGATTGCCTATTTTAGGTGATTTTTGACTTATTTCAGTCTGGCACCGATGATAAGCTATTCCTAGTGTTTGGATGAGGAAAAAAGAAAAATGCTTATACCGGTGTCAAACCGGTAATAAGCAGTTTTTGATAGGTTAGTCCTTCTTGACTTATGAAAATCAACTTTTACCGGTTTACCATTTTAACCCTGTTAACACCCTTTATACCTATCTCCTTTCCTCCAGATAGGACTCTTCTCCATATAACATCGATCTTTCTCCCTCTTAACACCTCTCTTCCTCCAGATACGAACATCGATTATCTTCCTCCAAATACGAACCAGAGATCGATCTTTCTCTTCCTCCAGATACGAACCAGAGATTGATCTCAATCTATGGCTGTGAATCTCGACAGAGATCGATCGAAGCACACAATAGAGGACCGCTTGTGAATTTCGATCCGTCTTACAATAGATACGAACCACTCTCTTCACAACAGAGATCGAACTTCCTCGTATTTTGAGGTTAGTGATTCGATTTTTGCGAGTGTGTTTTTTCTTTCAAGGAGCAATCTTGTGGCTGGATTCATTAGGGACACACACAGTTGTGCAACTTCTAAATCAAGGATTTCAGGTTACCATTGTCGATAACCTTGATAATTCTGTCGAAGAAGCTCTTCTTAGAGCCAGATATTTAGTTTGTTAACCTTGATAATTATGTCGATAACCTTAATCTTCCATTCCATTTGTTAAACTTTTTAGTTTCTCTTCATGAAATAACGTTGTTTGTGTGTGTATAATTGGATGTATGGCAGGATGCCAAGGGCTACTAGATTCACTATACAATAAATTTGCATGAACACTTTAAAGGTAAATCTGACCTCTTGACTCAATTGCTAAGCCAAACAATACATGAATGATGGCTTAATGCTTGAAAAAGCAAAACATAGACCAAACTAATAAAACAAAAGATTTTTTGACAGTGTATATATACAATTATCTAAAATATAAGTTTGCAATTGCAGTAATTATATGTATGCCTCATGAATTGGCAGCTAAGGCACTGGATTTCCATTCGGTTTGCAACGAGATGTGACCATGAGTTTAGAAACGACTAGAAAATCTCTCCATAAGTTGCATTCACAATATCTGATACTCAGATCACATACATGACTCTATTCAACTAAATTTCACACATTCTTTATATGTTTGTTTCTTTGGATTGCAAAAGGTGAGGAATTTTTTGATGAAATTCAAAGAAGAGTTCACAACATATATTAAAGAACTATATTATAATCATCAGAAACATACAACTCTTTTACCCCTCTCATGTACTCTTTTCAAGCAAAGAATAAGGAATGTTGAGACCCAGATCATAAATCAGCTATGAACATGAGTTTATCAGAAAATATATGACAAGTGCCAATTCTAGCTAACCAAAAATAGTTTGGGATGGAAGGGCAATTGTGTTTAATTATAAAAGCATGTGGATATTTATGCACTTATGAGATTATATTGCAACAAGAGTTGGGAAAAAAGGTAATCTAATGACCCTTCATGGATATCATGGATAGAGCATAACATGGAAAGTACTAGTTCTGGGAATGGAAAGAGAGCACATAAAAAGATAAACAAAATTGGGCGAATTACATAGTTATCCATAGGATCATCAAAAAAATAATCATTAATCAAAAGGAAGCAACTTATCTACGCTACCTACAATTCCCATACCCAGCCATGTCAAATGTGGACTTAACAATATAATAGACCAAGATCAAGTTGTCATAATGTATAGAAAGAATAGATAATTCAGGGAGCAAGACACTTTGTAATAACATCAAACTTATCTAATATATACATCATAAAGCATTTGGTAAACTCTTTAAATTCATTTTTAGAGCTATTTAACCATTATATATATGCAAAACCCATGTAAAGACATAACATGAAAAGAATTATGATTTTAGATAGTGGCCAAAAGGAGTTTATTTCAACTTGAGATATTTTTAGACAGTGGCCAAAAGGAGTTATTTTAGACAACTATTTTAGAGAGTGGCGAAATATGATTTTAGACAGTGGCCAAAAGGAGTTATTTTAGACAGTGGCCAATTATGAGATTTCTGAAAGTATAAACACTTGGCAATTGAATGCTTGACTTTTGACCTTTTTTCTCCATTGTCACTAGTTTCTTCTTATGTGTTTATAATAGACCAGTAGTTTATGTTTATTTTAGATGGTTCAAACAGGTTTTTTTGCAGCTACCCATTAACTTTGTAATAGAAGTTGAATACATTAGTGGTCTTCTTATTAACTTTGTTATTCAGGTATTGGACGTGAACAATAACTTTGTTGCTAGTGATACATCTAAAAAGAATAAGCCAAAACTTGTTTAGGATAATACTACCTTTATGGTGCTCATTGATTTGTGCATGAATGAGGTTAAAAATGAGAATAGACCTGGTAGTCACTTCAATAAGCTTCGATGGAGAAACATAAAGAAGAAGATTAAAGAATGGACAAGAAAATCCTTTGACAAGAAGCAACTTAAAAACAAATGGGACACTATGACGAAATAATGGAAGTTGTATGATCATTTAATGAGGATTGAATCTGGCATTGGATGGGATCTGGTGAGAAAGACAATTGTTGCATCACCAGAGTGATGGGACAAAAAAAATATACGCAATACTTACTATTTTATATATATTCCTTTGTTTTCTATTAACTTTTTATGATTTCCTAGTGAAATTTGCTAATAAGGGCCATTAACACACAAGGCAATAAAGATCTTGCAAAGTTTAGGGACTTAAATTTGGAGATTTATCAAGTGTATTATGAGCCGTTATTTCGGGATTCCGTTGCCGTTGGAGATAAGACTAAGGCTCCCGTTAAATGTCAAAACAATAGCAGTCCAACTAATGTTGAAGATGAAGAAGATCATGAGGGGAAAGAAGATAGTGATGAAGTGAATTTAGGCGACGATGATAAACATCTTTTCCTCAAAGTAGTTCGAGTAAAAGGAAGAAGCCGAACAATGTCGCTCCTAACCATTCAACCAAGGGAAAATCTTCTATAACTTCCTCATTGAGGATAAACTAGATAATGTATTGGAGGCACTATCATCACGAAGCACAATTTTTTTTATCACAAAATAATTCCTCACTAACGACACAATAATGCATGGACATTGTGACATGTTTTCCAGGATTTGAAGAAGGTTCAAGGATGTATAGCCAAGCATTACGCATCTTCCTAAAAAAGCAAGTCCGTGAAAATTTTATGGTTCCAAAGACATACGTGGCAAGGATGGAGTTTCTTAAGTTACTTATATAAAAATAATTCACATCGTGTTTTCCCTGTTTCATATTATCTATCCCTTTTTAGGATGATGTTTCACATTATCGTATATTATTGTGATATTATGTTTTCCACTGGTTTCATATCATGTATTATCGTTTGACATTATGTATGATGTTTGACATTATGTATGACCTTTGATATTATCTATCTTTTTTATATGTGTTTTTAATAGGTTTGAATTTTTTTATCTATTAATAGGATGGATAGTGATGACTCTGATTCGAATGGTGGTAATGAAATAAATTAGGTGGAAGAGGAGAACAGATGGCTACTATCATGTGCAATAGCTATCAAAGGGATAATAATAACTCATAAATTGAATAGCATGCGTATGCCTTGCCGCACATCTTCTCGCACAGAAAACATACATGTAGTACCTACAGGTCATCCTAGACGTTGCTACAAAGATTTCAGACTACATGTCCTAGTTTTTAAAAATGTTATGTTCAGATCTTGCTACACGTTACAGGTTAAAGCCAACACGTAATATATGTATTGAGGAGTATGTTGGCATTTTCTTAATGACTTTAGCACATGGGTGTGTAATTCAAGAAACCTTTAATCATTCTGGAAAGACTATTCATAGGCATTTTCATGTTGTTTTGAAAGATGTGCTTAAGTTAAGTGCGAACATCATAAAGCCAAATGCAAATTACAATGAAGATGTACCCGCACATATTTAAATAACTCTCATTATTATCCAATGTTCAAGGTACTTCCTATATCTTGCTTCGTATTTGACCGTAGCATTTTAAAAGATTAATAAAATATTTTACTTTATATGTGTAGGATTGTATTGACACACGAATATTTTTTGAAGCCTTCGCATAACTGAACTTAAATTTCCACGTCCAACCGGTGGTTAGTATTTTTTTGTAGTAATGCAAACTTTTATGTTTTCGTACCATTTGAAACGAATAACAGTAGTTTGTTTATTTTTCATAACGAATAAGTATTATGTTGTTGATGCCGGATATCCAAATACTAAAGATTATCTTGCTCCATACAAAGGAACAAATATTCGTTATCACATACCTGATTTCCGTCGTGGACAAACTGCAACAATATGTGCTCCCAAAGAAGCAAAGAGACATTTAACTATTATCACTCATCACTGAGAAATGTTCTTGAATGAACTTTTGGAGTATGGAAAGCTAGATGGCAAATACTAAAAGATATGCATGTCAATTACACCTATGAGACACAAGAAAATCTTATGCTAGAGTCGATGGCAATTCACAATTATATTAGAATGAACGGTTGTTTTGACGAAGCATTTGACATGGCGCAACAAGAATCATACAATCCTTATATTGATGTTGATGATGAAGGATGTGGTAGCAATAATCAAGCACATGAAAACACAAGTTCACGTTGTAGGAGCGATGATCTATATATTAGTACGGTAAGAGATATGATTGCAGTAAATCTAATAGGTGGATCCAGATGAATATTTATTATAATGACGATATATTTTTGTTATTGATATTTTAGTTATAAAAATATTACATTATAAATAACGATCTAATATTTTTTTGTTGTACAGATCTATTATTTTTGTCATAAATTATTAATGGTATTGGTATAAATGTTTGTTAGTTAAGTTAGTTTTTTTGTTATAAATTATTAATCTTATTGATATAAACTTTTGTCAAAGATATTATTATAAATGATGAAAAATAAGTTTTTACATGTTAAAAAATCAAATAAGTTAATAAGCAATCCCAAACACTCTCATAAGTCAATAATATGAAATAATGTCTTTTTTGGTAATTTTACATATATAAGCGAAATTTGTCAAACACTATAAAACAACTTATCAGCTTATTGCTTTTTGGTAGCGCTATAAGCTAATCCAAACACTTTATACAAAACTCCTGTTTGATACCACATAAGTTAATAAGTACTTTTACAAAAAAAGCATAAGTTGTTTAAATAAGCAATCCCAAACACCCCCTTAATAATATGATTTCAAAAATATTTCACATTAGACTCATTTTAAAGGTATTGACAAAAAAATGTGTGTGTGTGTGTATATATATATATATATATAGGTTTGGGTTCACGTGAGACCAATGGTTTTTTGTGAGACCCATAAGACCAATTTATGTTCATTGATCAACTTTATAAGCTAATAATCTAATAGTCTAAAGTTGCACGACTGCAATTTTGTGATTATTGAGAAGTCTCGTGGCGTTTATGAATGTTCAGATTGTCAGATTGTAGAATATATATTTTAATTTAGTGTTTGGCTGCAAAATTGGGTTGGGGACACACAATCAAACCAAGTGAACACAAACTGAATTATCAATACAATTTCAACACACAATGCCTGGAATCATCTCTTAAGTTCCATACGGTTTGTAATCAAGTAAATGTTATGTATCCTGATGCTCGTCTTTACTACTTGATGCGAATATAATAGTGAGATCATGCTATTACCACCAATGAAAAAATGAAATGTCTATAAAGATTAGAAAGAACAATTTAATTAATAGATGATTCGTGTTGTGGTTCGTCCGGGTGGTCTCTACTAATGTCCCCCGGTTATATATCTCACTAATCGTCCTTAAACACCAAGTTATCCTCTAAGGATTATTAAAACAATGATCAATTTTTGGTTTCTCGAGGCTTTAGCCTAAATCAAATACACTATAAAACATGACATGCATAAGAAAAGATTTAACTGACATAGAGTAAAAGATAAGTGTGTTCGATTGGATAACCCCAAACCTTACTAACACATCGTCCCCATTGTATTTTTGGTATTTTTGAAAATATATAATATTAGGTCTGGCCCATGCGCTTAGAAAGTATCTAATCCAAGGGTTGATAATTGGTCTTACGGGTCTCATGAGAAACCCTTGGTCTCACATGATCCCAAATCTATATATATATATATATATATATAGAGAGAGAGAGAGAAGCGATCAAATGCAAACCATACAATTTGTACAAACCGTGCAAAACACTCTCATCTGTTGATTACATTGTTTAATATTATGAAATTTTTTCATAAAATTATTTAATCTTGTGAAATTGTTTCATATAATAATTTTTTTGATGAAGTTGTTTCATATAAGGTTATAAAATTGTTTCATATAATACTTAATGAAACTTTTTCATGTATTTTTTTAAAATTAAAATAATGAAGATGATAATATTCTTGATTAACACCGTCTACAATAGAAATAAGTAATCAACTTCTCATAGTTACAAAAAAATAAACAAAATGAAAAATTATGATTGGTTGAATCAGGTTTGCACGGTTTGTATAAATTGGATGGTTTGCATTTGATCGCTCATCTATCTCTCTCTCCCTCTCTCTCTCTCTCTCTCTATATATATATATATATATATGTGTGTGTGTGTGTGTGTATGTGTGTGATTATGTATCAATGTGACAATTATAATGATGTAATTTATTAAAAAAAACCGTCTTCTTTTATGTATTTGAGTTAGTATATATTATTGTATACGTTAATTAGATAAGGATATAAAACAAAAAAAAAAATTAATTATAAGAATATACAATGTCAACTAAAATTTGAAAATTGTTAGTTTGACCATGTTCAATTAATGGGTAAGGAAGAATAGAGAGTAGCACGGGATATGAATATTATAACGGGGTATATTTAAGAACCCAAAAATAGATAAGATGGGTAATAATATAACTAGAAAATATCTATAAAGAACCGGAGATTCAAAGAAATCATCCAAATTGTTAGATTTATTTATCGGACAGATGTGAGGTGATGGCTCCTGACAGCTTCTTTATATTTTTAATCAAAAATAACTTAAAATGAATCAAAATTAGAACAGACAAATTATAATAAATTATAATATAATGCTTGG
Source organism: Cynara cardunculus var. scolymus (assembly GCF_001531365.2). Lineage (NCBI taxonomy): Eukaryota > Viridiplantae > Streptophyta > Magnoliopsida > Asterales > Asteraceae > Cynara > Cynara cardunculus. The sequence continues at coordinate 19,938,830 of NC_037544.1, read as the reverse complement.
TTTGATAAGATACTAATCAATGAAAATAATAATAAATAAAGTTGTTTGGTTTTTATAAATAATGGGTTTATTCTGCTCAAATATTCATTTCAGCTTAAACCGAGAGAAACAAAAAATCATTTTTATTTTCATTCTCACTCATTTTCAATTTTATTCACCATCCTGAACCAAACAACCCCTCATTTTAACTTCACATCCATGTTGATACTATTGTACCTTTTCATCCATTTTTTCTGGTTGTTTGGTTCACCTTTTTAATCTTTCCCTGATCGGGTTCCATAATGTAAAATGCGGTAAGAATATAAGAAACATAAGTGGAAAAAAATGAAAACCCTGAAAAGTTATCTTTAAGTAACATTTCAAAAAGATAGTTTGTAGCTTACCGAGTTAGGTTTTTTCATAGAACTCAAAAAATAAGTCAGTTATGGTTGTCAAACACAGGATCGGTCCTAAGATTTTTAGTGCCCTGAGCAAAATCAGTAAAAAATGCCCTCAATAAATAAAATACTAATTTTTTTCGGGTTTAGTAACAATGTTAAAGATAAGGTTATCGAGCAAGAAATTTGTACACCATATGCATTTCACTAGGGATAACATAAATTTGTTTTAGTTAAGGAGAATCACAAAGAAAAGTAATAAATTTTAATAGGAGACAAAAAAATTCAGAAAATCCTGAACAACTGAATGATTAGGTTGTTTGTGATATATGGTATAGGTCTCATATGCAAGCCTTGTTCTAAGCATCATTCCTTTATATTTTTATATAACAATAACACTTAAGGCCTAATGATCCATGAGTTGATGCCCCTTGGGCTTGTGTGCCCAACATTAGGGCCGGCCCTAGACAAACATGATCTATGTTTATGTTTAAGTCTTAATTTTTAAGCGGTTGTTGATAATTGTTGAGTTGAATTAGTTTTTATGTATTAGAAGAATACTCGTACAATGTAACGAGATATATCTTAATTTTATTGTTTTCATTTTTCTTTGTCTCAATCGATATTATAATATGGTTTTGAGAAAACGATAATTTTTTAAGTTTTAAATAAATTATAAATATGAAAATATCATTAAAAAAATTATTGATATTAGTATCAAACTAACAATTTAAAATTCCTCATTTTTTTCTGTATTTATTTAATTTATTTATTTTTATTTTTTNTTTTGTATGATAATATAGTTTTTTATAAAAATATTAACTAAGTATTTTGTTATAACTCAATAATTATCCTAATTATATTTTAGATTTTTTATATATAAAATGAGATGTTTAGCGTCTATTTGATTATGTTTATCTGTAGTTACTTATACGAATTTAAATATGAAACATTAATAAGTTGTACTTACGCACAATTTACTTGTAATCTTGAATTTTAAGTAATATGCATCAATAAACACTACTTCATGCATAAAAATGGTTTTTAAGAGTTTTTGTCAAATATTTTATAGTATAATATAGATCTATTATACATTTTTTTGATAAAATATTTTATATATGTCGAACTTTTACATCATCAAATCTTTGTAGTTAAAAATCCATGGTTTAATATGAAAAAAATGGTCAAACCATTAGAGGAGAACATCAAACCTTATAGCAGAAAACATCAAACTTCCACATGAACAAATCGAAAAAAACTTAACATTTACATTAAAAAAAAAACACAACAAAACCTTTATTTAAATAAAAACAAAACTCATCGAACCTTTAAAAATATACATACAAAACCTTTACATGTGTAGTATGATTAATGGGTCATTTAGGAATAATGTTACATGAATTTTTGATTAAATTTACAACCTCCTGATTTATTAAAGAAAATAATGACTTTATATTCATGAGAAAGTTTTAATTTTAATTAAAATCTCATTTAAAGTTATAAGGTTGAGTCTGGTGAGATTGAGAGTTAAGATGAGAAACGTAAGTTATCTTCACCCTTTGATACACATTAGGATGAGATACACCGGATCAATCCTCATATCAACCACGACTAATGGGTAGGTTTGAGATTAAAAGTGATTAAGGGCCCAAATCCCTTCTCAAGCTTCTCATCTTAACTCTTCGTCTAAAGTTATATACTTAACTATGGTTATAATTTTTTAATGGGTAAAGTTAAAAAAATTAACAAACTCTCTGATTTTGATTGATTTTTTAAATTAATAAATCATTAAACTTTCTCATTTTAAATAATAAAATCCCTAAAGGTAACAAGAGTATGAAGTTTTAAAGTAAGGAAAAACCTAAACTAATTTTACCATTCCCTTATCATAAATATTATCAGTTGTACCCAACGTCATCGCCCCCCCCCCCCCCTTGTCCTTCCATCGTCGTCCCCTCTCTATCGTCGTCGTTGGGCCCCTGCATCGATTTCCTCTTTTTTATTAGTTTTTTTTCTATTTTCATTCTTTTTTTATATCTATACGTACTATATTAAAATGTTGTAAAAAATGAGGGACAATTTTGACGATGCAGTACTCATTAGCGAGCGCTTAGTATATGAAGATGTTTATACTTCTTTTCACACACGTAAATATGGCCCCCAGTGGGTGGATCGCACGACGGGCAATTAGCTCAGTGGATTCAAAACCATGCATGAGACTTTCATCTCACATGACTCCTAAGTGATAAAAGAATCAAAAGACAAAAAACAGATCAAAAGAGAAATATCAAAGATATGGACATCGACGACAATGGTTGGTATATAGAACGTATGATGATGGGGCAAGGAAGGGGAGCAATGTCATTTGGTGCGATGAATTTGAATGACGTAAGATTAGTGAATGGTAAAACTGATTTAAGTTTTTGTTACTTCCAAACTTTTCTAGTAAGTTACATATCGCTTTTTGTTGATCCTGTTGATCCCATATATCTCAATAACACCAATAATCAAGTTAAGAATAACCATATTATAGTGTTTTAATGAACAAAATGACGAACACTCAAGAACAATGTATGAACATTCAAAGAACAATCTTGAGTGCCTATGATTTCACTTTATTCAATGTGAAAAACGTAAAAAGCAATGTTGTTTACATTATGCCTAATCACCTATTTATACTAGAAGGCTAATTAGAAGATAACTATCTAGTGAGACTATCTAGCTAATCTTCTACTAACAGATAAAGTTTATCTAAACTATGGATAATTTATAAATTAAGATAAACTTGAAGTCCAGCTGTCGATTAGTTATCTCCAGGTGTCTTCCATGGGATGATGATTCAACCTTATCTTCATATCTTCATCGTATGCCTCTGGTTGAATTGCTTAAGAAAACCCTAAGTGTTGTTGACCAGAGGGGTGAGAAAGATGCTCCTTTCATCGCATCTCTAGTCGATTCATCGACCCTCTGGTTGTTCTTCAGACTTGGTCAATTCTGCCTTAACGTCTTCATCGGTCTTCTGGTTCTTCATCACTTATTGTTCTTCATTACTTTTACACTTATAAATTATGGGGTCTAACAATCTCCCCCTAAGTAATGAAAGAACAAACATGAACTAATCTATGAACAATATCGAATAACATAGACTAATCTAAATGAAAGCATCAAATTCCAAATTTTCATTGGATAATGAATTCTTACAGTACTGGAAGCAAAGACATTTCAATTTAAGACAAAAGTTTTAAAACTCTATTCATGATCTACCTTGAGATATTTCCCAGAAGCGCATTAGCAGTCTTCGATAGTTGATGACTGTAGATATCTCATGAATGAGTTGTTTCCCTTCTTCCCTTGGCACATGAGTTCTACCCAGTCTCTCTCTGATGACTTTCTGAAACCACTCAAGTGTATCAGTTGAATTTCTGAAAAATTTCTTTGCCCCAAACTCATTCTTGAACATAAGTCCAAGCTCGGGTTGAGTCAAGACAGAAGCAGATCTCTTCTCCTGCAGGCCAGGAAAGTCTTCATCAGGTGGAGTGCAGGAGAGTCTTTCGATGCCTAAATGAAGAGCAATCTGAAAATCACTCTTGGCTCGATGCTTCACCAGGGTCTCCATCGTCTTCACAATCGCTATGTTTGCCATCCCAAATCTTATGCCTTGATTCTGTCGCTGAGTAGTGAATGCATAGAGGTCGATCAAGTCATAGGGATTGAGATTGATCAAGTCATTGTCATTGAAGACGCTAACCTGACCATGAGCTCTCTCCACTGTGTACTCGATATACTTTATTGCTCTGTTAGCGAAGGTCCTTATCTTTATGTCCATAACCATCCTTATCCCATCGTTTGAGAAGACAGCCTGTGGTGGTTGGGTGGTCTGTCTAACAAACCTATGGTGTAGGAGGTCCATGGACTTTAGTGATAGAATTGGAGGATTGAGAGTCTAACTTTTATCGTGATCGTGGTATAGGTACTGATGGATATTCTCCATCATAATGGGTTCCCTTGGTGGTATCTCCAGATGTCCCCTTAGCGACTCCATGCCATGTTTTCAATGATTTCGTCGACTAAGCTCTGCGGAGGGTAACTTGAAAAAGAGGGAATGTCCGCTTGCAACTGGGTTGGTTCGGTTGAGGGTTGAGTTTGGGTTATAGGTTTTGTATCGGTTGGCGATGGGATTGTTTCTTGGGTTTGCTCATGTTGGGGTGGTTCAGGTTCATCGGTTTGTGTTTGGGCTTGAGGTTGTTGAGTTGAAGAGGGTTGGATGTTTAGTTGTTCATGTTCATTGGGTAGGGTGCTGAAAGGTTCTTTGGTGCGAGGAGTTGGTGATGGGGTTAATGGTAGGCTTGGTGTTGGTGAGGTAGTGAAAGGTGGGTTGGTTTCTGTTGGTGGGGATGATGGATTTTCAATGGTTGAGGAACTCAACACGATGGGTTCAGGTGTGGTAGCAAGGGGAACATGTACATTATGTACATCTTCAGAAGGCTGAGCCTCTGGTTCCCTTGCTTGGATTTCTTGGTTTGGTGATGGTGGGTTTTGTGTTTGTTGGTGGGATGATGAAGGTGCAACGGATGGTGCTTCCTGAGTTGTAGCAGCCGAGTTCTCCCCCTCATGAGCACCAAGACCTTGATCATCTTGGTCTGGATCCTCATGCCTTGGCCTCTTTTACAGGCGGCTGGCGGAGCATGAAGCTCTGCTTCTCTTCTTCTTGAGGCGGTGGGAGGCCAGGTAGGCTCTCATAGCCTTTCTTCTTCGATCGGCCTCCATGGTTTGTAGAAGGGAGGCGGTGCATGTTTGTTGGTCAGCAAGGCTCTGGGAGAGAGCCTTGGTAGGTTGAGCCATGCGATGGATGAATTTAGCACTTATCTCGTTAAAGGAGGAGATAAGTGCCTTGGATAGAGCCCTGAGGTCGGCTCTGATGGCATAGTCCGTGTTTGAAGATGAAGCTTGTGGTGGCACGGAGGTGGTGGTGGATGTAGATGGAGGTATGGGAAGATTGGCGATGAGATTTCTCACCTCTGCAGTGAAGGAGGAAAATGCTTCATCGAAGGATGGGCCTGCAGAGGGGGGTGTAGGAGGGGGTGGTTGGGGTATTTGGGCTATTATAGTGGCTGGGAGTTGGGTTAGGGTGGTTTGGATGGTGGCAATTTGGTTGGTGAGGGAGGCAAGGGTTTCATCGATTGATGAAGGTGGTTGAGGTAGGGTTGGTTGAGGGATTTGGGAGATGAGGGTGGCGGGAAGGGTGTTAAGGGTTTGGGAGATGGTGTTTATCTGGGTGGTGATGGAGGCTAGGGTCTCATCGGCTACAGTTGCCTGGGCCGTGAGGGTGGCAATGGAGTGAATGAAGAGTTGGTTTCTTTGGGTAGCAAGGGAGGAGGTGGTGTTGTGGTATTGGGTTACGGTTTGTTGCAGCATTTGGAGACGGGTTATATTGTCTCGGGTTTGGGTTGCAAGGGTGGCAAGGGATTGTTGAAGGGGGGTGATATCGATGGATGGTGGGTTTTCAACAATCCCTTGGATGATGAGTTTTAGGTCTTCCAAGGACCGCTGAACTGTGTTAACAAAGGCTTGGAACTCAGCCTTTGTGACCAAATCGGCCACGGGGGTAACCCCTGCAGCAACGGATGCTGCAGGTTGATCCTCAGCTCCAGAGGTGCCTTCATTGCCATGTGAAAATATAGGCCATGAAGGACTTCCATCATGTCCTTGATATCCCTCAAGTGAGGAGCTATCTCCAGATGTTGCAACTTCTTCTTCTTCCCCGGTATGATAGAAGAAGTAAGTGTGTTTCCCCTTTTCTAGATCAAGTATTGAAGGGGGGTTTTGTGCACAAATTGAAGAACGCTCTGAACGATCTTGGGGTGCTTCAATGTCAGAAGCAACACATGCTTCTGGGTGTGTGGGTGATAGTATTGAGCCTTGAGGCGATGCGCTCTTATATCTGCATCGCCTCTCTGTTGGGAGAGGGGCGATGGGTGTTGTGGTTCCTCAGATAAATGATCTCCAGAGGCCCGAAGAATGGTCTATGGACGGTTGGTTTGGGTTGGGTTTGGACTGGGCTGTCCTTGTTCAATACCCCTTTGGCCTTGATCGCCAGGGGTAGAGATGGTGGTTGCCCTGTGGGAAGAGGGAGGGGGATTTGTTTGTACAGGGCCGGGGGATGCAGGAGGAGAGTCATCATCATCATCATCATCTTCATCATCCGATGAAGATGGTTCCTGTGCTCCCTCGCTTGTCTGAGGGAATGGCTCTATTCGCTCTCAGAGAGATTGGTTCTGGAGATTGGTCTGTTGATGGTGTATCCTTCCTTTGATAGTGTGGGTCGATGGCCATGCATCTTGAAGAGGGGAGTGAAGGGTTCCTCGGCCGGTAAGTTATGTTTCCTCATCGCATCTCCGATGAAGAGAAATAGGAAACGAGGAAACAAAACATTAGTTAGGGGTTTGCCTGTAGCCTGGAGCTTGCACTTCTTGACCATCGCGGAGTGAATCTCATTGTATATGAGGAAGGCGTAGTCAAGAGGGATGTTGAAGAAGAGTCCATACATAATCGACATTATGTTTATGTTGTCTTGATCCATCGACCCAAGCTTGCAGGTGAGTGCCCTGTTCAATATGGAAAAGAACATGTTCCACATTGGCGGTAAAAACTGCCTCTTAAAGTCGGAGGCATTGCGTAGTTCACGATTGTAACCTAGCATTTGGATGAATTGGAGGATGTATGAGGTGGTGGGTTGGTCAGCATATTGGTCAATGCCGAGATCTCGGCGGGTGGGATGCACAGAACCCTAGAAACTTTTGCTCGAGAGATCTTGAGTGAGAGGATCGTGTCGTTTGGGGCGTCAATGTCCCCAATTATTCCACGGCTGTCAGGGTCGTACTCGCAGGTCTGCCAGTATTGTTGGACGTACTTTAGTGGTACGCCATTGTCAGTTAGAGTCAAGGCGGGTAGAAGAATGCAGTTGCGGAAGAACTCGATCATGACAACAAACATGTCGTCGAACAGGGTGGCTCGAAGTTCGATGGCGTGGTTGTTGGGCTTCATTGGGAGGAAGACTATCATGCGGCTGTCGGCGCCAGTGGATTGAACGTGGATGTCGTTGTCATTGGACTCGTGTGATGCGGAGGAGGCCATTGCGTATGAAGTTGCAGGTGAGTTTGTTTGTCAAAGTCTGTGTGCAGGTTTTGGAAGCGTAAAGGATGAATGGAGGTTGAAGAAGGTTATTTATAGGTGGGGATGTGGGGGGTGGTGTGA
>NC_037544.1:19930034-19931079 GCF_001531365.2 Cynara cardunculus var. scolymus | reverse complement strand
ATTAAGTGGAATACATGACACGTTTCATGTGTCAAATTTGAGGAAGTGTCTAATAAGTCCAAATGTGGCAGTACCATTACCTGAGATTAAGATAGATGAGAAGTTGTGTTTTGAAGAAATTCCTGAACAGATTACTGATTATAAGGTGAAAAAGTTACGAAATAAAGAGATTGGGTTAGTAAAGGTTCAATGGCGTTATCATAAAKGATCAGATGCCACCTGGGAACCAGAGTCGGAAATGCGGATGAAATATCCCTATCTGTTTGCTTAAATGAATTCTGGGACGGAATTCTTTTAAGGAGGGAATATTGTAATAGTCTTGTTTATTATTTTGGTTTTAATTATATATATATATATATATATATGATATATGAAGGTATATGGTGTGTGTGAAGGTTTATATGAAAAATATATATATTATAAAGAGGTAGAGGGGTCGGCTATTAGCCGCCTCTCAAACCCTTGTTCATATGTATGTATATAAAGTTTTTGGGGGAAAGAAACACACACAAAAACACATACTTCATTTCTCAAAAACTCTCTGAAGAAGTTGAATTGCAGCAAGGAGAAGAAATCTACAAAAGCTTTGATATTCAATTCTAAAAGGTGAGTGTATTTGAGCTTTGAATATGAATTGCTTCATACAAATTGAAAAKCATTTAKATCTGATTATTATATGTTTGAAGACATTTTTATGATGATATTTATGTATACCGGCCAAGTGGTGCCCGGATTCTAATCCGGATACTTAAACCGGGTGTGTTGACCGGTATACTCTAAACCGGACAAGAGGTGACCGGTGTGTTATAAACCGGCCAAGAGGTGAGCGGTTTATTTTTAAACCGATTGTATCAAAAGGTTTGTCTTTAAACCGGCTAAAGAGAGTGAACGRTATATTCTAATCCGGTCAAATGGGTAAATGAGGTGTTGACCGGTATACTCTAAACCGGACATAGGGTGAACGGTGTATCGCCCGGTTTATTCTAAACTGGAAAATGTTATCTTTGAAGTATTGTCCGGATTACTAAACCGGACAAAGAGTTGG
>NC_037544.1:19910731-19929522 GCF_001531365.2 Cynara cardunculus var. scolymus | reverse complement strand
TGTGAAAGAGATATGAGAATGAGATGGCAGTATAATCCGCGAGAAACATAAATATATTTATGTTTCAGAACAGGTTTGATTTTAAATTGATTGTTTGGAATGTATATTGTTGAATGAGAATATACACTCACTAGACCTTTTGGTCTAAYGCTCAAATRTTGGAWTAACCTGTTTTGCAGGACAGCGTGCTCTGAAAGATAAAGGCAAGGGAAAAGTCTAATATTTGATATTAGCTTGTTATGTTTATGTATTAAAGATACATTTCGTCAGTTCATATTTTGTAATAATACTATTGTAGTATTATGAGAATGATGATGTGAATTATATATATTTGGGATGTGGGGGTTGTTACACTCTGGTTGAACATAACCCTTTTGATGGGGAACAAGAGGTGCTCTGGTTGAACATTGAAGAAGGAATTCATCGATGAAATGTTGGATTGCATGATAAAGAGGCTTTGGATGACAAACCAGAGGCTCTGTATAAGCATGGGCAATCCATTATGTAGAACCAGAGGGGCTCTGGTTAAATACTTGGTATATTATTTAGCATTTAGGTGTCTAGAGGCTCTGGATAGTAGAACCAGAAGCTCTGGTATGGAAAATGCATACTTATGCAATAGAGATTCATGAAGAATGAATAGCTCCCCCTCAAATGATGCATGTAGATAAAATTTGAGATTGAGAAACTCCCCCTTGAAACAATAACGATATGGATTGAGGTGACCAGAGGCCCTGGTCTATACAACCAGAGGCTCTGGTTGTGAATGAAGATGAAAAGATGTATGAAATATGGCTAAGTATGCAAATGTATATGCATATGAATGGGCCTTTAAGACCAGAGGGCTCTGGTTTCAAAGACAATGAATCCAGAGGCTCTGGTCTTTAGAACCAGAGGCTCTGGTTGCAAAGACAATGAATCCAGAGGCTCTGGTCTTTAGAACCAGAGGCTCTGGTTACAAAGGTGATGAAAAGAAGTATGAACATATGGTTAAGTGCATGTGAGAGTGAAAGGGGGGGGGGGGAACTCTTTGGGTCCAGATGGGCTCTGGTTACAAAGAGTATGAATCCAGAGGCTCTGGTCTTTAGAACCAGAGGCTCTGGTCTTTAGAACCAGAAGCTCTGGTGGTCTTAGAGATGATATAAAAGATGAATGAAAGGGGAATTTAGCATGCCAAGTCTTATTTGGAAGCAAGAAGTCTCTGGTTGCAAAGGACTTGGAACCCAGAGGCTCTGGTCTTTAGAACCAGAGGCTCTGGTTGCGTAAAAGATGCGAAGGAGTCCAAAAGGGCTCTAGTCTCAAAGGATGAGAAACCAGAGGCTCTGGTCCATAGAACCAGAGGCTCTGGTCTCAAAGAGTGAGAATCCAGAGGCTCTGGTCTCAAAGAACCAGAGGCTCTGGTTTCGAAGGCAATACTTAGTGAATAAAAGCTAAGGGTGCGTTTGGTTTACAGGAATGAAATGGAATTGGGGGGATTTGGATTTAAAATCCATTCCAATCTTGTGTTTGGTTTGCCAAATTGTTAGGATTTGAAATCCCGGGATTTCATTAAAATCCCTTAAACATGGGATTTGGAAATCCTTTACAAAGGGGCAGGATTTAGAATCCAAATCCTACGCGCTTCCTCAAATCACTTCTTCCTCCCGCTTCCTCTTGCTTCCCTTCACCTCGCTTCCCTTCCCGTCCCCTCACGAAGATGCGGCCATAACCCTCGTCCTATGTGCATTTAATGCAATGGGTATAAATAGAAGTGTTTCTTCTCCATGCAGAGTGCGCGCAAATCACTCCCTAAACCTAATTCTTACTTTAAGCATTCTCAAGCTTAAGTAAAAGAAATTTTCTTTACAACATTTCTTTTCTCATTTGCTAAGAATCTGTGTGTAACCAAGGATTATTTAGATAGGTTTTCTTAGCTTATCTTTCCGCAAAAAGTCTTGTAAAATTTGTATTGATCTTCTCTTATCAATATACATTTTAAATGAGAAAATATTGTGTTTGTATTCATCCCCCCCTTCTACAAACGGTTTTACTTATCTTGTAGACCCTCAAGGGACCAACAAGTGGTATCAGAGCAATGTTCTATCTTTTCTAAGTTGTTTAGTTGTTTTTCTACTTAATTTTATCTTCTTCTCTAAATAACTTTACTGCTTTCAAATGGCTTTGTAAATCACAAACATACACACACAAGACAATGGCTCTCTTGCCAAACCTCCCCGGTTCGTCAGTGACAACTTTAGTCTATGGAAGAACCAGATGTCTTTCTTTCTTGAAGGTGTGGATCCTGAAACTCCACATTACATAGAAAATGGACCATATGTACCATTTGCTATTTCTCCGCCTGTTCCAGCAACAGCTACGACTGCCGCAATTCCTAAATGGCAGATTCCAAAGCTCCCTCATCAGTAGAGTGATGAAGACAAGAAGAAAATAGCTATAGACACTCACGCTAGGTCTATAATAGTTATGTCTCTTCCTGATGAGATTTATCACTTTGTGAAGAAGCTCAAGACTTCTAAATCCATGTGGGACACACTTCTAAAGCTTTCTCTATGGAAAGTATGAAACGCTGTCTGAAGTACATCAACATTTTAATTGTCTCCTTATTGATCTAAGGGCTGTAGGCAGGGAATATTCCAATTCTGAAACTTCAACTAAGTTTCTGGAGTGTCTTCCTGAGTCTTGGGACACCTTTTCCATGTGTCTTAAGATTGCCAATGACATGTCCTTTCTTTCTCTCTCTACTCTCTACGGGATTCTGCTTAACCATGAGTAATCTCGTCAACTAAAGAGGAATCTAGTCAAAGATTCCAGAGAAATGAAAAGCTCTTCTTTAGCTTTGATCTCTGAAGCTACTTCAGCTGAAAACCCTTCTACTTCTTTTACTTCTTTTCTTCCTCCTGTTCTTATTATAAAGATAGACTCTTCTATATCTGAGGATATTCCTGAATCTGATTTAACAAATATTGATGAATCCTTGGTCCTCTTGACTAAATTTTTCAGGAGGTTCGCCAGCAAAAGCAACTACCGCAGATCTCCCTTGCTGACCACTAAGGAAAAGCCAAAATCTGAAAGAATAGACAAGGCCTCAGCAGTCTGTACAATTGTCACCGCCCTGGACATGTTGCAGGTGAATGCAGATCGAAGAAAGCTGCGACGCCATCTTCCAAAACCCCATCCTCCTTCAGAACCAAGGATGAAAAGTACTTAAAAGCTGAAGGAGAAGTACAGAAAAGTGAAGAACAACCAGCGAAAGGTTAAGGGTCTTATCACTGAAGAGCATGATTGGGCTGATTCATCCGATGAATCATCTTCTGACGAGGAAGATACAGCCTAGCTTTGCTTGATGGCCAAAGATGCAAATGAAGAGTCTTCAGAAGCATCTACTTCTTCTGAGCCATCTACCTCTTCTACTAATCAGGTATGTTTCCTGAATGAACCCTCTTCTTCTTCTTCTAGCCTATCCGCACTAGATACGTTGACGGTTGATCTTCACACTGTCCTCAATGGTAAATCTAAAGCAGAAATGCTTAATTTTGATCTTCAAGAATAGTTGAAGATTTGCCAATCTAAGTGTTGATCCCCAACTTGTGAAAATGTAAGTAATAAGTGTCTTGCTCTAATCAATAGAACTTAGTCTATAGAAGATGTATGGCTAAGAGCTCTCTTGCAGAAGACCAAGAACCAGAGCTCTTACTCAGAGTGATGGTTCCATCCATACAGAACCCGCGCTCTATCTCCGTGAATGGTCAAGCCTTGTCCGCCAAAAAGCATAAGCGCTTGACTTAAAGCAACAACTCCAAGACCTAGAGCCTCTTCATAGTACATGCAGAGCTTCTTCATATGAAGAGCCTCTGCATAGTACATGCAGAGCTTCTGGCTACTTTCTTCATGGAACGCGCGTGTGTTAGCCCAGACATTCTCGCAAACGTCTAACAGACTTAAGGTGGCTTGATCAAGTTTGCTCCGCTATTCAAGGGAAGTCAAAGATAAGGATGCAGACCAGTCAGCTAAGAGTTCCACGCCTTTTTTATAGCATAGTTTGTTAGGCCTAGGCGTATATAAGGAGGCTTCCTCCTCAGGTTTAAAGTACCTGAAGGAATCGACTTACACTATACGCAATTTCTTTGAGATTACTTTTATGCTTCAAATTGTTCATCTTTTATCAATAAAAGCATTCGGCATATTCAAAGTTTATTCAATGCTTTACTTTCATCTTTGAATATTTTGTTTAATCATTTGAAATACATTGGTGTTCATAATTCGTATTACATAAACTGTGTTTCTGTTAATTAAGAGTATCTAGGTTCTAACAATTGTTATCAGAGCTTGCTAATCAAATTCAATGATTAGTCGATCGATATCCGACTGGATTCTACTTTTAATTCTCTTTTGATCATTCGTTTTTAAAAAATTTATCACTCTTATTTTTCTCGATTTTAAAAACGTTTGCTTTTACGTAATTTGGAAATCGTTTTTCAGTCGATCATCTTTCTTGTCAAAGTTTTCTTCTCAAAACTCTAAACAAAAATGTCGTCTTCTCAATCATGGAACTCCATGTATAGTGCCGGTTCCTTTACAAATCCTTAGACTCTCATTAGGGAAGAATATCCCCAATGGAAGATCCGGATGATTAATTTCTACGAGGGTCTTGACCTAGAACTCTATGAGTCAATCCTAAATGGCCCATACGTCTCTACCACCATCATACCTCAGATTCTTGCTGCTGGTGATACAATTGAGGTACCTGCCAGGCGAGTACCCAAACTTCGTCGTGACTGGAATGATGAAGATAAACGAAGAGTGGAAGTGGATCAAAAGGCCAAACGACTTTTGATTATGGCGCTTCCCAACGAAATCTTCCAGTCATTGGACGTGTGCGACTTGGCGAAGGATTTGTGGGATCAACTGGCCAATCAGTTGGAAGGAGGCATCAAGATGAAGAAGAATTGTCGTGCCCAATGCTTGAATGAATACAATAGCTTCCAGGAACTCTCCGATGAGTCTTTAGAACAGACTTATCATCGCTTCAACACTCTGACCAACAAATGTCGCAAGTGTGACGTGATCAGAACTCAAGAGGAGAATAACATGCTCTTCTTGAAGAGATTGAACGCATAATGGGGAAATCTGACGATGTCCCTCCAGGAAAACCAAAATCTGGAGGAATGGACACTGCACGATGTATATGGGACACTGCAGGCTCAAGAACCAGAGGTGAAGAAGGCAAAGGTCGCTCTGGGTGGTCCTCTGGCTCTTGTCTCTGACTCAAAAGAGACAGGATCAAGCCAGCCACACAGAGAACGGATACCCAGAGAAGAAAGAAGGAAGGGAAAGAAGGCTCTCATCTTGGAGAGTGATGATGAAGAAGACAGAGCATCTAGCTAGGAAGACGATGATGTCAACGCCTTTGCGAAATCCTTGGTCCTGATCACCAAGGAATTCCAAAGGAAATTTGGGAAGAAGGTCTTCAACAGAAGAGGAAGACAAAGTGATCGAAGCAGAGGGAAAGCTTTCGAAAGAAGGAACCCTCCTTCTGTTCCTTACAAGAAGGAGGAAGAGCCGTCGGACCAGAAGAAGCAAGGCGTCTGATGCTTTAGATGCGGAAAGATGGGGCACTACTCCAAAGAGTGCAGAGGCCCTCTTGTGAAAGATGAACTGTACTATAAAAATAAGTACAAATACAATCGATCACAAATAAGCCTCATGGCAGAACAGGAGAATTGGGTTTCTAACTCCTTATCTGACGAAGAAGACCAAGCCAACTTTTGTGGGATGGCTGTAGAGAATGAGTGTGGATCTGACTCCGACTCTCAGGTACGTTCCACATCTGGTTATTCTCACTCTGACTTGGAAGAAAGTATCTCTGCTTTGACTAACGATTTCGTTAATCTACAGCAAAAGCTTTCTCTCGAAAAATCAAAAAGAAAATCCTTGGAAAAGGAAAATCTATTTTTCGAACGATAGACAGAGCTGTTAATTGTAGAAAAACAAGAGTTATCAGTGGAAAATGAAAATCTTTTACAAAGAAAATGATCCACTGAAACAAGTATTAAAACATAATGCTTAGAAGTAAAAGCGGCGATAAAAAAGAAAGAAACAGAGCTTCTAGAGAAAGAAAGAGACAAATTAAACTCTGAGGCCTAAAAGATTATTTTCAAAAGGAAATGGAGTTCCTACACCAGAGCTTACAAAGAAAAGAGCTCTTGAATAAGAAATATCAAGATGCTCAGCAGGTGTATGAAAAATTCAATTCTCAACAGGATAAAGTAGGGATAGGTTATACAGACCTAGACCTCACCTGGAAGAAGAAAAATACTCTTGAATCAGTGTTTAGGTTGGGCAAAAAACAAAAACCAAATTTTCCGATTTTAAATACAACCTCTCCGTTCAAAAGATGTAGGCTTGAAATTGGAGCCAGAGCTCCAAAGTTGAAATACAAAAATATCTCTTACTCTTCAAAATGTGTGCCACAAGTTGATTTAAAGAGCATACAGAAGACAGACGAGATTTTTTGTTTTGGCTCTACAAATCTCGAACATCCTAAGACTGAGGATGAGGTTGTCAAATCTGAACAAGATGAAATCAAGAGTTCGTCCACAGGAAATTTTCTTAAAGCTCTGGATCCAAAAATATTGGATGACTCCACAGAAACGATAAGACAGACTTTCGAGCAAGACTTGCTTGAAATCTCGAGTTATCCTACTAAAGGTCATGTAGATACATCTGAGTGTAACTCCTCGGAAACTTTTGAAAGTCCAACAAAACTAAAGACGGACGAAGCTTCTAGCTCATGCATACGAGGATCTCAAGCTCTTAATGATACTTCTATAATTCGACATTCACACAATGATTTTCTTGACTCTGACTCTGAGTCAGAGGTGGACTCGTTTAAAGAGGAAGTTAAGACAGAGGTCATAGTCAATGAACCAGAGGTTGCAAATTCTCCTGAGAAAAAGATTCTCCTAGGTTCTGGCCATATTAGCAAAGCAACAAGTGCTGAATCCGCTCCCAAGTTTGAATACAGGGTTAGGAGCACAAAGTCTGTTTCTTCTTCATCAAAGAGCTCAAATTCCAAATCTAAGCCGATTAAATTCACTCCGGAATAGAAGGAAAAATCCGCTGCTTGCTCTAACTTTAATTCCTCTGTTTCAGAGAGGCCTCTGAAGGCCAAAGGAGTAGTAAAGAAGAAGTCAGAGAAGACTCACTCTATGTTAAAACAATCATATCTAGATAGGAAGTTTGCTAGAACTACCAATGCTAGGAATGATTGTAATAATTTATTCTTTAAAGCTAAAAAATCATTTTGTCTAATTGTGAATGTGTTTCTTTGCCGTTCAAGTTAACGCATCACTTCTCTGACCCTAACCGTCTTCTCTCTAGGTCATCAAGGTCTAAATCCTAGAAGACCCAAAAAAAAAAAACAAGGCTCCTAAAGCCAAGTCTGTTAATTCAGGTCAAGAGACGAAGCCTTTTCCAAAACTTCTCACCAAGAGACAATTCAGAGATGTTCTGTCTCGTGTCTCGCAAGAGTGAAGAAGCTTGACTCTGGCATCACAAGCTATCTCATCTTAATTTCCAAAATATAGAGAAGCTTGTGAAGAATAATATGGTTGACGGAATTCCTGCCATAAAGATCGAAAAGGACCATCTATGCTCTGCATGGGAAATGGGAAAGCTCAAAAGAGCATCCCACAAAACTAAGACAGATGTTTCCTATGTCAGACCTCTGCATATGCTTCATGTGGATCTTTGTGGCCCAATTTTTGTGCAGAGCTTGTCTGGTAAAAAGTATATCTTAGTCTTAATTCATGAATACTCATGATATACTTGGATTGAGTTTGTAAGGCAAAAATCAGATGTCTCAGAGCTGCTAATCAAATTAATGACCAAGATTCAAGTACTTCTTCTACAAAGCAAAATTCAGAAGCTGAGAAGTGATAATGAAACAGAGTTCAAGAACACCAAGATCGATGCGTACTTGGACACAGAGGGCATAACTCAGAACTTCTCTGCAGCAAAGACACCACAACAAAATGGTGTCGTAGAAAGAAAGAATAGAACTCTGGTCGAAGCTGCATGCACCATGCTAGCCAGCTCTGGTCTTCCAACCTGTTTTTGGGCAGAAGCAATCTCAACTGCCTGCTTTATTCAAAATAGAGCAACGGTGATAAAGAGACACATGAAGACGCTTTACGAACTAATCAACCAAAGAAAGCCTAACGTTAAATTTTTGCATGTCTTTGGTTGCAGATGCTTCATCCTAAATGATCGAGATCAACTTGGCAAGTTTGATAAGAAGGCAGATGAAGGAAAGTTCCTTGGTTATTCAACAAAAGCCAAGGCATACAGAGTCTTCAATCAACGAACCAAGACGGTCATGGAAAGCATCAACGTCTCGTTCGATGATAAAGAACAAATGACTTCAGAGTACCTCAGCTCTGACTCGATCTTAAGAAGCAGACTTCCAATTCTCAAACAAAGTCAAGGGAATTGGAACTCAGGCTCCTATTTGAACACTTTTATGGTGACGAAGACATCTCTGTACGTGCACCAAGAGATGCATCTGCGAGTGTAAGTGAAGGATCACAAACGACAAGCACATCTGACTCTGGTCCTTCACACACCTCTGCTTCCTCTAGAGATCATATCAATCCACAACCAGAGCAAACAAGCTTTGCATCAGAGCCCAGTCTCATAGAACCAGAGCATAATACCTCTGGCTCTGCACCTTGTTCCTCTGTATCATCATCCGAGGGGGAGCAAGCAGAACCTTCTTCACCATCAACGAGCTCAATGCCAAACATGCCCATAGAAGGTGATCAAACCTCCCCTACTTCTGTATTTGTCCCTAGAACAAAATGGACAAAGGATCATCGTTTTCACCAGATCATTGGTTCAAGTGGCGTAAAGACACAGGCTACCACAACTAATGAATGTTTATTCGTAAACTTCCTTAGCATGGTAGAGCCTAAGAAAGTACATGAAGCCCTACAAGATCCTAGTTGGATCGATGCCATGCAAGAAGAGCTTCAACAATTCGAGAGGAATAAGGTATGGACTCTTGTACCTTTACCAAAGGATAAAATTGCAATTGGCTGTAAGTGGGTTTTTAGGAACAAGAAGGATGAAGATGGGATCGTGGTGAGAAATAAAGCTAGGCTCGTAGCAAAAGACTATTGCTAGGAAGAAGGCATAGACTATGACGAGACATTTGCACCAGTAGTAAGGCTAGGAGCTATACGCTTATTCTTAGCCTTCTCTACTCATAAGGGATTCTAAGTCTATCAAATGGACGTTAAGTCAGCCTTCTTGAATGGTAAGCTGAAGGAGGAAGTCTACGTTCAACAACCTCTGGGGTTTGAAAGCTCCACACATCCAGAGCATGTCTATTTCTTAGACAAAGCTCTGTATGGACTTAAGCAAGCACCTCGACCCTGGTATGAACGTCTCTCATCTTTTCTCTTGTCTAATGGTTTTGAAAAAGGTAAAATCGATACTACTTTGTTTATTAAGAGGTATAAAGGTGAGATGCTCTTCGTACAGATATATGTGGACGACATTATCTTTGGTTCAACGAACCAGAGGTATTGTGATAAGTTCTCTGCGTTGATAAAGAGCGAGTTTGAAATGAGCATGGTGGGAGAATTGACCTTCTTCCTCGGCTTGCAAGTAAAACAGAGGGAGGATGCTATCTTCATTAGCCAAGCTAAGTATGTCTCCGACATATTAAAGAAATACCAACTCCATAACTCTTCCACCATGAGAGCGCCAATCGCTACGGGAACTAAGCTGGACACAGATCCATCTGGAAAACCTGTGGATGTTAAGACTTACGGTGGAATGATTGGATAACTACCTATGACATCCGTCACTTTTGGAGCATCAGGTTAGCACCTTTAAAAGGACTCCTATAGTCAGGACTTTAATTTAATAGGAATTAGTCATGTTAATTAGAAAATCAACCGACTTAGCTCCCAAACTTGTAGCTCAGAAAACCCTGTCACGATAGATAACTAATAAAGTAACTTATGTAATGCCAAATATATTAAAATTCTTTTAAAATAAATAAAATCGATATTATAAATTTAAAATTTAAAAATATAAAGTTTTAATTGTATGTGCAAATAATTTTTTTTTCTTACAAAAATTTGGAATTTTGACTTAATAATGAATAATTTTTTTGGTGTTGATAAAATGTATTTAAAGTTATACTTATTTCGGCTGAGTTTGTATAAGAAAAATATGGTGGTTGGGCCTTGTATGGGCCGTCCCCTCTACCATCATATAAAAACCCCAACTCTTTTGAAAATCATTCGTTTCACCATCACATTTCTTTTTTACTCTCTCTCTCTAAACCTTTCATCTTCCTCCAGTTGAACCCATTTATCAAAATCTTCTTAGACTCCATAAATCTTGAAGAACATTCAAGTCTTCAAGAAAAAGCAAGCAAAAAGGTAATAGATTAGTTTTATTATCTATGTATCTTTTTCAACATTATTTCTCGTCACTTTCATATTTCTTCCTTCCTTTTGAGCTCAAATATTTTGCAAAATCTAAGAAGGAGATTATTCATCAAAGACATGAAAATGTTCTCGAAATGTTGATAATCTTATGATCTATAAACTTAGAACTCAAGAAAATGGGGGTAAAGTCACATTGCATGTAGTATTTAATCAATAAAATGACATTTTGAAACTGACAAGTTGTTTCTAACAATCCTGTAAATCGTATTCTTCAAAATCAACCCCAAACTATTTGACTTATCTTGAAATCTGTTTTGGATTAGTTGTTGTTACTGTTTCGGTTTCACTCAAAAATGTGAATTTTGGGTATTTAAAATGTTTAATGTGAAATTTTAGGAGCAATAATGATGCTGTTAGACAAAAAAAATTTAACAACAGTGACTGTTGTAGTTTTAAAAAGATTAAAAGTAAAATGATTTTTGGAGGGTTCTCTTGACAATGATTGGTGAAACCAAGAGTCCAGGAACAGAGTCTGTATATCTGTTCAAATAACAACTTTTTGTGCAAAAACCCTCTTTATTTTAAATATTGGATTTTTTTTGGTAACAATGTTAACCCATAAAGGCTTATTAGCATTACATAAGATATAATCTTAAGTTATCTAGATCGTGACCCGAAGGGTGATCTAACTATTGGAATTTCGGGTGATTAGGACATTAGTGCGGACGTTGGTGCTCTAAGCTTCACCAAAATCCTGGATATTCTCCTTCAAACTTGTGAGTTTTCATGGCCCCATTTTTACTGCTTTAGTTATTTCTTTTAACTGGGGGAAAAAGCATGAAAGAATGCAAACTATGTTGTTTTAGTTGTAAAACTAATGGACTAAGGAATTGCTTAGTCAAATGTTGTGAGAATCATGAAAAATTTAGAATTATAATGCACTACTTATAAATGATAAATTGATGTGCTTGAGAGGATATTGCAAAAAGTCCCCATCCGTACATGCTAGTAGTTAACTCGGGCACGTCCCTGGGCCGTGGTAATTGTGGATAGCCGCTATTGTGTTGACAGTCCCACCCAGAAAAGGGTGCACATTACCTAAGTTTTAAATAGTCTACTCATGTGTGCGAAAGGGCCACCGCTTAAGTAGTACTAATACGAACCGTGGTACCTAAGTGAGTGAACGGGCCACTTATGGTTGTTCGTGAATTAATGGGGCACATTGGTCAAGTAAGGCTCTGTAGCGTCTCAAGTTTTTCAGCATCGATGAAAATTTACATTTATAATGAGCATGTTATGTAATAGTTTGCAAGCTGTGTGTTATGCATGGTAAATATTTTGTGCATTTGAAAACCCGTGAACTCACCAACTCTTTGTAGTTGACGTCGTTTTATGTTTCATGCCTTTCCAGAAAATTAAGTAAGAATGGAAGTTTTTTTTGGAAACATCTTTCGTTATCATCTGTTCACAAGCTTTAGAAACTTCTGTATGTAAATAACCTTTTCTTCGTGAATAGTAAACTTGATGATATTGTAAGGTTCTTTCTGGATATTATACTTAGTAGTGTTATCTATCGATTGGAACTATGAAATGCTTACCTGTTACGCCTCGTGTTTCCGCTTTAGCGGGGTGTGATAGATTTGGTATCAGAGCCTCAGTTATAGAGAACACCGGTTTTCTTAAAACCAAACTATAACTAAATATTTTCGAAGCAATGTCACTAGCATAACCAGAGTTTGAATGTTATATTATTATACTTAAATTAAACAGAGCCTGATCATCTATGTTTAACTTAAGTATTATAATAAAAGATTCCAATCGGACGAGTTAAAAATATGCTCAAATTTAGAGATTTTATCTAAAACCTGAAAAGCATGATCGTGTGTGTTTGCATGAATTTTGAATATCCATCGCCCTAGACTAACCAGAAGCTCTGTTTGTAAGTGAAGCAAGTTATATGGAGCACTAATTCGATCAGAGGGTCAGTTTTTTTATTTGAACACTTGGTAGCAGAACATGGATAAAGGATCTAGTCTCTATAGTCTCTGTATTTAAGAATTCGCACTACACCTTAGGTAAGATTTGCCTTGACATAGGAAGTGAGCTCTATGTTCTAGATTTGATTGAAAGACCACTATTCTATTTAAGTGAAGAGCGACCAGAAGCTCTGGTTGGCTTGATTTCGAGGGCCAGAGGCTCTGGTTAGAAGAACAAGAGGCTCTGGTCTATGAAAAAGAAATATTTTCTAAGTATGGGGAACCAGAGATAGATGAAAGGCGATTCATCGGCATGGCAAGCTTAAGGAACCAAAGATCGATGGAAGACGACCCATTGGTTTACCAAGTATGGGGAACCAGAGATCGATGGAAGGCGATTCATCGGTTTGCCAAGCATGAGGAACCAGAGATCGATGAAAGGCGATCCATTGGTTTGCCTAGTATGAGGAACCAGAGATTGATGGAAGGTGATTCCTTGATTTTCCAGGCATGAGGAACCACAGATCGATGGAAGGCGATCCATAGGTTTACCAAGTATGGGGAACCAGAGATCGATGGAAGGCGATTCATCGGTTTGCTAGGCATGAGGAACCAGAGATCGATAGAAGGCGATCCATTGGTTTAAGAAGTATGAGGAACCAGAGATTGATGGAAGGCGATTCATCGGTTTACCATACATGAGGAATCTGAGATCGATTA
This sequence comes from Cynara cardunculus var. scolymus, assembly GCF_001531365.2. Lineage (NCBI taxonomy): Eukaryota > Viridiplantae > Streptophyta > Magnoliopsida > Asterales > Asteraceae > Cynara > Cynara cardunculus. The sequence goes on along the minus strand of NC_037544.1, from coordinate 19,916,363 downwards.
ACCAAGAGATTCAATGGATTGTTATAAAGGTTAAATCAGAGATCGATGAGCTAATAGTCAAATATAGTTCCAAGTATGGGAACCTCGACCAGAAGCTTTGGTAATGCAACTAGAGGCTCTGGTAATGCAACCAGAGGCTCTGGTCAACTAGAGGCTCTGGTCATTCAGAAGCTCTAATTTGTTTTCTACCCTTATGCTTCTACCATAGCAAAGCTCGTCTTAACCTTAATATTTTTATTGATGATGTGATTAGTAATTAAGTTTGCCAATATTACAGATCACTATGTCATTATGTAGTGAATATTCAGCGGACGAATCTGGGTACGCGATTGGTCGATCTAGAAGAGCATACCAATCAATGAAGATATTGACCCATATGGCTTGGACTTAGCAACCAGCGAAGCACTTGCTTTATCATCTGCATCAGTTTTACCACCATCAGAATCATTACCTAATCTACCACCTCAAACGTTTCATGGCCTAAAAATTAGGGTCACGGCCAGGAAAAGTGTATCACTACCTCGAAGGGTAACTTTCGAAAAATCAAGTAGAACCAGAGGAGAGGCATCCCAAACTCAAATCAGGAGTGGAGACTCTCGAGTGGTGACTGGGGTATCTGCCTCTTACACCCAGGGCATGACTCTAGAGGAACAAGAATGGGTCCGGAGAATTGCAGTGGAAACTCAAACCGACCAGACCCGGTTGGGATATCATCATCACATTTTGAACAACCTTTTCGATGTGATGGAGGCGTATCACCAGCGAATGATAAGGAACTCAGATGCTGTTGTCGCTGCAAGACGCGAAATTAGAAGATTGTATAGATGTTTAATGGCAAGTGTACTGTTGATACTAGCATTAGGAGTGCTTATCTGCTGGATGCTGCTCTAGAAGCAATGTTTAGTGTTAAGATAACTACTCTTTTGTTGAAGTTTAAAATTTGTTTTGAGGCATTTTAATCTTTTGGAAAAACCTTTAGTATCTTTTGAAGTCGTTTGAATGTAATGAATTTTGGATGAATATGAAATATTCTGATGATCATATGACTGCTCTAATGATATCATATCTTATGCATCATCCTGTTGATTAGAAATTATTATCCGTAATATTGCCATAAAAATAATGGGGCATCCTTTTTATCATGCCATAAAAGATGCCGCCAAGGAGAGAAAACCCAGAGGTTGCACGACTCGTGTCAGAGCAAATCTTGGCTTCGCTACCCAATATAGTCAGTCAGGTGGCTGCGGGTCTGAATGTTAATCATCCTACCAGTTCTGAGCCTAGGACATCTAAGGAATGCACCTATAAATCCTTTAGATCCTGCAATCCAAAGGAAAATCATGGAAATGAGGGAGCCATAGGATTGTTGACCTGGATTGAAGGCATGGAGTCTGTCCTCCATATCAGCAAATGCCTAGAAGCAAACAAAGTAGAATATGCTGCATGTTTATTGCAAGGCAGAGCTTTGACGTGGTGGAACACATTAGTTCAAACAAGGGGTCGCGAAGTAGCCAATCAACTTTCATGGGAAGAACTCAAGAAACTTCTTAAGAACGAGTACTGTCCAAGAAGTGAACTCCAAAAGTTGGAAATGGAGTTATGGAATCTTGAAATGAAGGAGGAAAACAAAGCTACCTAAACTACACGATTCCATGAGTTAGCCAACTTAGTGCCACATCTGATGACACCCGAAGAATTTCGAATAGAAAGGTATATATGGGGCTTATCTGCAGAAATCTGAGGAAATATTACCCCGGCAAACCCAAGGACCCTTCAGGAAAAAATAGATATTGCAATCAAACTCACCAATAATGCAATTTGGACAGGAGAGTTTAACAAAGGAAAAAGAAAGGTGGGAGAACTGAGAAACCAGAGATTTGGGAATAGGTTCGGCAAGAATAAGAGATCAGTWGGGAACTTTGGAGTCCAGACTCAGGTGGTGAATCAAGAAAGCAAGCCTAAGTGCAATAAATGTAAATTTCCACATTGGGGAAATTGCATTATTTGTCAGAGGTGCCACAAAGGGGGCCATTCCACAAAAGATTGTCGAAAGCGATTATGTTTTGAATGTGGGAGCCCAGATCATATGAGAAATGTATGTCCGAAGAGAAAGCAAGGAATGAATGTTAATCAAACCCGACCAACCAATCAAGGAAACTCTGAAAGTCAAGCACGTGGCCGAGCATTTGAAATTGGAGCAAGGGAGGCCAGGCATGATCCTAATGTGGTTAAAGGTACATTTCTCTTAGATAATGAATTTGCATCGGTACTATTTGACTCTGGAGCTGATAGAAGTTTTGTATCTCTAGACTTTAGGCCAAGGATTAATTTAAAATTTCAAAGGATGAAGGAAGACTATATAACAGAGTTTGCCAATGGCCAAGAAATTAAGACCAGAGATATAATCATGGGCTGCACTTTAAGCTTAGCACAGAAGGATTTTAGCATAGATCTTATTCCGATTAAGTTAGGAAGTTTTGATATAGTTATAGGCATGGATTGGTTATCTAAAAACCGAGCTGAAATAGTTTGTTTGGAAAAGATTATTCGAATTCCTCAAGGAAAAGGAGAAACACTTATAATTCAATGAGAGGAGCCTGATTGGAAAATTAAGATCGTATCATGCATAAAGATGCAAAAATACTTAAAGAAGAACTATGATGCATTTTTGGCACATATTGTAGATAGGAAGGTTAAAGTGTTAGACCCCATAATTTATAAGTGTAAAAGTAATGAAGAACCAGAAGACCGATGAAGACATTAAGGCAGAATTCACCAAGTCTGGAGAAGAACCAGAGGGTCGATGAACAACCAGAGATGCGATGGAAAGAGCATCTTCATCACCCCTCTGGTCAACAACACTTAAAGTTTTCTTCAGCAATTCAACCCAGAGGCATACGATGAAGATACGAAGATAAGGTTGAATCATCATCCCATGAAAGACAGCTGGAGATGACAAATCGACAGTTGGATTTCAAGTTTATCTTAATTTATAGCTTATCCATAGTTTAGATAAACTTTATCTGTTAGTAGAAGAATAGCTAAATAGTCTCACTAGATAGTTATCTTCTAATTAGCCTTCTAGTATAAATAGGTGATTAGGTCTATTGTTAAAAATATCGCTTTTACGTTTTTCATATTGAATAAAGTGAAATCATTGGCACTCAGGATTATTCTTTGAATGTTCATACATTATTCTTGAGCGTTCATCATTTTGTTAATTAAAACACTATAATTTGGTTATTCTTAACTCGATTATTAGTGTTATTGAGAGACCTGGGATCAACAATTAGTATCAGATCCAATTGATTGTTTTTCCAATCAAACGATCATCCAAAATCTCTCAATTCTCATTTTTTTTCCAAAAAAAAACGTAAATTTTCTCTCTTCTAAAAATCCTCAATGGCTAACTGGAACTCAGTCTATATTGTTGGTTCCCTCACCAAACCTCCAACTCTTCAAAGAGAAGAGTACCCACAATGGAGGATACGAATGGTGAATTTTCTGGAAGGGATGGACAAAAATCTTCTGCGATCTGTCATGGAGGGTCCCTATGTTCCGCAGACTCTTGTTCCAAGAGTTCCAGGAACAAATACAACAGCAGAAATTCCTGCCTACTACATGCCCAAGGACGAGAAAAATTGGGATGAAGACGACATAGAGCGGGTTGAGAGCGACAAAAAGGCCAAAAGACTAATAATTATGGCCATACCCAATGAAATCTTCCAATCCCTTGATGCATGTTCCATAGCCAAGGAACTATGGGATGAATTGGCAAGCCAACTAGAAGGAGGGGCAAAAACAAAGAAGAATCGTAGAGCATAATGTCTCAACGAATACACCAACTTCAAGGCTCTTCCTGATGAACCGATTCAGAAGACATACGATCATTTCAACACATTGATTAATCAATGTCATCGAAACGATATCTCCAGAACTAAGGAAGAAAACAATGTTTTATTCCTAAAAAGTCTTGGCGATGAATGGACTCAGCTGTCGATGTCCCTTCAAGCAAATCAGGACCTAGACGGCTGGTCACTTCATGATCTGTATGGAACGCTTGCAGCACAAGAGAACGACATTATGAAGAAGAAGGTATCCATCGGTGGACCTCTAGCTGTTGCTGCCGATGAAAAGGAAATATCAAGGACCCCTACCAAATAACATAAGAAGAAAAGAAAGAAAGCACTGGTGGTAGAACCAGAATCTGAAGACGAAAATTCTGAATCAGATGATGATATCAAAGCCTTTGCCAAATCTCTGGCCTTGATTACAAATAAGTTCCAGAAAAAGTTCATCAAGAAACCCTATGAACGAAAAGAATTCAAGTGGGAAAGGTACCAGTCATCCTATGAAAGGAAGCTGTCTAAATTTCATCAGAGGGAAGACAAAAGATGATAGGATCGATTAACTCAGTTTTGGATATTAATCAAATACTCTGGATGATCTTTAAACAATAACAGTGCAGCGGAAACAATAAGAACAAACAGAGTAAACAATTAATGAAGAACACAGTTGAAGAATGATGAACAAAGAAAGAGTAGCTTCAAATGATTTTCAATTGATTGAAAATGTTTACAATACGATATGGAAGCACACTGAATTACAAAGGCCTATGCTGCTATTTATACTCGTTCCTAACGACTTTTCTGACATGACCTAGACGTACAAATTCATCTAAGCCGTTCAAATAAAGCAGATTACAAACATAGTCACATGATAAGCACGATCAGCTAACTAACCTAAGTAAAACAGTAAAGAAGTTCTACACAGAAGATAAAATTTGTAGACCCTCTGTGAGCCATCCCAGAGGCTCTGCTGGATGTGACTTAAGAACACTTGATTGCAGAGGATCATCTTCTAGAACCTCTGTGATAGACAACAGAGGTTCAGTCATCTTTGACTTGTACGCTTTGATTACAGAGGACCAGTTTCCAGAACCTCTATGATAGACAACAGAGGTTCTGTCACTCTAGACTTGTACAATTGAACATCTCCTGTTGTTGGTCCTTTGTGGTCTTCTGTGGTGGAACCTCTTCTGTTAACACTTGCAGTATTTACTTTTTCCATACTTTTACATTAAATGAAATGAGAGCTAACAATCTCCCCCTAAGTATGAAAAAGTAAAATTGGAAATTTAAATGCAAGAAATGACTTAATTCAAAGAAATGACAAGAAGAGATAAAAGTTAATCCTCTGAAAAGAATTACAAGAATTAAGAGAAATTACAAAATTGTGAAACATAGGCCAAAAACTGGTACAGAAGGTTTATCAAATGACAGATTATGGAAAGTCGTCTACTGCGTATAACATGTCAGACTTGATCGTTCATTAGACGTTGAAGATCCATTCTCTGAAGTTGATTTGCATCTTGATCGCCTCCAAAATGCGAGACACTTCGCTTATCCTTAGATTTCCTTTGTCCACTTCTGCCGCTGCTCTTCTAAATATCTATTCTAGCGTCTCTGTTGAGTACTTGTGTGATTCTGTTGGATCATAGAACCTTAGGATTTCATCCTTATCCAAATACACAAACCCAAAAATGGGGTTGTGAATAATGGAGTTTGGATGATACCTAAGTATCCAACCAGGCCTGCTGTATGGAGGGGAGATCTTTAGATCTTTTTGGACC
>NC_037544.1:19905908-19910538 GCF_001531365.2 Cynara cardunculus var. scolymus | reverse complement strand
GTGATCATGTGCTCTGAGAAGACTTGCTCATGAGGCCTTGTGAGCTTAGAGAACTGGAACTTGGCGGCGGCAGAAGGGATCCCTGTAAGCTCTGGATCATAGGGAGGCTCTGTGTCTGCTGCAGAGTACCTCGACACTTGAATTTCTTCCAAAGTAGTAACGGCTCTGTTCTTACTTTTGGCATTGGAATGTTGCTCATTGATTCGAATATTTCATAAACCCTTCCTACCGTGGCGGACTCTGGCACCTTGGCTTCCTTTTCTTCCAGAATTGGCCTCTGGGTTGACCCCTCTGCAAGGATGGGTTTGACGGTTCCTTGCAGAGCGTCAAATGTACCCGTGGACGTTTCTTGGACTTGTGGGAGTTGTGATGAAGGGCCTTCTCCTTCTTTGTGAGGGATGGGGCCTCTGCCCTTCTTTGCTTGAGCATCTGCCAGGGATGCCTTTAAAGCTTCAAGGAGCGCTGGGTCGTCTCTGTATTCCTCTTCATTTATTGCCCGTGGAGTCTCTGTGCTAGACGACGACCCCTTCTGTGGCAACTCTACATCTTTGCCTTTTCCTTTGCCTTTAGGCTCTGGAGCCTTTTCCTTGCCTTTAAAGAACAAGGCAACTGTAGAGTCACAATCTTGACGCCTCTGGAAGGAGTCTTCTTTGGCTCTGGTGCTTTCTTCTCGCCTTCTTCTCCCTCTCATGACGATCATGATCATCACCTTCTTGATCGTCATGGTTCTTTTTGGCTTCTGCCTTGCATGAGTCCAGGGGAGCCTTCTCCAACCTCTACAATATTTAGGTGGCCGCCTTCTTCATCTTCTTAATTGCCTCATTTGCAAGCTCAGAGGCGTGATTAATGTCTATCTCTGTCGACCATTTCAGTTTGGAGACGCTTCTGTAGATTTTGCTTCTGAGGAGGTCACCATCTTTCACGAGTTGTGATGTGCAGTCTCTGATCGCTGTGTTGGAGGCACGTGCCTCTTTGAGAAGCTGGTCTGTATGCTTGCACACGAGATTACCCAAAGCTTCAACCATAGCATCAATCTCTCTGCGAGTAGCTAGGTGATTGATGTTGGCCCTTGAGGACTTGGAATCAATACCGTATGTCACCGCAGAGGAAAACATCTGCTTGATTTCATCTTTGAATGAGGAGCAATCTGTGTATCCTGCAGAGATGAAGTCGGCATAGAATATGGCGGCCATCTCTAATAGTTCTGACTTGAGCTTCTGGATGGAGGAGGGGTTGAGAGAAAGTGCACTAAAGGCCTCTGCAAGGTCTTCTTTCTGAAGGACATAGCTCTGAAGGGTTGAAAGTGTAGACTTGAGTTCTGCTGTTGTTGAGCTCAACTCCTTCAGAGCCTCTGTTATTGGAGAAAGGTCTTCTGCTATCGAGCGGGAGATAAACAAGCTTTTCAACTCGTCTATCTTTTTAAATACTTCTGTGGCAAAGGTTTGAAGCTCCCCCTTTATCACATACGTATCCTGGGTACCTAATCCACCAACACATGGTGATTTAGTAGCCTCGGAGCGTGAGGCGCCCTCAGCGACTGGTATAGCGTAGTCTGCTCGGGGACTTCCACCAGATCCTCGAACTTCTCCCAGAGGAGAGCCTACTGGTGTTTTGTAGATTTCATGCCCTGTAGGTTCAGAGCCTATCATGGCAGAGTGATCTAGTGGAGACATTGGGTGTTCTAGACCCTCTGTCGCGGTGTGCCTCACATGTGCATCTGAAGCACATTCTGGGTGGTCACTCTTATGTGAAGAAGCAACGAATGCCTCTGTGGGATGTGTCGAGTCCTTGGGCGAAGGGACTCCTGTAGTAAAACCTTCATCCTTTTGAGAGGATGGAGGAGTGATATGTGGTTTCCTGGTTGTGCATTCCACATAGGACGAAAGAATGTCCTCTGCGTGAGTAGGCTAGGTTGGGATCGGCATGTGCGTGCCTTGTTCAATAGGGGATCCCTCTAGAACAGGGCCCCCTAGAAGCGTGGGATGCACTGGGAGGTGGGCTGGGTTGTGTGCCTTTGGCATCTTGTTCTCCCTTACTTAGCTCTTCATCCTCTTCTTCTTCGTCGTCTAAGACGACCTCTGTCCCCAACTTGGATATGTCGATTGGCGCTCTGAACTCCTTTTGGATATTGACGAGAACATCCTGGATTTGTTCTGTTGGGGAATCATGTAGAACAACTTTGCGCAACCTTCTGCGCTTAGGAGTGGTAGCCTCTGCCGGGCTCTCTTGAGCCACAACCTCTGTGACCACAGGCTCTGTGACCATAGGCTCTGCGACTACTGGCTCTGTTGGTTGAGCCTTCTTGACTTTCTTCTTCTTAGGCTTTGGCAGAGGAACACTTGGGCCTTCTTCTTCTGCAGGCCTCTTTTTCGCCGTCCTTTTCACAAAAGAGTCGGCACCCTTCTGTGTCTTCTTAAGCTTCTTGGGTGGGGCACTTGGGATTCTAGGGACATCCTCACTCGTCTTACCAGCCTCTGCAGGCTCCTCCGTACGTCCCTCAACCCTCATTTTTTCGATTCGCTCTCCTAGGAGGATTCCTATTCGTGGTGGGGTCTCAGGGACCAGTTTTGGTCGCCTGAATCCACGTCTATAGGCCTTTCTGTCTCTGTGGCAAAGAAACCTGAGTATGGCTCTTGATAGAGGTCTAGGGCTTCTGTACCCTTGCTCATGCTCGGTTGGGTGAAATTCCTTGAACGGGTACAGCCTTGCATTTGGGTCCACAGAGGGAAGCTTTGCTGCTATCACATCTCCAAAGACTAGACCAAGGAAGCGTTGCAGAATGAGGTTAGGTTGGTTCATGTCTTCCTTGGCCTTCTTTTGAGCCTTGACCTTGGATTTTTCGCCCGTTTGACTCGTGCATTTCTTCTTGATGAGTCCAACCATGTCCTCGAAAATTAGTTGGGCATAATTGAGTGGCAAGTTGAAGTAGATCCCGTAGACAATGGACATCATCGCGTGCCAGGTTTGGTCGTGACTACCCAACTTTCCTATCAAGCAGCAGTTTATGATCGAGAATAGGGTGTTCCAGACAGGGGGTAATCCTTTGCGCTTGAACTGGCTACATTTGACAATTGGGGTCGCATAGGAGTGGAATTCGAGGAATTGAATCAATTCCTCGTCAGTCGGAGTCGCAACAAATTCTTTCAGATTGAGATCCTCCAGTGTGGGTAAACGCAGGGCAGTTCTTAAGTTGTTCACATTAAGTTCCAAAGGAACSAAGGATTTATTAATGGGGTGTGAGGCGTATCCAATGATGGTCAAGCCAGATTTGTCAAGATTTGTTATGTAGGAACTTAGGAGAAATTGGGTTAGGTATGGTTCGGGGGTTGGTTTGGTAGCAGATAGGGCAAAGAAAAGAGGATGATTTCGAAGTATTTCAAGTAAAGGATAGGTAAAATCAGGAAAACCTGTTTCAGATGGGACGAAGAAGTAGTTGTTTGGCTTTTTGACGAGCACGACCTTCTCGTATCTGTTTTGGACGAATAACAGTGCGTGGGAAGTTAGTGCTTGAGCTTGGGTCACTTCATTGTCGCTCGAGGCATTGACGGATTGGGCAGGTGCAGATGAGGAAGACATATTGCAGGTTTTTGCTTGATAAATTTTTGGTTGCAGGTTCGCCGGAGTATATGAGAGTGGTAAAGGTTTTTGATTTGGGGGGAAAGAGGTATTTAAAGGGAGTGATTTAAAATGAACCGTTTTATTGACGAAAGGTCGTGATGAGTGGTTTTGGGTTGAAACGGCTCAAAAGGTATGATACGCCGTATTGGGAGACGCGTGATTGATGACGTGCGCCCCCTTTTCTGACACGCGCGTGTAGGTTCTAACCCTTATCTACAGAACCACGCGCACCATATCAATAGACAAGAACTATCAAGAGAGTTCTATCAGAGGCCTAAGGGTAACAGAGCCTCTGTGATATGTGCCGGGTCTTCTTATAATATTACACCTTTTTATTACCTACACGGTTTTGAAAATCCACAAAGAGATGAGTACTTGCTCAGGTCAAACTTATAGAGCCTCTGTTAGAAGCACCAGAGGTTTTGATAAGTTGACCTATGAGAACAAGATACTTTAAAAGTTTTGGCACCTTCTGTGGTTTTATTTTTATTGAAAAACACTCCCCCTCTGAGCCAGCTTCCTTGGCTCCCTCTAGAATAAAAACCATTTAAAATCCTAAGAAGAAGTGTCTATAGAAGATCCATTTAAAGAGCCTCTGTAAGCAGTCACAGAGGTTCTGTGAAAAGACTTCTGTTAATGAAAACATTTTTCTTCTTCAAGAGGTTTTATCATTTTAAAAACACATACTCCCCCTTGAACCTTGCAAGCCTCTGCTAGGTTAAACCTGTTTAACTAAAGAATCAAGTGAAAAGTTATTCAAGAAATAAAAAACTATATACAAAAATGAAATTTAAAAGAAAACTATATACAGAAGATAATAAAGAATTAAGACAACCAACAACTAGGATTCTGGACATGTCATTCCAATTTTCTCTATAAGGAAATTAAACCTTTTTTCATCTAGGGCTTTAGTAAAGAGGTCAGCCAATTAAAATTCTGATTTAACAAAATATAATTCGACATTACCTTCTTCAACTTGATGTTTAAGAAAATGGTACCTTATGTCGATATG
>NC_037544.1:19903354-19905808 GCF_001531365.2 Cynara cardunculus var. scolymus | reverse complement strand
GCACCGGCGACAGAGGCTCTTACACCTCTAACAGAGGCTCTGAAGGAGTTGACTTCCACAACTTTTGAGCTCAAGGCAACCTTATCAACCCTTCAGAGCTCTGTCCTCAAGAAAGATGATCTAACAGAAGCTTTCAGCGCACTATCTCTCAACCCCTCTTCAATCTACACGCTCAAAACATAATTAACAGAGGTTGCCGCCCAATACGCTGCAAACATAGTTTCCGCCGGCTACATGGACTACTCTGCCTTCAAGAATGAGATCAAAGAGATGTTCTCCTCTGCGGTCACTTATGGCATCGATTCTTCATCCTCCAGGGATAACATTAACCATCTAGCCACTCGCAGAAAGCTAGACGCAATGGTTGAAGCCCTTGGAGAGACCGTGTGGAGATACAACGACCATCTTCTCAAGGAAGCCCGAGCAACCAACGAATCAATAAGAGACTGCACAAAGAAACTCATCGAAGAGGGTAACAACTTCATAAATGAGATCTATCGTTGCATCTCTAAAATGAAATGGGCCACAGAGATGGACATCAACAATGCCTCTGTGAATGCTGAGATAGTCATTGAAAATATGGAGAAGGCGGCTTCCAAAGTTCTAAGGCGATTGAAGAAGGCTCCCCTCACTACATGCAAGACAGAGGCCACTCAAATCCATGATGATCAGGGAGGCAATGACCCTGATCGTCATGAGGGGGAGAAAAAGGCAGAACCAAAGAAGACAACCTCTGCCAAACCACTAAAAATAGTGGACTATGCTGCTGTCCTATTCTCAAAATACAAATCTCAGAGCCTAAGGGGAAAGGCAAGGGTAAAGCAGTAGAGGAGTCGCCACAGAAGGAGTCAAGCTCTGACACGATGGAGGAGATCAATGAAGAAGAATATGATGACCCTGATCTTGTTCGTGCACTAAAGGCTTCTTTGGTTCTGTGATCACTTCACTCGAAACCATTTCTCCGCGCACTATGCTAAAGAAGACCGTGCTATACACTCAATACATGGTGAAGAGGGATGATGGTAACCTTTACTCTTTCACAGATGCTGACCTYCACAACCTCTGCGTATTTGACCTAATATTCTTACACAAGATCTTGAACAAATACATGGAGAGGAGGTCAACATATTCGATTTCTCTCAGAAGGCTGATTGAAGTAATGCGCACTCAAGTCAAATTCTACAGCCAGAAAGATTTCGACATCGCTATGAGGTTGGCCCAGCCAGATCTGAAAATTTATCCTCCAAAGAACAGACCAAGTTGGCTGCTTAGATTTCATCCCAACACCATTTTCCACAATCCCATCTTTGGGTTTGTTTTCTTGGACAAGGATGAGATTCTAAGGTTCTTCGATCCAAAAGAGACGCACAAGTATTCCACAGAGTCTCTCGAGTGGGTGTTCAACTTAGTGGTGACAGAGGTRYARAAAGGGAGAATAAGGGCGRATGAAGTGACCAACCTTCTGGAAACAATCAAGATACAAGTCTCCTTCAGAGAATGGATTTTCAAGGTCTACAAAACTGTCAAGACTGACCTGCAATATGCCGTAGACGATTTTCCAAACTCTGCTATGGAGTAATCTCTTGTAACAGTGTAGGCCTGCACTATCTTTTAATTATTAAAGTATTGTAATTCTTTTTCAGAGGATGAGATTAATCTCCTCTTGTATTTTTCATAAGTCAATTCTTGCACCCATCTGTCCAAAATTACTTTTTCATACTTAGGGGGAGATTGCTAGCTCAATTATTCCTATTTTGTAAAAGTTTAGAAAAAGTATACTGCAAGTCTTGACAGAAGGATAACTCCACAGAAGACCCCAGAGGACTAACGACATAAGCCGTTTGATCGATCAAGTTAAGAGTGGCAGAACCTCTGGTATGTCTCACAGAGGTTCTGGAAAATAGTCCTCTGTAATATAGAACATGCAAGTCAATTACAGCAGAGCCTCTAAGATGGCTCACAGAGGGTCTGCGGATTTCGTCTTCTGTGAAGTTTTTGTTCCATCAGTTTACGAAGATTGTTAGTCGCATGTGCTTCTCACGTGACTAGGGATTAATCGACTTTATTTGGACGGCTCAGATGAAGACACACGTCAAGATCTGGTCTCTAAGGTCGTTAGGAACTAGTATTAATAGCGGCTAAGGCCTTTGTAATCGTGGTGCTTCCTGTATTGTAATCGTCAAATTTTCAATTGAATGAATTGAAAAACCTTTGAAGCAATTCTCTTGCATTCATCTTCTTCCTCATATTGACTGTGTGTTCTTGATTTATTTACTCTATTCTGTTCTTATTATTGTTTCCGCTGCACTTCATTGTTCAAGAGTTTTTCTAGAGTATTAGATCAATATCAAAGCTGAATTTCAGATCCAACAAGAATAAAAAAAATTGAAGAAAACATTGTAAGTACAGGTTCTAAACTGAGTGTTTAGAAACCACACTCGGTAAAGCACGGGT
>NC_037544.1:19884386-19903131 GCF_001531365.2 Cynara cardunculus var. scolymus | reverse complement strand
TATCTGGTTGGGGTATATTGAAATTTCCAAACCATTTATTTATATAAGATATTTTCTTTTCAGCACTATTAACAGAATGATTATATACATAATATGATTCATGCCAGTTATTATAATCATACATGTTCTTACCTTTCCAATTAGTCTGAAATCTGTTGTTTGTACTCAATCTGATATAGATCTTCTTATTTGACAAAATATGTTGATTTGAATGTGGAGCACATGATTCTTCTCTTGCTAAGATGAATCAAATCAAAAGTGGATCTCACAAAGCAAGGAAGATTGTTAGTAACAACAGAGTTCTGAGATAAAACAGATTCAGACTTATTACCCAAATGCTTTTAATCTTTGAAGAGTAATTGGGTGATCCAAAGGCATACCCTTGATAGTACTTATTAGAAGAACGAGAATAGTTCTTAGAAACAGTAGATTTAGTACTACTTGAATAACTGTTCAAATTGGAACAGTCATAAAAGCTGGTTTTACAGTGTGATTCAGAACCAGTTGGGCTTTTAGCACACGAAAAGTCTTTGACTTTTTGTAAAAGCTGGTCTCTTTCAGCAGTAACTAAATCATATTTTTTTCAGTTCAGTTCTCATGTTCAATTCAGTTTCAAGGTCTATCTTTGGATCAGACAATTTATTTACAGTATCCAAAAACTTACCTTCTAAGTCCTTCTTTGACTTTTCAAAAAATAACCGTTCTTTCTCAAATTCCTTTCTCTCTTCATCTGAACTTCCCTTCTCATTTTCTAAAGCAATGTCAAGCTATTTCTTTTTCTCAGTAACCTCTTGGCAATTGCAGCATTTTCTTGACAGTGTTTTTCTTTTCAAGAACAAACACTCTCTTTTCTTCATCTAATTCTTTCTTTTTCTGAACAATGCTGTCAGACAATTCCAAATTCTTCCTTTGACATTCTTCTTCATACACTTTTCTTTTCTTTATCAAACTTGGATCGTTCCAAGATGATAACTTGTTCAAAATCTGATATTTGTTTTGAAAGCAAAGTGACATTCAGCTCTAATGTTTTTATCTTACTTTCAAACACTATCCTTTCAGCATTAAATCTCTTTTCAGTTTCTAAAACCTTTTCTTTCTCGAAATCCATTGTTAAACCCCATAGTTCATAATGTAAAAAGTAATGAAAAACAATAAGTGATGAAGAACCAGAAGACCGATGAAGACATCAAGGCATAAATGACTAAGTCTGGAGTTCAACCAGAGGACCGATGGACAGACCAAGCATGCGATGGAAAGAGCATTCTCATCGATCCTCTGGTCATCAACACTTAGAAGATTTTCCAGCATTTCATCCAAGCATGCAATGAAGAATCAAGGATAAGGATGAATTCATCACACCATGAATGACAGCTAGATATGACATGTCGACAGCTAGATTTCGAGTTTATCTTAATTATAAAGCTTATCCATAGAAAAGATAAACCTTACTGTTATTAGAAGATTAGCTAGAAAGTAACATTGAATAGTTATCTTCTCATTAGCAGGTTAGTATAAATAGGTGATCAAACCTATTGTAAAAAGTGTCGCCAAGAATTGTATTTACGTTTTCTCTTCAATAAAAGTGAAACATTTGACATACAAGATTATTCTTAATTGTTTACAATTTGTTCTTGAATGTTCAATACTTTCTTCATAAAATCACTATAATTTGGTTATTTATAACTGAATTATTAGTGTTATTGAGAGATCTGGGATCAACAATTGGTATCAGAGCCTATTGATTGATTTCCCAATCAAAACGATCATTCAAAAATCTCTCATTTTTTGATTTTCTTTCTCGTAAAAATCTTCATCTTCTTCTTCAATATTCTAATTGGCCAACTGGAATTCTGCTTACAATGTTGGCTCTCTCACTAAGCCACCAACTCTTCAACGAGAGGAATATCCACAATGGAAGATCAGGATGGTAAATTTCCTGGAAGAAATGGACAGGAATCTCCTACGATCAATACAGGAGGGTCCCTACATTCCTCAAACTCTTGTCCCAAGAGTTCCAGGAACAAACACCACAGCTGAAATTCCAGCCTACTACATGCCCAAAGATGAAAAGAATTAGGACGAAGATGACAAGGAAAGAGTTGAAACTGATAGAAAGGCCAAAAGGTTGATAATCATGGCCCTGCCCAACGAAATCTTCCAATCTTTCGATATATGTTCCATAGCAAAGGAACTATGGGATGAACTAGCAAGCCAACTGGAAGGAGGAGCAAAAACAAAGAAAAATCATAGAGCACAATGTCTCAACGAATACACAAATTTCAAGGCTCTCCCTGATGAACCAATGCAGAAGACATACGATCGTTTCAACACATTGATAAATCATGCCGTAGAAACGATATCATCAGAACTAAGGAAGAAAACAATGTATTATTCCTAAAAAGTCTAGGTGATGAATGGACTCAGCTATCTATGTCCCTACAAGCAAACCAGGACCTAGACGGCTGGTCTCTTCATGACATGTATGGAAGACTTGCTGCACAAGAGAGCGATATTATGAAGAAAAAGGTATCCATCGGTGCACCTCTCGCTCTTGCTGCCGATGAAAAACAAAAATCAAGGACACTTACCAAAGAACATAAGAAGAAAGGCAAGAAAGTATTGATGGTTGAATCAGAATCTGAGGAAAAAACTTCTGAATCAGATGATGAAATTAAAGCTTTTGCCAAATCTTTGGCCTTGATAACAAAGCAGTTCCAGAAGAAGTTCATCAGAAAACCCTTTGAACGGAAAGAGTTCAAAAGGGAAAGGTACCAGTCATCATATGAGAGAAAGCCATCCAAATTTCATCAAAGGGACGATAGAAGAGAGGGAAGAGAAGATCGGGAAGAGAGAAGAGAAGAAAGAAGAGACGAGAGGAAAGAGGATAAGGATGGAAGGAGAAATGACCTTCGATGCTTCAGGTGCGGAAAACTTGGCCACTTTTCCAAATAATGCAAAGAACGATTGATCAAGGACGCTGACTACTACAAAAATAAATACAAGTATAATTCAAGAGAGCGAAGCTTGATGGCGGAAAAAGAAAATTGGGTATCTGATTCTTCATCAGACGATGAAGATAAAGCACTCATTTGTCTAATGGCCACGTCCAACGCAGAATCCGCTTCCAACTCTGATGACCAGGTATGTGAGTCTTCCTCAAATGAAACCAACTCTGTTCCATCAGAGCTAGAGTTAAGGGTAATTAAACTTTCAGAAGATTTCTTGAAACTAAAAGAAAAATTAAGTTTTGAAAAATCTGAAAGAATAAAAGCGGAAAAAGAAGCAAGTTTCTACAAAAGAGTGACTGAGCTTCTAACCGAAGAAAACGCTGAATTAGCAAAGGAAAAGACTCGCATAAGCACTCTTAAGAAATCAGAAGATGATAAACTTCTGGAATTAAACAAGCGAATAACTAAGGACCTGGAAAATAAAACTAAGGCCTTAAAGGAATCTGAGGCAGAGAGACTTAATTATGTCGCTCTTAAAGATTTCTTTCAAAAAGAGCGAGAAATTCTTCACCAGAAGCTTCAAACTAACGAACTTCTGATGAAAAAGTACAACGATGCCGAAAAAGTTTTTGAAAAATTAAACGGTCAAATGGACACTCAAGGAATTGGATTCAATGAATTGGAATCTTTCATCGAAACTAAGAAATCCACAATTGAGTCCACCTTTAAACTTGGATGCATTCAAAAACCCGACTTTACTCCGAAACCAAAAGCAAATTTCAAAAGAGTTAAAGTCGATGGAAAAACTGTCGTTTCAAGACAGGATTTCAAAAATGTGGTATACGAGATAAGTACAAGTAATAATTCTAATGAAATAAATGACATTTCTAAATCAGAGAATAATGACGACCCTATTGCAAAACCAGAATTTCTGCCTGTCAATTCTACCTCATCAGCAAGTACTGTTGACGAAAAGGAGAATCCGAATGAGGAACCATCAACTGGTGAATCGATGAATCACCCAAGTAAAATTGAAAATTAATCAAAGTCAGAATCGATGAAACCTCAAGAAGATCACTCTAAAGCATCAACCTCTGAATCCACATCTTCTACACACATCCATGCTAATTTTGATTTTGAGAAATCCGCAAGAGACTTTCTCGATTCTGAATCTGAAGAAGAGATGAGTTGTGAATCACCAAAGAGCATTGAGAATAAGAAACCAAAAATATTCAAGTCCTCAATGACATCTGGTATTCCTTCATCAATGAAATCTTCAGACAAAAGAGAGGGAAAAGTGAAAGATGTTAAATCTGCCAAAGATAACTCAAAAGACCCTAGTACTTCTTTCAGGTTCATTAAGTTTACTCGTGAGCAAAAACAGAAGTGTTCTAACTCTGATAAAGTTAATCACAACTTTTCTTTCCATCCAGCTGAAGAAAAGCCGACCTTCCTCAGGAGAAAAGAAGTAAAACCACAACCTTCTTCAAATAAAAAATCCAAACTAGATAGGAAGTTTGTAAAAACAACTGATGCTAGGACAGGATTTACTCCTAGATTTACTTCCTTCTTTTCATCGAATAAAAAGAATGTTAGACAAACACAAACAAAGCATCATTTTTGTCAATGTTTAACTCTTTTACAAAATCCCAAGGAATCATATCTCTCTGCAGTCAAGAGGATCTTTAGATACCTCAAAGGAACTCCTTCATTGGGGCTCTGGTATCCAAAGGACTCTGGCTTTGATCTAATAGCTTATACAGATGTAGATCATGCAGGATGCAAACTTGACAAAAAAAGTACGTCTGGAAGCTGTCAACTCTTGGGGGACAAGCTGGTAAGTTGGACCTCTAAAAAACAAAATTGTGTCTCAACATCTACAGCAGAAGCAGAGTATGTTGCTGCTGCTAGTTGTTGTTCACAAGTTCTCTGGATGAAGACTCAGCTTAAGGACTATGGATTTCAGTATGACAAAGTCCCTATCCTCTGTGACTCCAAGAGTGCCATAGTAATCTATGCAAATCCAATACAGCATTCCAAGACCAAACACATCGATGTAAGGTACCATTTTCTAAAAGATAATGTTGAAAAAGGTAACATAGAAATGTATTTTGTTCCTACTGAGATTCAACTTGCTGACATTTTTACAAAAGCTCTTGATGAGAAAAGATTTTTATTCCTCGTCAGCAAGATGGGTATGCTGAATCTCACCACTTAGAGGCAATCATCTTTGAACCAGAGATTCACAATATCTCATGGTTATGCCTAAAAGTGATATAACTTCTTCGCCATCAACACCAAGTATTCTAAATCAAAGCCTCTGGTTATAAAGACCAGAGTCTCTAGCCGTTTAGAATAAGTTCAACACATTCATGGAATTTTTTTTCTTTGGAACCAAAGCCTCTGGTTCCAAGCACATACTTGATATTTCAATTTATCAAGTCTCTCTCCCAACCAGAGTCTCTTGTTACACAGACCAGCGCCTCTGGATTCCAAAACTTTGAGACATCTTCCTTTGTCTCAATCCTTGACCTCTCATGAATTTACATCTCATTAGTTTTTATCAATAAGTTTAACTCACCTACCGGAGCCTCTGGTTCCAAAGACCAGAGCCTCTGGTTTCACAAATAAGTCAATATTTTCTTAAGTCAAATTTCCAACCAGAGCCTCTGGCTTCCACCTCTTTACAACCAGAGCTCTTTTGGTCTCAAAGAGTTTCCCTCTTCACACCACTTGGACTTCACCATTCACAACCAGAGCCTCTGGTTCTAAAGACCAGAGCCTCTGGAGTCCAAATCCTTGCCACCCATTCATCACATTAATTTTGTTCCCAACCAGAGTCTCTGGTTCTACAAACCAGAGCCTCTGGAGTCATTCTTAGTCATCCACCTATTTCAGTCACTACATCATCAACCAGAGCCTCTGGTTCTCAAGACCACAGCCTCTGGCTTCACCATTTTTTTTGTCACTTTCACCTCATTCATTGCATTCACAACCAGAGCCTCTGGTTCTAAAGACCAGAGCCTCTGGCTTTTCAATCTTTGACTCCTTCATTTCCTTCATCGCATTCCCAACCAGAGCCTTTGAAACAGAGCCTCTAACCACAATTTTTTATTTATTTGAGGGGGAGTTTTAGAAATATCAATACACTTGCATCACTTGAGGGGGAGTAAACGACTTTCACTTTGTGTATATGCATTTTCCATCCAGAGTCTCTAGTTCTACTATCCAAAGCCTCTAGCCACTCAAAATGCTATATAAATATATATTTACACCAGACCTCCTCTGGTTTTATATACTGGATTATCACGTTGAACCAGAGCCTCTGGTTTCTAAACCAAGGCTTCTACCTCATACACATCCAATATTACATCCATGAACTTCTTCATCGATGTTCAACCAGAGCTCCTTTGGTTCCTCACACAATGGATCATGCCTAACCAGAGTTCCTCTGGTTCCATGAAAATAATTTTCATCCTTAAAGTCATCCTAATTGCAAACAATTTTAAAGATTATACAACATCGCAGCTTTTGTGACTAAAAACCATACATCATGGGTTTTTAGAAGACCAAAACTTCGTAATTAGTATTAATCTTACAATTAGATGAGATTTTAAATTATTTTTGGAAACAGCTCCTCTAGCTCAATCATAATAATTTCATTACTAAAACTCGTACTAATTGAAATTTTTTTTTCAAGATTATACGAAATTGCAGCTTTTGTGACTAAAACCTATACAACAAGGGTTTTTAGAAGACCAAAACTTCGTAATTAGTATTAATCTTACAATTAGATGAGATGTTAAATTCAAAATTATTTTTTTGGGAAACGTCTTCACCAAGATATTATTTGAAATATTTCTTTATTTCAAATAATGCATGACGTCGTCATCACCATGCGCCTGACACCATACAGACTGTTTTCCACAAGCCGTTTCACCTTTTCACCCTTTAAAACCCCCTTTTGACATGTGTCATCTAACATTAATGGCACGTACTATCACGACGGCTCACGTTCTTCCCATCCTATCATATACACTTACCCGCCTAAAATTTTCATGATTATTTTATTTTAATAATCAAAGAAACCGTTTCCCTTCCCCCCCCCACCACCCCCTACCCATTACCCCCTACCCTCAACTCACCTATAAATACCCTTCTTCCCCATCTCTTACCTCTTTACGCTTTCAAAACCTGCAACTATCTACTAACGAACACCAAACCAACATCTTCCACGATAATGGCTTCCTCAGCTTCTCACGAATCCAATAAACAACGACAGCCAAGTCCAATCAACAGGCACTGACAGCCGCGTACTGATCTTCTTGCCCATGAAACCCAACAATCACGCAATAGAACTGCGAAACACTCTCTTTGATGACAGGTTTTCCATTATGATAGAATTCTTCAAGAACTGCATCCTTCTCCCCGCTCTCACACTCGTGGACACAGCCGTACCATTAAGAAACGTTCAACAGTACTAGCAGAACTGCGAATTTCACCCTGACAGTCATGGAATCATGGGGGATATGGACGCTCCAAATGACATGATATGCTCGCTCAAAATATAGTGAACTAAAGTGGCTAGGGTGTTAATGTATTCCCACACGAAAGGAACTCGGCATTGCAAAATACGACGAACCACCATCTTCGGAAGACATTATCCGATTCCTCAAGATGCTCGGGTACAATCGTGACATTCGCAACCTTTCAGACTTCAAAAGACAATTCCTCCCGCCAATGTGGAATTTGTCCTTTTCAATCCTCAACCGATCCCTAACCTGTAAACTAGGTTCCCTTGACCAAGGAAATCTCAACATAATGACGATAATGTACGGGCTTTTCTTCAACCTCAATCTCGACTACACCTTCCTCATCTACAATGAGATTCATGCGGCCGTGATCAAAAAATGCAAACTCCAAGCCGCAGGAAAGCCCCTCTCAGTAGTTCCCTTTCCCCGCTTCCTTGCCCTCTTCATTGGGGATGCAATGAGAAAGCACAGACTATCTGCTACGGAGCCATTCACCCCGGTCTATAAGATGCATGGACACCGACCAACCCTCTCGAAGGAGGGCTATAGCATCAATCAATCGTTGTCCCAGGCTATGCTTACTGTCATACCATTGACAAGTGAGGTACGCCAAGCCTATGAATGCTCCATGTTGTCCCAAGAACCGAGGGCAGCTATCCAGAGCACTTAGAGCCGTCCCCCTCTCCAAGCGAGGGAGCATGAGAGTCATCTTCATCGGATGATGAAGATGATGATGATGATGATGCTACTCGTGCCTCTCCTGGCCTTTCTCATACTATCCCTACCGCACATACCCAAAGGGCAACCACATCCACTACCCCTGGTGATCAAAGCCACAGGGGTATTGAAAAAGGACGACCCAGTCCAATCCCAAACCCAGCCAGCCATCCAGAGGCCATTCTTTGGGCCTCTGGAGATGAACAAGCCGAGGAACCACATCACCCATCACCCCTCTCTCAACAGAGAGGTGATGAAGAGATAAGAGCCCCTTCGCCTCAGGGCTCGCCACATCCATTCACACACAAAGAAGCATGTGTTACTTCTGATGTTGAACCTATAGATCGTTCAGAGCGATCTTTCCTTAGTGCACCACCCCCTCGGTATTTGATCTACCGAAGGGGACACACATCCACTTCACTTACTCAGACTCTAAAGCTGAGGAAGAAGAAGAGGGTGTAGCAACATCACGAGATAGCTCCTCTCTCGAGGGCTATCAAGGACGTGATAGAAGTCCTTCAAGGCCTACATTTACACAAGCCCGAGAAGGCGCCTCAGAAACAGAGGCACAACCTGCAGCATCTGTTGCTGCAGGGGTTACCCCACTCGCTGATCTGGTCACCAAGGCTGAGTTACAAGCCTTTGTTGATACAGTGATGCGGTCCTTGGATGACCTTAAACTCATCATACAAGGGATTGTGGACAGCCAACCCTCCACCGATACCTCAGACCTTGTGCAATCCCTTGCAATTCTCCAACACCACCTTACCCAAATCGACACCCAAACCCAAACAAACGCAACCCGCCTCCAAATACTTCAAAAAACCATCACCTAGCACCACAATACTAACACCTCCCTGGCCACCCAACGAAACCAAGTCATCATCCAATCCCTCGCCACCCTCATGGCTCAGGCAACTGAGACCGATGAAAATCTCACCTTCATCATATCCCAACTCCAAACCATCCTGCGCCACCTTCATACCCTTCCCACCACCATATCCCAAATACCCCCAACCCCATCCACATCCACCTCATCAATAAATGAAACCCTCGCAACCCTCACCACCCAACTGGCCACCATACAAACCACCCTTACCCAACTTACAGCCACCATACTTGCGCAAATCCCACAACCTGCCCAACCTACACCTCCCTCTGCAGGCCCATCATTTGATGAAGCGTTTACATCCTTCACTGCAGAGGTAAGAGACCTTATAACAAACCTTCCCCATCCTCCATCATCCGCTACAACCTCTGTGCCCTCCCCACCACCTACAAGCATAGACTTTTCCACCAGAGCCGACCTTCGGGCTCTGTCCAAGGCACTAATCTCATCCTTCAATAAGATCAGTGCAAAGTTTCCCTCCCGATCCGTTGAACCTACCTTAGCGCTGAGGAAGAGTCTTCTCCAATAACAAGACTGCACAGACACTCTCCTTCGCACCATGGAACAACGACACAACAAGGATCGGGTGCATACTCTTGCTGACCATATTCGACTGTGGAAAAAGAACAGACCGAGAGCCTCTTGCTCGTCTAGCCGCCACCTAAAATAACGAAGACATGATGATCCAGACCCTGATGATCAAGGTTTTGGACCTCATGAGGGGGAGAAAGAGGTGGCGGCTACACAACACACTCCATCCGCTGCACCACAACAACCATCACCCACACAACCATCACCCTCAACTCAACAAACCCAAGCTAGGGAACCAGAGGCTTTGCCCTCTGAAGATGTACATAATGTACATATTCCTTTAACTACAACCCCGACTGAACCCATCGTGTTGAGCTCTTCAACCGATGAAGAACCTACTACCCCACCAACTCAAATAAACCAACCCCTTTCTTCATCACCCACATCAAACCTACCCTTAACTCCTTCAACAATACCTCGTACCACTCAAACCTTCACCCTTTCCCCACAACCAGAACCTACAACAAACCAACCATCACCAGAACAACCACAAACCCCATCAGAACCCCATACACCAAAAATAACTCAAGCTCAAACTGATGAACCTCAACCATCCCCACTTCCCATACCGAAATCCAAACCGATACACAACCCCTAACCCAAACACAACCCCCAATCGAAGCAACCTCGGTGTAGGCGGACATTCCCTCTTCTTCAAGGCAACCACCTCAAGGCCTGGTAGAGGAAATAATTCAGAATATGGAGTCGTTGAGGAGACATCCAGAGATACGACCAAGGGAACCCATCATGATGGAGAATATCCATCAACACATGTATCATGATCGCGATGAAAGCTTGTCCCTCAATCCTCCAATCCTATCACCAGAATCCATGGACCTCCAACACCATCGATTTGTTAGACAGACTACTCAATCACCACAAGCTATCTTCTCAACTGATGGGATAAGGAGAGTGATGTATATAAAAATGACCTTCGCCAACAGAGCTATAAGATACATCGAGTACACGGTAGAGAGAGCTCATGGTAAGGTCAGGGTCTTCAATGACAATGACTTGATCAATCTCAACCCCTATGACTTGATCGACCTCTATGGATACACGGCTCAGCGACAGGATCAAGGAATAAGATTTGGGGTGGCAAACAGAGCGATAGTGAAGATGATGGAGACCCTGGTCAAGCACAGAGCCAAGAGTGATTTTCAAATTGCTCTTCAATTGGGTATCGAAAGACTTTCCTGCACCCCACCGAATGAAGACTTTCCTGGCCTACAGGAAAAGAGATCTGCCTCTATCTTAACTCAACCCGAGCTCGAACTTGTCTTCAAGAACGAGTTTGGGGCAAAGAAATTTTTCAGACTAACTGAAGCATTCAAGTACTCAACCAATACACTTGAATGGTTTCAGAGGGTCATCAGAGAGAGACTGGGTAGATCCCATGTGCCAAGAGAAGATGGGAATCAACTCATTCATGAGATATCAACAGTCCTCAACTATCGAAGACTGCTTCTGCGCTTCTGGGATATATCTCAAGGTAGATCATGAATGGAGTGTTTAAATATTATTTTTTTGCCTTGTTATAAATGTCTTTGTTTCCAGTATTGTAAGAAAATTCATCATCCAATGAAAATTTGGAGTTTGATGCTTTTCTTTAGATTAGTCTTTGTTCTTCAATTCTGTTCATAGACTAGTATATGTTATTTCATTACTTAGGGGGAGATTGTTAAACCCCATAGTTCATAATGTAAAAAGTAATAAAAAAAATAAGTGATGAAGAACCAGAAGACCGATGAAGACATCAAGGCAGAAATGACTAAGTCTGGAGTTCAACCAGAGGACCGATGGACAGACCAAGCATGCGATGGAAAGAGCATTCTCATTGATCCTCTGGTCATCAACACTTAGAAGATTTTCCAGCATTTCATCCAAGCATGCAATGAAGAATCAAGGATACGGATGAATTCATCACACCATGAATGACAGCTGGAGATGACATGTCGACAGCTAGATTTCGAGTTTATCTTAATAATAAAGCTTATCCATAGAAAAGATAAACCTTATCTGTTATTAGAAGATTAGCTAGAAAGTAGCATTGAATAGTTATCTTCTCATTAGCAGGTTAGTATAAATAGGTGATCAAACCTATTGTAAAAAGTGTCGCCAAGAATTGTATTTACGTTTTCTCTTCAATAAAAGTGAAACATTTGACATACAAGATTATTCTTAATTGTTTACAATTTGTTCTTGAATGTTCAATACTTTCTTCATAAAATCACTATAATTTGGTTATTTATAACTGAATTATTAGTGTTATTAAGAGATCAGGGATCAACATCCAGTAACTTCCTTACATCAAACAACTCACTTTCAGATTTATGCATTATAGCTGTTAAGTCCTCAATATGTTTGTTCAACCTAACTGTCTCTTCTGGATTAGCACAAGTTTTCATCAGATCACTCATCTTTTCTTGCAAAACTCTCTTTTCTTCTTTCTCTCTCTCAAGATAGTTAGTCAGACTTATTGTCCACGATATGTTCCTGTTTAGCTCAAGATTTAGTTTATTGTACTTCTCTTTAAGCTCTATGTAATCTCTCTCGTACTGAGCTGCCATTTTAAAAAAAATTGATTGATCAGATATAGGATCTATGCAGTGAAATCAGTAAAAGAAATCAGGAACAATTAAGCTCAAAAAGATAAATAGAAAAACACTAAAAACTGATGAGAAATCAGATAATTGACAAAAAACTGTCAGAAATTAGTAAAAACTGTCAAAACTGTTGAAAACAGTTAAAAACTGTTAAAAACAGTCAAAGACAGTTGAAACTGATGAAAATCAGTTTACGCGACAGAAAAATAGTTCAAAAACTTTCTCAACCAGTTAAAAACACAAAAACCAAAAAACAGATAAACGAAATGATCCAAAATTAAAATCTAAACAAAAATAAAACTCAAAGACAAAACCAAAAACAAAAGATCTCAACAAAACAGTTACTAAACTAAACAAAAATAAAAATCGTGTCAAGGGAATATCTGGACGGCGCCCTAAAGACTGTTCAGGACAATTTTGATGCACAAATGGCGAGTCTTAAAAGACTTTTGAAGGGGAAGGAAACTGTAGAAGAAGAGCAACCAATTGCGCCATCACCACCACATGTACCTGAGCCGTCAGTACAAGAACAAACAATGGACGAACTTAAATCGTTGTTATGTGCAAAATTGATGGCATCTCAAAATCCCGATGTTGATGATGCAGATTTGGTTAGCCTCTTGAGACAACAACTAGAAGTTAACCCTTTTGTTCGAGCCTCAGAGTTTTTGGCTTTTCAAGATGTGGTTACTTCTAGCTTCTCCAAAGTTAGCAAGTTGATCACATCTAAAACCCAAGATCTAAAAAGTTCAATGGATGCCCTTGCTGAACGGGTATCTACTTTAGAAGAAACTTGCAGGTCTCAGGCCATATCTCTTAAACGAAGGCATGACGATCAGGATAATCCAGATAGTCATGAGGGGGAGAGAAAGAGACAGAGATTGGCTGAGATGTCTGAACAAGCTGCAAGGGGTGAGGACGAGCCAACTTCTCAAGACGTTATTGCTGAAGCTTCTGCCTCGAAATCTGTTCAGGAAAGAACAATGAGGCTATTGTGGTTGAGGATGATGAAGAAATGGAGACAACTCCTATGATCGAGCCAATGGTTGAAAAGTCGGCGGACTCCACAGTAGAAACAAGGATGTTATTGAACTTGTCTGCCAATGTAGATTTCAACGATGTGTTATCTACTACTCTGGGTGGAGAGCAAGATTTTGGAGAAGATATTGACAACATTGACGAGTCGACTGGGATCTATTTTGACTTTGAAGCTGATATTAATGATGAAGATCCAGTTTTTCCTGTTCAAGAATACCGTCAAACTATTCCAGAATCTTCCACTGCAGATATACCTGATGTATCAGACATTCCTGCTCCAAGAGAACATGTTGATCCTACTGAAATCTTCACTAAAAATTATGTGCCATTCCATATCAGAGCAAATTTTCCTGGATACGATAGAGCAAGAGTCCGAGAGCCATACTTAGAAGATGTCTACTTTGGAATTTTTATCCATCATCGAAAAGTTCTAAGTGGTGATAAAGTACTTGGTATTCATCGTCAGACCAAGGACTACCGCTTAGAATAAAAACACCTTTTGAAAGCCAAGCGCCAACCGATAAGTGAAGTACGTACCCAACATCGGATCGTCACGATCAAACAAATTGATGCTCAAAAGCTTCTAAGGATCTGGTATCCTGTCTTTACTGTAACTAGACAGGATGGTCAGATCTGGAGATCCAGCGAAGCAGATTTTTCAAGCTTGTATTTGGAAGATCTTGAATATATGTACTTTGAAATTAGAAACATGACGAACAGGAAGGAGGGAGAACTGATTGCCCTTGAAGCTATTAAGAGATTTATGAAATGTCATGTGAAGCTGGCAATGGTTATTGATGTTCAAATGGGACTTGAAGACAACCAAAGGATCATCAATCTGAAAAGACCGGATCAAGATTTAGAAGATATTGATGCTTATCATGTCTACATGATCCTTGAAAAGCCAGAGTTCGGGGTAATATATTTTTCTCAACTTCAAGTAAAGATATTCATGAGATTTAGTGAGTTGAACAAATATTCTGATGGTACGATAAAGTTGGTGAGAGGGGCGCTTGACTTGAAAAGGGTAGAAAATGACAACGCTGCAGAATCTGAGAGGATGAGTTCCAAAGAAAGATACTTGTTGATCAATGCTATAAATTTGCTCGAGGAAAAGATTCAGTACAGGAACGCTCTGAGAAGATTAGAGAAAATTCTTGGACTTCGAAAGACAAAATTTACAAGAGTCCAAACTTGAATCCAAAGGGGGAGAATGTTGGGTTTGAGTAAGAGCTTTAATGTTGTATTCAAGTTTCTCCTTAGTTTACTTGCTTTGTAATATAGTAGCTTTATCATTTCCTTAGTATAAATAGTATTTTCCTTGTAATTGTCATTACCAAGTCATTAGCAGAATTGTAATAAAGATTAGAGCTGTAATTTCTCTCTCTCAATCAAATCAGTAACATTTGATGATCTATTCTTTCTACTATTCTTTTCATCTTGTTCTTGAAGATTGTATCATTTTTGTGTATGAATCTTGGACTCCACAGTAGGAATGCGTATCATTTTATAATCTTGTCAGCTTCGGTGATGAATACAAAATCCTTTGAAGAACTTTCTCTCTCTACATTCTATTCTGCCATTTTTGATTTGATTGTGAACTTGAAATTGAATGATTGTTTGAATCTGGGAACATCACAAGATCAAGAACACAAATTATATTTTGAATAGTCGGTTGTCTATTGATGGATAACAAAAGTACAGAGTATTCTTAAGAGTTGCCCAATGTCTACAAGTGATTACAAAGATATGATCAAGACTAACTATCACAAACTAACAAGGCATCTATATATACCCTTTATTGAAAGCATGTAAACTAGTCTTGAATACAACATTTTTAACTCACATATTATAAAAAGTGAAATTTTTGTGTGATTGTATTCACCTCTCCTCCTCCTTCCGGTTCTACAAATTGTTATCTTTAAACTCTTGTACATCCGTCTGGGATCAACAACAAATGATTGAATTTTTGGAATATGAACACAAAGACTTTTTGATGTTTTCCTCAATCTTCTTGATTTGACTCATTAATTTGGTTCATTCATCAAAATTAGAATTTAAATCTTTTTCAAGAGCATGATTTTTTTGTAAATTTGACTCGTGCATTTTTGTCTTTACAAACTAGATAGATGGTCATTTGAGAAATTTCCTGATTAATCTCTTTGACTTTAAGCAAAAATCCATTTTAAGCTTTTCCATAGATCTATAAAATTAATTGTAATCTAATTGAACAAAACAAATTATGAATTATTACATAGAGAAAGAAACATGCACGTATGAGATGTCAATGGAGTGTCAAATGCATGTAAGTTTTTATATACGAGTTTGTAGTGAAAAAGCCAAATCGTGTCTCATTTGGAATACAAATACGTTAAAAACCAATCGGTCATGTGCACATGCACCCCTCTATATTTTTCAAGAATTATGATCGTGATGGCTTCACGTTATTTTAACGTGAATATATATTAATTTATTATAACAAAAAGTTTATTTGGAAACAATTTAGGGGTGTTAATGATTCGTATATTTAACCGGGCCGGGCCATTCAAGCCATCTCGGCATAGGGACGGCTTTTCAAACTCTTATCAGATAAACGTTTTATGGGTGTCATTTATCTTATCAGGTGAGCATGAGAAAGACTGATAATCTTACCCGATAAGAAACACATCAATAACTAAGATATATTACCCGATAACTGAGGAGAAGACTCACCTGGTAAATGCTTATCATGTAAAAAAATGCTTATCAACAATCATTTTGATGGACGAGAATAAAACCCAATAAAGTGAGTGTGGTGACTCTTGCTAGTAAGTGTTTATCCAGTAAACGTTTGGTAAATGGCCCATTAGTAATTTTTGAACACGAGTTCTCAAATATAAAATAAATCTCCTTTTTACTTAAAACAAATGTAAAATAAAATAAAACTTATGGATTCGACGCAAGCCATATAAACTTAACATGCCTATCTTAAAGTTAAACATATTCATATGTTTATATAGCTTAGTCAAAATATGGAGCTTGAGGGGATGAACGAATTAATTGATCTCTAACTAGTTTAAGCCTATGAAGAAGCTAATAAAGCTTCAATAGGTAATAATGTCTAACTCACATATGTTGAACAAGCATTAAGTTCCAGCTCAAATTAATATTGAAAATAGATTTAATTTCGAGCACAATTTTAAAAATCATGTGAATTAAAACCCGACATTATTTTCTTGACATCAACTCGTTAACACCCTTTTATATATGAACTACTACCATAACTTTTTACATTTTATTTTTACTTAATAAAAGCTATAATAAAAATTTTGAACTACATTGGGGATCCTCCTTTATTTTATCATTTTATGTATCGTATACTCGGGTCATGTGAAAATATATGCAAACATTCGCTAGCAAGATGTGGAAGTTTTATTATAAATCAAAGTGAAGAATTTGTATGAGTGTAATTTTATATGAAATTTCAAAATGTATAGAGTATTTTATCACATATAAAATATTTAGTGTTTAGCGTTAAGTATTAAACAGTGATTAATGGAATTAAAGACGAAAAATTGATTGATTATACATAATATAACTGGTTCATTCCATTAAAAGTTCTAAATTTTTATTTCGGATTAAATTGGCAACAATTAAACTTCATTCCCATTTTTTATTTTCTATCATTCTTGTTTTTATTTTCCGCATAAACTAAATAGCCCCAGTTATCAATTAATTTTACAAAAAGACTTGGATGTGGTTTTTTTTTTAAAAGTTGTTGAAGTCTGAACTTTTACTTCACTTCTAATTAATAG
Source organism: Cynara cardunculus var. scolymus (assembly GCF_001531365.2). Taxonomy (NCBI): domain Eukaryota; kingdom Viridiplantae; phylum Streptophyta; class Magnoliopsida; order Asterales; family Asteraceae; genus Cynara; species Cynara cardunculus. The sequence continues at coordinate 19,886,016 of NC_037544.1, read as the reverse complement.
AGGTGGTGTTGAGGTCTGAGAGTAGAATCACTAAAACTGTTTGTTTTTTAAATTGATAAATATTCCAATTTGTTTAAAATGTCTGTTTTACCCATCAAAAAATTACAGTCTCGAATTTATAAATAAACATATATAATTTCACATATTTATTCATCATCATTGCAAATTTACATCTAAATTATATAATTAACATTCATTTAAATGGAAACATGTCACTAAAGGTATTTAACACATTTAAATTCTATTAAAACCACCAATTAAGAGAGGTGAGAATCGATAGGGTAAGGATCGTTTAAGGTTAATCGATTGACAAAAGGCTTTTATTAAGAATCTGGTGATTAATGAGAGACAAATAAAAAGTTGATTCTCTTATCAGATAAAAATACAATAAAATATATGTGCTTTTGAAAAACTAAAAAAAATCAAACAGTTAAATTATCATACATTTTGAAAAATCAGATAACAAGTTGTTTTTTTAACAACAAAAAAAGGCCCGGGTACGTATTAAAGTAAATTATTTAACTATAAAAGATTTTGAAAATCATGAATCGAATAATAATAAATTACATATATGTTGAATTTATGAAAGAAACCATAAATTAAGGAGTTGCAGTTGACTTGGATTTTGTTGTATCTATCGATGTCCAGAAGAATCGCTTTTTATTTTCAAAGAAACCAGAAGTATCACACTTGTTTTGTTTATGTCCGTCCAAGCACATGACAAAAAGTCAGCACCTACAGCTCGATAATATTAATTTATTTTGGTTTAAAAAAGTTATCCATCCTTATTTTAAAGTGGTTTGTAGTTTAATCTTTTAAACTACGCTTGGTACATAGCATCGAAGAGATAGAACATGACATCATGGACGGATTTATTATAGGCCATGACATAATGCCACCGTATTATTCCTCATCGAATGGTAAGAAAATTTAGGTTTGTAAATTGTGCAATCGTATTAATTTGTTTTTTGTGCCACCATATATATTAAATTATAATGAGAACAAGTTTTATTTGGTAGAGTTGGTTTATAAGTCTTTTATTTCACCCCAGACCCAAGTTCGAATTCAGTTAGTGTCATTTTCTTAGTTAAATGGTGCTATCGTTTGGAAAAAAAATTTGTATATTTGTTTTCTTATAGTCCAATGGTCTCACCATTTAAATTCTTTTCCCAATATCTTTTTCTTATAGTCAACTGGTGTCAACGTTTGAAAAAAAATTCTGGATCCGTCCCTACATGACATGATTTTTTTTACGTACCGTTTTATATGATAAGGGATAACACAAAATATTTTATTTCACGTTTGGCATTATGATACAAAGATTGAAATTTATTTTTTTTTGTTTAGCCAAAAAACTACAATAGGATGAAACATGATGTAACGTAATTAAGAAAAAATTATACTAATCTACTCTCGTTTTATAAATACTAAAAGCGTACTAGCGCAATGCAGCAAGATACATCGTGATTTTAATATTTCATTTTATTATTTATCTCAGTCGACGTTATAATATGGCTTTATGTGATTTTGAGAAAGCGATGGTGTTTTTATTTTTGAATAAAATATATGTTTGAAGATATCATAAAAATTTGACAAAAATATATTGATATTAGTATCAAATTAACTATTT
>NC_037544.1:19880815-19883186 GCF_001531365.2 Cynara cardunculus var. scolymus | reverse complement strand
TAGAACTCAATAATTATCTTAATTATATTTTAGATTTTTTATATTTAAAATAAGATGTTTATCTTGTATTTGATTATGTTTATCTGCAATTAGTTATATGAATTCAGATATGGAGTTATAATAAGTTGTACTTACGCACAATCTACTTCTTTTCTTGAGTTTTAAGTAATATGCATTAATAAATAGTACTTTACGCATAAAAAGTAGTTTTTGTCAAATGCCTTATAATATAGTATAGATTTTTTTTAAATTTAATTTAAGTTTAATAATGAAATAATTTATTTTTGTTTTGATAATATAACATTTTATAAAAATAATAATTAAGTATTCTTTTAGAACTCAATAATTAATCTAATTATATTTTAAATTTTTTATATTTAAAATGAGATGTTTATCTTGTATTTGATTGTGTTTATCTGCAGTTAGTTATATGAATTCAGATATGGAGCTTTAATAAGTTGAATCTACGCACAATTTACTTGTAATCTTGAGTTTTAAGTAATATGCATTAATAAACAGTACTTTACGAATAAAAAGTGGTTTTTAAGAGTTTTTGTCAAATGATTTATAATATAGAATATATATATATATATTTTTATATAATTTAATTTCAGTTTAATAATAAAGCATCTTATTTTTGGTTTAATATTATAAATTTTATAAAGATAATAATTAAGTATTCTGTTAGAATTTAATGATTATACCAATTATATTTTAGATTTTTTATATTTAAAATGAGATGTTTATTCTTTATTTGATTGTGTTTATTTGCAGTTAGTTACACGAATTCAGATATGAGATGAAATCAGATAGGGATGAAATCGTTTAGGGATGAACGGGTTTAAGAGTTTTAAGAGTTTTTAAGAGTTTTAGCCAAATGCTTTATAATATAGTATAGATATATGATGGTATTTGGCTAAGAAACTTAGAGGCAGAATCACATAAAGAATAGGAGTCAACCGCTACATTCTAGAACCAAAAAAATCCTAATTTTTTTAAAAAAAATTAGTAACAGAGGCATGATAAATGACGCGTCTCTTTTATGCATCTTGAGCTTTACAATAAGACGATGTAACACCCCCAAAACTTACATTGCATATAACATATATTTCATTCATAAAATACATGATCAAGCCCACAAAGATCCATAATACAAGAGTCTACAATGCAAAATACACAACTCAAAAATTCTAAAATACATGCTCTTATAACCCATAATATCTATTCTCCAAAACACATCCAGATATGATCTTCATAAATCTAAGCACATAGGGAAATAATCATAGTGTTAGCTCTCATATTCTGTTAATGTAAAAGTATGAAAAAATATTACTGCAAGTGTTGTCAGAAGAGGTTCTACCACAGAAGACAACAGAGGACCAACAACAGAAGATGTTCAACGTTCAAGTCAAAAGTGACAGAACCTCTGTTGTCTATCACAGAGGTTCTGGAAACTGGTCCTCTGTGAACAAAAGCATACAAGTCAAGAATAATAGAACCTCTGTTGTCTCTCACAGAGGTTCTGAAAGCTGATCCTCTGGCATCAAGAGCTTACAAGTCACATCCAGCAGAGCCTCTGCGATGGCTCACAGAGGGTCTGCGAGTTAATCTTCTGTGAAGAACTTCTTTGCTGTTTTACTTAGGTTAATTAGCTGCTCGTGCTTCTCACGTGACTATGTTTGTAATCGACTTTATTTGGATGGCCTGGATCGTTTCACGCGTCTAGGTCATGTCAGAAAAGCCGTTAGAAACTAGTATAAATAGCAGCTTAGGCCTTTGTATTTCAGTGAGCTTCCGTATTGTAATCGTCTCATTTTCAATCAATTGAAAATCATTTGAAGCTATTCTCTCATTGTTCATCATCTTCATTACTGTGTGTTCTTACTCTATTTGTTCTTAATCTGTTTCCGCTGCACTGATTGTTTAAAAGATCATCTAGAGTATTTGATTAATATCAAAACCGAGTTCAAAGGTCCTAACAATTGGTATCAGAGCAGGAATAAAATTCTAATTTGATTTATTCTGTTCTTGGTATTAATCTGCATTTGCTCAAGAACACCAGTCTTCTTCTTCTTCTTCAGGTTACCCTGTTTTACTCTATTCTATCAGTTTCATCTTATTCCTATTTTTTTCTTCTTCTTTCAATGGAAAATCTGGCCAATACATCTTTCATGAGCACTGGTTCTCTATCTAAACCTCCCACGCTTATACGTGAGGAGTACCCCCAATGGAAAGTGCGAATGGTTAATTTCCTGGAAGGAATTCACCCAAGGATATGTGAATTTCTTTATAATCCTCCTTATGTCCCCATGAACTTAATTCCTAGAGTTCCAGCCACTGGAACAACTCCAGAAATTCCCGAGCATTATGA
>NC_037544.1:19879085-19880715 GCF_001531365.2 Cynara cardunculus var. scolymus | reverse complement strand
CCTTTGATTTGGCCTTACTTTTCTTGGAAGAATTGCCAAGTTGTGTCTTATTCACCCTAGAGCTTTGACTCTTAGGATGAGAGACTAAACATTAAGAGTGGTGAATGTGAGTGGATAGAGTATGCATGATATCGAAACATTTACAGAAGGAGACATCACAAGAAACATGCTTAAATTTTTCATTAAATTTCTCAAAGAAGGGTACAGAGATTTTGTTTTTCGAGCCCTTCTTAGGTACGGGTCTCTCATTACAAGATTCCTTTCCTATTCTAGGCTTTGTTTTCAAATTCTTTTTAAAAACCTTCTGTATTGGTCCCTGCACTCACTGAAACAGAAGCATTGTTAGACAGAGGCCATTTGTTCAATTGTTGCCAAGTGTAAATAGGCTTGTTTGTTGTAGAGACAGAGCGTTGAGAATTACATTGTTTTGAATTTCTTTCTTTCCTTTCTCAAGATCAATAGTAGTCTCTACAACTCGTGTAGGACTAACCTTGAGATCTGAGGCATCTTCATGCTTTGCTTTTCCAGAGAGCTCTGTGTTAAAAACCTTTTTAAGAAGAGACTCATTTGCAGAAGGCTCTGTGATAAAAGTTGGAAAGAATTTCAGAGCCTCTGCGGACAATTTTCTTTCAAGAGGCTGACCAAAAGTAGTGTTTTCTTGAGAATCTAGTTGACCAAACTTGAAAATTCTTATATGACCCTGTCTTATAAACTCCCTTGGAATGGAATCCTTCTTTGCAGAAGGTGAGAAGGAATCAATATAGTCTTCATAGGCAATATTTTCCATAGATAAACACGGTTTTGTGTCTGGATCAACAAACAGCCTTCTCCTCTTGAAAATGGGCTTAGTTTTAGAAATTTTGCTTTCCAAATTGTTTGAGGATCTAAAGGTATTCTCTAGAGTCTTGTTTGATTTGAAACCGGGTTTTTTATCAAATTCCGAGAAACCTAGACCTCTTCTGCCTAAATTGACCTTAATCTTTTTGGAAATGTTTTGAGCCTCTTGAAATTTCTTAATTTTTAGCTCTCTGTCAATCACATCCTAGGTGTAAAAATTCTCTTTCTTTTTGAAAGAATTCCTTAACAGAAGTAATATTGCATTTCTCATGCTCCATCTGCCTTAACTCTTCCACCTTAGTTTTTAAGTCTTTTTCAACCTTTGCAAGCTTTTGTTTTGAGGAATTTTCTAAGTTTATATACTTGGATTGCGCTTCTTCGAACATTTTAAAAAATCGATTTCTTTCCTCTGTGAGCAGAATTACTTCTTTTTCACGGAGAGAAAGTTTTTCTTTAAGAYTGAAATGCTCCAAATGACATGAGTCGAGGTTATCGATGATCTCTGTGAAAAGATCAATAGATTCAGAAGAGGAGAAAGTAGAAACCTCTTGGTCGTTCCTGTCAGAGGAGTCTGACTTGATATCTGCCATCCCACAGAAGAGCTCGTCCTCTGTGTCCGAGTCTTCCCACGCGAGAAGACCCTTCTGTTCGTCTTTGTCAGAGGACTCATCAGTTACTAGCTCACTCGATTGAGCTAGCAGATACTTCTGCTGATAGTATTCAGCCTTCTTTTTATAGAAGGCTGCATCTTTAGGACCCCTCTGCGGTGCCCTTGGCCCTTTAGACCAGCAGT
>NC_037544.1:19865152-19877795 GCF_001531365.2 Cynara cardunculus var. scolymus | reverse complement strand
AATCAATGAAGAACACAGTTGATGAATGAAGAACACGAGAGAGAAGCTTCAAATGATTTTCAATTGATTGAAAATGTTTACAATACGATATAGAAGCACAMTGAATTACAAAGGCCTAAGCTGCTATTTATACTCGTTCCTAACGGCTTTTCTGACAAGACCTAGACGTACAAATTAATCTAAGCAGTTCAAATAACGCATATTACAAACAGCCACGTGATGAGCACGAGCAGCTAACTAACCTAAGTAAAATAGTAAAGATGTTCTTCACAGAAGATAAAACTGCAGATCCTCTGTGAACCATCCCAGAGGCTCTGTTGTATGTGACTTGAGAACGATTGATTCCAGAGGATCATCTTCCATAACCTCTGTGATAGACAACAGAGGTTCTGTCATCTTTGACTTGAAAGCTTTGATTACAGAGGACCAGTTTCCAGAACCTCTGTGGTAGACAACAGAGGTTCTGTCACACTTCACTTGTACGATAGAACACCTTTTGTTGTTGGTCCTCTGTGGTCTTCTGTGGTGGAACCTCTTCTGTCAACACTTGCAGTATGTACTTTTTCCATACTTTTACATTAAGAGAAATGAGAGGCAACAACATCTAACACCCAAGATCTTAAAAGTTCAATAGACGCCCTAGCTGAACGGGTGTCTACCTTAGAAGAAACTTGCAGGTCTTAGGCCATATCTCTCAAACGAAGGCATGACGATTAGGATGATCCAGATAGTCRTGAGGGGGAGAGAAAGAGACAGAGATTGGCCGAGACATCTGAGCAAGGTGCAAGGGTCGGTGACGAGCCATCAACTCAAGATGTTATTGCTGAAACCTCTGTCACGAAATCTGTTCGGGAAAGAGTAATTGAGGCTATTGCAGTTGAAGATGAAGATATGGAGACATGTCCAACGATCGAGCCAATGGTTGAAAAGCCGACGGACTCCACGGTAGGAATAAGGATGCTATTGGACTTGTCTGCCAATGTAGGATTCAACAAGGTGTTCTCTACTACTCTGGTGGAGAGCAGGATTTTGGAGAAGACATTGACAATATCGACGAGTCGACTGGGATCTATTTTGACTTTGAAGCTGATATTGATGATGAAGATCCAGTCTAGCCTGTCCAAGAAGAACGTCAGTCTGTTCCAGAATCTTCCATTGCAGTTTTACCTGCTTAAAGAGAACAAGTTATCCAACTGAAATTTTCACCAGAGACTATGTGCCATTCCATATTAGAGCAAATTTTCCTGGATATGATCGTGCATGGATCCGAGAGCCATATCTAGAAGACATCTACTTTGGAATCTTCATCCGTCATAGAAAAGTTCTAAGTGGCGACAAAATTCTAGGTATTCATAAGCAGTCAAAAGAATATCGTATTGAATACCGTCATCTTTTAAAAGCCAAGTGCCTACCCATTAGTAAGTGCATACAAAGCATCGGATCGTAACGATTAAAGAAATTGATGCTCAAAAGTTGCTGAGAATCTGGTATCCTGTTTTCACAGTCATTAGACAGGATGGTCAGATTTGGAGGTTCAGCGAAGCAGACTTCTCAAATTTATATTTGGATGACCTTGAATATATGTACTTTGAACTTAAAAACATGACAATCAGAAAGGAAGGAGAATTGATTGCTCTTGATGCTATCAAGAGATTTATGCGCTGTCATGTAAAACTGGCGATGGTCATTGATGTGCAAATGGGCCTTGAAGACAACCAACGAATCATCAATCTTAAAAGACCAAACCAAGAAATATAAGACATTGAAGGCTATCTAGTCTATATGGTTCTTGAAAGTCCAGAGTTCGGGGTCATCTACTTCGCTCAACTCCAAGTTAAGAAGTTTATGAGATTTAGCAAGCTGAATAAATATTCTGATGGCACGATAAAATTAGTGAGAAGGGCACTTGACTTAAAAAGGGTGATGAACGATAAAGCTGCTGAATCAGAACGGATGAACTCCAAGGGAAGGTATTTGCTGGTTAACGCAATAAATTTGCTCGAGGAAAAGATCCAATATAGGAATGCTCTGAGAAGACTTGAGAAAATTCTTGGACTGCGCAAGACGAAATTCACAAGAGTCCAAACTTGAATCCAAAGGGGGAGAATGTTGGGTTTGAGTTAGAGCGTTAAAGTTGTATTCAAGTTTCTCCTTAGAATAGCTTTATTTTGTAATAGTGTAGTTTCACTATTTCCTTGTATAAATAGTATTTTCCTTGTAATTGTCATTATGAAGTGATTAGCAAATTGTAATCAAGTTTTTCAGCTGTAATTCTCTCTCTCTCTCAATCTAATCATTGTTTGAAGATATTCTTTCTATTATTCTATTCATCTTAATTCTTGAAGATCATATCATGTTTGTATGATTTTGGGACTTCACAAGCTTCATCGTTTAAAAGATGTAGGCTTGAAAGTGGAGCCATAACCCCAAAGTTGAAATTTAAAAACATCTCTTACTCTTCAAAATGTGTGCCGCAAGTTGATTTAAAACGCATACAGAAGACAAACGAGATTTTTTTTGGCTCTACAAATCTCGAACATCCTAATACTGAGAATGAGGCTGTCAAACCTGAACCAGATGAAATCAAGAGTTCATCCATAGGAAATTTTCTTAAAACTCTGGATCCAAAAATATTGGATGACTCCACATAAACGATAAGACTGGCTTTCGAGCAAGACTTGCTTGAAACCTTGAATTATCCTACTAAAGGTCATGCAAATACTTCTGAGTGTAACTCCTCGGTAACTTTTGAAGGTCCAACAAAACTAAAGGCGGACGAAGCTTCTAGCTCATGCATACGAGGATCTCAAGCTCTTAATGATACTTCTATATTTCGATATTCACACAAGGATTTTCTTGACTCTGACTCTGAGTCAGAGGTGGACTCGTTTAAGGAGAAATTTAAGACAGAGGTCATTGCCAAAGAACCAGAGGTTGCAAAACCCCTTATTGAGAAAAAGATTCTCCTAGGTTCTGACCGTGCAAGCATGACGACAAGTGCTAAATCCGCTTCCAAGTTTGAATAAGGTCAAAGAGTGCAAAGTCTGTTTCATCTGCATCAAAGAGCTCAAATTCCAAATCTAAGCCTATTAAATTCACTCCGGAACAAAAGAAAAAATCCGCTGCATGCTCTAACATTAATTCCTCTGTTTTAGAGAGGCCCCTGAAGGCCAAAGGAGTTGGGAAGAAGAAATCAGAGAAGACTCATTCACTGTTAAAACAATCAGATCTAGATAGGAAGTTTGCTAGAACTACCAAGGCTGGGAATGATTGTAATAATTTGTTTTTTAAATATAATAAATCATTTTGTCATTCAAAATGTGTTCATAGTTGTAAGTGTGTTTCTCTGCTGCTTAAGTTAAAGCAACACTTCTCTGATTCTAACTGTCTACTCTCTGGGTCGCCAAGGACTAAACCCAAGAAGACCAAGAAGAGAAAGAAGGCTCCCAAAGCCAAGTATGGTAACCCAGGCGTAGAGACGAAGCCTCTCCCAAAGCTTAAAGAGCTATCCTATGTTTCTAATCATCAAGGACCCATTGTGAAATGGGTACCTAAATCCCTATAATTTGTTTTGTAGAAGCCGCATGTGGATATTTGGTATCTTGACTTCGGATGCTCAAGACACATGACCGGCAATAAGAGGTTGCTCTCCTTATATTGAGAAAATATTGGAGGAATAGTGACCTTTGGGGATAACAAGCAAGGAGAAATAAAGGGATATGGGGATCTACTACAAGGTAAGGTTTCTGTCTCTAAAGTTGCTTATGTCTCTAGGCTTAAATATTATCTTTTGAGCATAAGTCAACTGTGTGATTCTGGCTACAATGTCAAATTCCAAAAGGAAGCTTGCTCCATTATGTAAGAATTAGGTCAGGAGTTGCTAAGAGCTAAGAGAAAAGGCAATCTGTATCTCATGATTTTCTCACCAAGAGACAACTCAGAGACACTCTCTTTCGTATCTCGCTAGAGTGAAGAAGCTTGGCTCTGGCACCACATGCTATCTCATCTTAATTTCCAAAATATAGAGAAGCTTGTGAAGAATAATCTGGTTGACGAACTTCCTTCCATAAAGTTCGAATAGGACCATCTCTGCTTTGCATGTGAAATGGGAAAGCTCAAAAGAGCATCCCACAAAACTAAGACAGATGTGTCCTTTGTTAGACCTCTGCATATGCTTAATGTGGATCTTTGTGGTCCAATCTCTGTGTAGAGCATGTCTGGTAAAAAGTATATCTTAGTCTTAATTGATGAATACTCACGATATACCTGGATTGAGTTTGTAAGGTAGAAATCAGATGTCCCAGAGCTGCTAATCAAATTGATGACCAAGATTCAAGTCCTTCTACAAAGCAAAATTCAGAAGCTAAGAAGTGACAATGAAAAAGAGTTCAAGAACGCCAAGATTGATGCATACTTGGACACAGAGAGAATAACTTAGAATTTCTCTGCAGCATGGACACCACAACAAAATGGTGTCATAGAGAGAAAGAATCGAACTCTGGTCGAAGCTACACGAACAATGCTAGCCAGCTCTGGTCTTCCAACCCGTTTTTGGACAGAAGCAATCTCGACCGCCTCCTTTATTCAAAATAGAGCAACGGTGGTAAAGAGACACATGAAGACACCTTACGAACTAATCAACCAAAGAAAGCCTAACGTTAAATTTATGCATGTCTTTGGTTGCAGATGCTTCATCCTAAATGATCGAGATCAACTTGGCAAATTCGATAAGAAGGCAGATGAAGGAAAGTTCCTTGGTTATTCCATAAAATCCAAGGCATACAGAGTCTTCAATCAACAAACCAAGACGGTCATGGAAAGCATCAACGTCTCGTTCGACGATAAAGAAATAGTGAATTCAAAGTACATCAGCTCTAGACTCGAGCTTAACAAACAAACTTCCAATTCTCAAATGAAGTCAAGGGAATTGGAACTCAGGCTCCTATTTGAAGACTTCTATGGCGATGAAGACATCTCTGTACATCCACCAAGAGATGAATCTGCAAGTGTAAGTGAAGCACCATAAACGACAAGTACATCTGACTCTGGTCCTTCACACACCTCTGCTTCCTCTGGTGATCATATCCATCCACAACCAGAGCAAACAAGCTCTTCACCAGAGCCCAATCTTGTAGAGCCAGAGCGTGAAACCTCTGGTTCCGCACCTGGTTCCTCTGTACCATCATCCGAGGGGGAGCAAGCAGAACCATCTTTGCCATCAACGAGCTCAATTCCAAACATGCCTATGGAACGTGATCAAACGTCCCCCACTTCTGTATCTGTCCCATGAACAAGATGAACAAAGGATCATCCTCTTCACCAGATCATTGGTGAACCTTCAAGTTGTGTAAAGACACGGGATGCCAAAGCTAATGAATGTTTATTCGTAAACTTCCTAAGCATGGTAGAGCCTAAGAAAGTACATGAAGCCCTACAAGATCCTAGTTGGGTCGACGCCATGCAATAAGAGCTCCAACAATTCAAAAGGAATAAGGTATGGACTCTTGTACCGTTACCAAAGGATAAAATTGCAATTGAATGTAAATGGGTTTTCAGGAACAAGAAGGATGAGGATGGGATTGTAGTAAGAAATAAAGCTAGGCTCGTAGCAAAAGGCTATTGCCAGGAAAAAGGCATAGATTATGACGAAACCTTTGCGCCAGTAGCAAGGCTAGAAGCTATACGCTTGTTCTTAGCCTTCTCTGCTCATAAGGGATTCCGAGTCTATCAAATGGACGTTAAGTCAGCCTTCTTGAATCGTAAGCTGAAGGAGGAAGTCTACGTTCAGCAACCTCCGGGGTTTGAAAGCTCCACACACCCAGAGTACGTCTACTTCTTGGACAGAGCTCTGTATGGACTTAAGCAAGCACCTCGAGCCTGGTATGAACATCTCTCGTCTTTTCTCTTGTCTAATGGCTTTGAAAAAGGTAAAATCGATACAACCTTTTTTTATTAAGAGGTATAAATGTGAGATGCTGTTAGTACAGATCTATGTAGACGGCATTATCTTTGGTTCAATGAACCCGAGGCATTGTGATAAATTCTCTGTGTTGATGAAGAGCGAGTTTGAAATGAGCATGATGGGAGAATTGACCTTCTTCCTTGGCTTACAAGTAAAACAGAGGGAGGATGGTATTTTCATTAGCCAAGCCAAGTATGTCTTCGACATATTAAAGAAATACCAACTCCATAACTCTTCCACCATGAGAACACCAATCGCTATGGGAACTAAGCTTGACACAGATCCATCTGGAAAACCGGTGAATGTTAAGACTTATCGTGGAATGATTGGATCACTACTATACCTCACGACTAGTAGACCAGACATTATGTTTGTCACATGTCTCTGTGTGCGTTTCAAGCAAATCCAAAGAAATCTTACCTTTTGGCTGTAAAAAGAATCTTTAGATAGCTCAAGGGAACTCAATTTATGGGTCTCTGGTATCCAAAGTATTCTGGTTTCAATTTTCTCGCGTACAAAGACTCTGATCATGCAGGTTGTAAACTTGATCGAAAGAGTACATCAGGGAGCTGCCAATTACTTGGGGACAAGCTCATTAGCTGGACCTCGAAGAAGCAGAATTGTGTCTCTACTTCCATAGTTGAAGCAGAGTATGTAGCTGCAGCCAGTTGTTGTTCCCAATTAATATGGATGAAGACTCAATTCAAAGACTATGGCGTCGAGTTCGAGAAAATTCCAATCCTGTGTGATTCAGAAAGTGCAATCGCAATCACAACTAATCCTATGCAATACTCAAAGACAAAGCATATCGATGTTCGTTATCATTTCATCAAAGACCATGTACAGAAAGGTACGACTGAAATGTTCTTTGTTAGTACAGATTTACAACTTGCTGACATTTTTACAAAAGCTTTTGACGAAAAGAGATTTAACTTTCTGGTTAACAAGTTGGGTATGGTTAATTTTTCAAACTAAGCCAGAGCCTCTGTATGTACTATACAGAGCCTCTGCATCTCTTATGCATACTTTTGTTTTGTTGTTTATAATATTGGTTCATGAGAAAGAGCCTCTACATAGTACATGTAGAGCCTCTTGCTCCAATCCTAGTTGTCTTGTGATATAGAGCCTCTGTATAGCACATATAGAGCCTCTGTACCTTAGCTCCAATTCTTGTACAATTCTTATCACAAATGATCCAAGCATAGTTCAAGGGGGAGCATATAAGAAGAGCTCAAGTCAAGGAGGAGCACCAGATCATGTCAAACAGAGCCTCTGTATGTACTATATAGAGCCTCTACTTCAAAACTTCTTATGATTATAGGACAGAGCCTCTACCTCTAAACATAACGAGTTTTCTACAGCGGACATGTATAGTCCAATCACCAGTCTCTATATGAGATCCTAAGGTATGTTCTTTTTCTACACGTAGTACTCTGGCTCTTTGCAAAACCTCTATTTCACACTAACCAAAGTATTTACACTTGGTAAATTTTTTTAAAATCAAAATAAATTATTTTATTAAGAAGGCGTACGGTTTTTATTTTTAAATTTTTATTTAGCTGTCATTTACAAGACGCATCACCGCCTGTAAGTTTAATTTTTCAAACGCGAGAGGCGCCACTTGCAGCTGGCAGTCCACATGGCGCTCCCCCACAGGCTGTGTAAAAACCGTTTCAGTTTAAAACTGACGATTGGGGCGCTAATACTTAAGTACTTTTTATTTTTTTCTATTTAAACAATTTTTACCCCCAAATTACTTTTTACACTTTCAATGAAATCACAAAGAAATCGTCGTCTTCAAGCTTCCTCCCGCCATTGTTACACCTTCAAAGCTCTTAAACCAGTATTCAGAGATCGATTCAGTCATGAAAAGTTCATCCCATCTATCGAGTAAGTTCCTTAAACCCTTCTCTCAAACCCTTGATTAGAATCAAGAACTGATTCTTGAAACCCTAACCTTCTGTAAACCATTCTTTTTCCCAAAAACCTGCAACCATGTCCTCTTTCGAGTCAGGAAACTCCCAAACACATACCACAACCCACAAAACTGTTGAGGACACCAGTCAAAACCTGGTTCCTCTTCCTATCAAACCCAATAACCATGCCCTTCACCTCCAACTTGAAAAAACTTCGACCAAAAATACCATCCCATCATCAACATCCTCCAAAATCACTTCCTAAACCCTGCCTTGACAAATACGGATGACCTTGTACCTGAAAGGTATATTCAAGAATATTGGCAATCTTGTGCCGTAACCGAATCTCAAAGAGGAATCATTGGAGATTTCTATGCCTTTGCCGCAAAGGAATTTGTTACTGTTCACATTTCAAGGTCCTTGTTTTCGTGGGTTCTTGAAATCCCAGCGAAAACTGACATAGAGCTTTCGAGTACGCCCCTCTCCCATCTGGGGACGAGATAGTGGCATTTTTGAAATTTTTGGGGTACAACAAGGCAATCCAGTACCTGTCACAATATCACCGTCAATACCTACCACCAAGGTGGAACTCACTTTTCACATTGGTCAACAGATCACTAACAGGGAAGATTGGGAGCCTCGACATGTGCTCAAAAAATGTTCTTCAAACGTATATGGTATCTTCCTCGACTTATCTCTCGACTACTCCTTGATACTCTACATAGAGTTCAAGGTTGTTGTGGCCAAGAAATGGCCAAAGGAAGACAATTGCCATCCCTGCTATTTCCACGGTTCTTGGGTCTTCTTCTAAGACTTGCTATCGACGACAACAATATTGATGTGGGTCGTCTACCTACTCACAAGGTCAACGTGCTCACTCAATACCGGCCTACAGTTAACAAAGAGGGATATGCAGCAAAGAGGCCAATCCCAAAGAGGCTCATGGGTTATATGAAGACAAAGCAGATCAGAAGAGCATACAAACATACACACCAGACACTAGAACTAGTGTCTCGAACCCCGGTACGCATAGGAACAGCCGATGAAGATGAGTAAACTGAAGACACTTTAAGGCCTCAAGCAGAGGGAGAGATGATGAGAGCAGAAGAAGAGAGGGTAAGAGCAGAGCAAGCGAGAGAGGAAGAAAGAAAACGAGAGGAGGCGAGGAAAAAGAAATTTGAGAGGGAGAGGAAGAAAAAGGAAGAGGCAGATCGAGCAAAGCAAGAGAGATTGGCTGAGCTTGCTCGTATTAGAGTAGAGGAGGAGCGAGCAGAAAAAGCTCGCCAGGCAGAGATCGCTCGTCTGAGGGAAGAAGTTCGTCAAAACTTGGCTCAATCCTCTAGTCCATACCAAGGGGATGATCAAGAGCACTACGACGATGCTGCAAGGTCTTATACAAGTGAGGAAAATGAGGAAGAAGAAGAAGAGAGTGAAGAAGAAGAGAATGAAGAAGAAGAGAGTGAGGAAGGAGAGGAAAACGAAGAGGAAGAAGAGGGAGGAGCTGCTGCAGCTGCTCTCCCTCAAGGCGAGCCAGAGCAGCCTAGGCTAAATAGGCATACTCGTTTTACCACCCCAACTCCCAGTGTAAACGAATCATCTGACTCCGATGGTGGAGACACAGAGGTCATTGAAACAGAGGTGCACACCTCGAACCCAATCCAGCCTTTCCAACCAGAGGTCTCATTTGCCTCTGGTTATATAAGCCAAAAGGAAGCTTCACCACAGAGAACACCCTCTCATAAGGGCGAAACCTTTGAAAATATAAGTGATATGTCTCCCCATATCACGCCACTTTCCCATACAGAGGAATTTGTTTCCTCTGCCCGTGTAGACTCCCAACCTTGTTCAGAGCAAGGAATAGGTGCACAAGGTTTGGAGACTCTCAACCAGTCTCTTAGTCCACTCATGGAGAGTCATCTGGCTGGCTCTGAACCAACTTTGGATACTCTCCCTGACAGAATAGAGGTAGTGAATTCTCCTCAAGGAGAACCACAAGGATCCTCTGGAAGTCCTTCCCCGACCAACATCAATAAAGTCGGGAATGAAGGCGTCCCTGGAATGGGGACTCAATCTGGCCCATGTGTTGAGCCAGAGGTTACACCACCTGCATATGTCACAAGGGAAGAGTTCCATTCCCTTTTCACCTCTATGCGGTGCTCCTTGGAAGAGCTAAAACTCATCATGGCCCGTCCAGAGCCATCTTCTTCTGCACCTGCTCAGGATGAGATACGAGCATCCTTGGCAGTATTGAGAGCTGAGTCTTTGACAAATGCTTCTCGTCTCGATACGTTAATAGAATTGACGACATGCAATGTAGAGACCATGCAAAAGGTCATAGCATCTTTACAGAGGGGTGAAGCGTCAACTTCCGATGATGCACAGGCGATCATTCCTCTGAATGTACCTATGGATTATGTCACACAGAGCGCAATGAATGCTCTGTGTGACAAACTTCTGCAGAAGGTGGCGGCATTTACTTCAGATTTCAATAGCAAAGCCATAGAAGCAATGGAGGCCATCAATGCTAGTCTGGCCAGATTCAATTACTGCTCGGACGATGAAATTCGAAAGGTTGGGGATGCAGTCGACGAACTCCTCAAAGTTATTAAGGAGAGGATCAAGTCAATGCCTCGAGCAGAGGACCAGAGGCCAAAGCAACGAATGGATCCATCTCTTTGTGCTTAACCATCGTAGAGGAGACGACTTGACGATGATGAGGACCTAGACGTGTCTAGTCCTCAAAATCGTCAAGAGGGGGAGAACTATCCTACAACCATTCCAAGTGCAACACCTATGGCTGCCCCCTCTGCACAAACGTCCTCTGCCCCTCGCCAACCAGCTCAAGATCCTTCAAGGTAGAGGACATAGAGCCAACCAATGCCAGATAATGCAGAGGCGTTTCACAAAGGAAAGATGCCCATGGCATCTCAGATAGAGCGAGTCGAGCTACAAAAGACTACAGAAGTGATAGATCTTCTATCTGTCTATAGATCAGATGATTCAGACCTGGCTCTGTCCACATCAATAGAGTACACAATGGACATGGCTGCTCCTACGACCAGAGAATAAGAAGAAGAAGAAGAGGTGGTAGCTGTGAATGTCGCCGATCCGTCATTTTTGCACATTCCAGTTGCCATTCCTCTAGAAGAAGTCACTATTGCTGCTCCTCCACCACATCAACATACACACAAAGCTAGGTTCCCTGCTCAAGGGACCAGGGTTGTCACTTTTGCTATGAGGCAGCGGGTACCTGTCAAGCCAAATAGAGCAGACTTAGAAGACACAACTAGTGGGCCAAAAAAGAAGCATCCTTCTGATCGTGTCCAAAGGATCAAGGAAAGTATGGATGCAATGTTCACGCCAACACCCCTTGATAAACCAATTAAGGACAAGGCAGCCAGCAAGGAGATTTACCAGTTCCTCTACAACCTAAGAGAAGAGGCAACGGTCCAGAAGATCAGTCTTCATCCTATAGTTCAAGAGCACATCAAGCAGAGATTCCTAGATCGCTACACTCAACCCATCACTGCAGTACACTTTGTTGATGGAATAAAGCAAGTCCTCGACATAAAGAAGCGTACCTTCGCGCATAATCAGATTGTATTCTACGAGTACATAGTGGAGAGGTCTCGCGGACATATCTGTAGGTTCACAGATTGTGACCTTATTAATCTGAATCCGTGGGATCTTCTCTCTTTATTCTACTTCACAGATCATAAAAAAGGACAAGGGAGTCAAATACGCTGTTGGCAAATCTGCCATACGCCAAACAATAACAGACCTGCTCGACTTCAGATGTAAGTTCGACTTTCAACTAGCTCTGGATCTAGGAGTGGGTCCGCTGACTGTCGCTGCACCAAATGAAAATCTGCAGGTCATCAAAAGCATCCCCTCCTGGACAGTATTGGTGGAACCAGAAGTTGCAGTGGTGTTTTGAAACGAGCATAAAAAGTAGATCTTCTTTCAAGACAACCAGAAATACAAGTACTCCAACTCTACTCTGCGCTACATAAGAGACAATCTAGTCAAGAGCATAGACAACTCCCTAGGGGGAAAGGAGCGAGCCAAAATTATACTAAGGTCGATACGAAATATTCTTGAGTTTTGTGAACTTCTTAGAAAGTTGATTAGACTTCAAAATATTTAGACCTCTTATCTTTTGTAAGTACTTTTGTAACGCCCTAAACCACACATTGCATGTAACACATATTTCATACCAAAGAAATACATATTCATGTACATCCGGGTCCTTTAGTACAAGAATCTACCATCATGACCAAATACAAGGTCCAAAAATACAAAATACATATCTTGTACTACACAACAAAACTAATCATCAAAAGCAAATCTGCAGCCGAATGCATATAAGAAAAGCATTAAATCTTTTCCTTTCTTTTACCTTCTATACTTCCTGCAATACACATTTTAAAATCACAAAACGAGGGTTGGACTGAAAAGTCTAGTGAGCTACCCTAATCATGTAATTGCAGGGTGAAGGATCACCAAAACCTTTATAAAACAATTATTCACATATATTACAAATATATGAATACGCAAAAAGGTAATATCAAATTTCTTTCCACTTTCAAGCTATCCACGTAGCTATATAAATTCCATACCTTTGAACCAATCGGGTTCCATTTAATACCATTTTAAACCTTTTGTTTATCAATTAAGGTTTAAACAAAGATCCAGGCCAAACCTGACGTTTCCTTCTCAATAACATCTAGACTATGATTTCCAATAAGAACCTTGATCCTAAATC
>NC_037544.1:19858699-19864969 GCF_001531365.2 Cynara cardunculus var. scolymus | reverse complement strand
CAAATGGACACCTCTCCTTGATATGCCACCCTTATATCAAATGGACACATCTCCTTGATATACCACCCTTATCACATCATCAAAACATTTATAAAATAATTCCAAATAGACCGCAGTCATTGGAATTATTATCAGTTTGAAAACATTTAAATCAAAACTTTATATTTATGATAAAAAAATAATATTTTCTTTCAAAAACACAAGACATCCTCACAAATCCGGTCAACAAGTCCGGTCAACAAATCCGGTCAACAATCATCCGGTTAACAAGTCCGGTCAACAACCGTCCGGTTTAAAACACTTAGAATAAAATCCACTTTGTCCGGATATCAAGTCCGGTCAACACATCACACACTTGTTGAACGGTTTAACACTTAGAACAATCTCATATTGAATGGATAACAAATCCGGACAACAGTCCGTTCAAGACTCGTCCGATTTAAGACTAAACCGCTCAACACTTAACCGGTTTACCAACTCCGGACAACAAACCGTTCATGACTTGTCCGGTTTAAACTAGTCCGGTCACTAAACCGTTTAAAGCTTGTCCGGTTTAAAATAATCCGGACAATAAACCTTTCAAGGCTTGTCCAGTTTAAGACAATCCGGACAATAAACCACCTAAGGCTTGTCCGGTTTAAATGCTTATCCGGTCACTCTTTGTCCGGATAAACACTTGGACAATACAAATTCATGGTTTCTTTCCAAATAAGAACAATACGAACATGCAATTGAAACTAGTAGAATCTTTATACAAAAAGGTTAGAAACCACWCACCTTATAAAGCTTTTGACACCAAGATGCTAGAAATCAATCCTTTTGAAACTTTGACACTTGAAATCAACTTGAAATCACCTCTCWTTTTGCAAACCRGACAACAYTATCTTTAGAGCACTCAACTTTCYTAAAATGGCAGGGAMAAGAAAATGAGGAGGTGAAGCCTCCTTTTATACCTTCCAAATARGGTAAGGTCGGCTACACCGCCTTCCCCCACCCTTATCCACCTCATGCTACCCACATGCACACTCACACATACATACATAGCACATGCATGCAATAATAATCATATATATATATATATATATATATTCACACAAATATATATATATATATATATATATTCAATTAATTCACAGATTCTCATACTGGCATGTATCAAACATATAAGTTTAACATGCTATCACACAACCAATTAATAAAATAATCACGTATTAAATACCTTGGGTAATAACCAGGATCTGGTTATCACATTACAATTAGTATCAAAAAGCCACGGGTATTCTGATGTTATCTTTGACTCCAATTCCCATGTCGCCTCCGGTCCTTTGTGAAATTTCCACTGTATCTTTCTGTCAATTACGACTTCGGGTGTTTCTACAAAATTCAATTTACTGTCTAATTGAATTTCTGGCAAAGGTACAGCTAGATTCGGATCAGCCAAACATTTCTGCACGTTCGACACATGAAAAGTGTTATGAATCCGATTATACTCTTCTGGCAGCTCTAACTGATATGCTACTGGCCCAATTCGTTTACATATTTTGAACGGCCCCACATACCTTGGACTGAGCTTTCCTTTCTTTCCAAATCTGATAACACCCTTCCATGGCGAAACTTTTAGCATTACAAAATCACCTATATCAAATTCAATTGGCTTTCGACGATTATCTGCATATTTTTTCTGGTGATCTTGTGCAGTTTTGATTCTTTTGCGGATCTGTTCAATCTTTTCAGAAGTTTCTTGAACAATTTAAGGACCTGTTAGCTGTTTCTCACCCACTTCATTCCAGCACAATGGCGTTCGACATTTACGTCCATACAACACTTTATATGGTGCCGCTTGTATACTGGAATGATAACTGTTGTTATATGCAAACTCTATTAATGGTAAGTGGTCTTCCCATGATCCTCCGAAGTCAATAATACAACTTCTCAACATATCTTCTAGAGTTTGAATAGTCCTTTCACTCTGTCCATCAGTCTGTGGATGATAAGCTGTACTTAGTCGAATTTCAGACCCCAGAGCTTTTTGCAATCCTTCCCAGAACTTTGAAGTAAACCGACTGTCTCTATCAGAGATAATAGACAAAGGAACACCGTGTCTAGTAACGATTTCTTTAATGTAAATCTGTGCTAGCTTTTCTAAAAAGTATTTCTCTCTTATCGGTAGAAAATGTGCAGATTTAGATAAACGATCCACAATTACCCAAATCGCATCATATCCTTTTGGTGTTCGTGGTAGTTTCATAACGAAATCCATGGTAATGTGATCCCATTTCCATACAGGTATTTCCAAAGATTGAAGGCTTTCATAAGGTCTCTGATGTTCAATCTTAACCTGTAAACATGTTAGACACTGTTCCACACACCGTGCTATATCTCTTTTCAATCCTGGCCACCAATAAAAAGGTTTTAAATCTCAATACATTTTATTGTTACCTGGATGGATAGAGTATCGGGATTTATGACTTTCATCTAATATTTTGCTTCGGATATCTCCAAAATGTGATACCCAAATTCGTCCTTGAAAGCACATCAGTCCTTCATCATTCTGCTCCAAAGTTTAGACCATTTTACCCAACTTTTCTGTCTTTACAAATTCTTCTTTCACAGCTTCTTGTTGACACTTTTGAATTTCTTTACGAATATCGGGAATCAAATTTATTCTCATAGCTACAGTCTTGATGGTTCCACTTCTTTCCTTCCTGCTCAAAGCATCAGCCACCACATTACCCTTTCCCGGATGGTAAAGAATTTTGCAATCATAATCATTGACTAATTCGATCCATCAGCGTTGTCGCATATTTAAATCCTTCTGGTTGAATAAATGTTGTAAACTTTTATGATCAGTATAAATCTGACATTTTGTTCCCAGAAGATAGTGTCTCCAAATTTTCAATGCAAAAACTACTGCAGCTAACTCCATGTCATGAGTTRGATACTGCTTTTCATGCTCTTTCAGTTGTCTGGATGCATAAGAGATTACTTTTCCTCTTTGCATTAAAACACATCCCAACCCTAACTTTGAARCWTCACTGTATACTACAAAATCTTCAGATCCATCTGGTAGGGTTAATACTGGTGCCCTACAAAGATGATCTTTTAGAAGTTGAAAGGCTTCTTGCTGTTCTCTTTCCCACTGGAATTTAACATTCTTTCAAGTCAGTTTAGTCAATGGCACAACTATTTTAGAAAAATTCTGAATGAACTTTCGGTAATAACCGGCCAATCCCAGAAAACTACGAACTTCAGATGGAGTCTTAGGAGCTTCCCATTTTGCAACAGCTTTTATTTTCATGGGATCAACTTTTACTCCTGATTCTGAAATGACGTGACCCAAAAATTGAACTTCTCTTAGCCATAACTCACACTTGGACAATTTTGCATACAATTTTTCTCTTTTCAACAATTCTAGTATCAGACGAAGATGTCTTGCATGCTCTTCTTCAGTCTTAGAGTATATAAGAATATCATCGATAAATACAATAACGAATTTATCAAGGTATTCCTTACATACCCTATTCATCAAGTCCATAAAAGCTGCGGGCACGTTGGTTAAGCCAAATGGCATAACTAGGAATTCATGATGCCCATACCTTGTCCTGAATGCTGTTATCTCAACATCTTCTTTTCTGACTTTAAGCTGATGATATCCTGACCTCAAATCAATTTTAGAGAAATAGCTTGCCCCCACCAGTTGATCAAACAAATCATCAATCCTTGGTAAGGGATATTTGTTTTTGATGGTCAATTTATTCAATTCACGGTAATCTATGCACATTCGCATAGATCCATCCTTCTTTTTGACAAACAAGACCGGAGCACCCCATGGCGAAGTACTAGGCCTTATAAATCCTTTATCAGTTAAATCATTTAATTGTGTTGCCAATTCCTTCAGTTCGGATGGAGCTAAACGATATGGAGCCTTAGCTACAGGTGCAGCCCCTGGTATAAGATCGATTCGAAATTCAATAACTCTATCTGGTGGTAATCCAGATAAGTCTTCCGAAAAAACTTATGGATATTCACAAACTATCGGAATCAATTCTTCCTTTCTTTTCTCTTTCTTTAAATCAATGACATATGCCAGATATCCATGACACTTCTTTTGAATACTCTTTCGAGCTTTCATTACTGATAGAATACTTATGCGTTGATCCCGACGGTCACCATAAATAATAATTGTTCTCTGGTCTGGCAAAATAATTCTGATCATCTTCTGATTACAATCAATGCTAGCCTGATACTTTGCTAACCAGTCCATGCCCACTACTATATCAAATTCTTTCATTGCCATAGGAAATAACCGGATCGGAAGTTCACAGTCCTCAATAACAATTATATAGTCATTGAACACACTAGTAACAGTTTCTTGATTATTAGCAGTATCAACTAATAATTTATCATCAAGCAGCACAAAATTCGGACATGCAATTTGAGCAAACAACGATGATACAAACGAAAAGTTTGCACTAGAGTCAAATAACACTTTAGCACGTATTGAATTCAGGAGAAAAGTACCTGTTACTACATCTGGCGATGCTTCTGCCTCATTCTTGGTCATTTGGAAGGATCGTCCCCGCGCCCCTCCTTGTCCTCCTTGATTTCCAGTAGCTCTTCCCCGATTACCGGATGCATTACTTCCCATTGTCAATTGCGGATTTCTTAACAAGGGGCAATTTGGTCGGATATGATCCGGAGAATTACAGTTAAAACACCTTTTGTTGGTTGGACAACTTCTGGACAGGTGACCCGCTTCACCACATTTATAACATTTTCTCGGATCCAAGTTATTATTACCTTGCTGAACTTTCGTACTGCTCTTTTGTTCAGATCTGTTGTCATATCTCACAGTCTTGGGTCCTCGAAAAGATGAAGGTCCTTCCCATTTCCTTTTSTMAACAATTTTCCCTTMTGACTGTCTATTCTTGTTTCTTTCAGTCACTTCAGCTGCCTCAACTGTCAGTGGAAAGGTTGGGGTTCATTGCAATAACAAATTCCCTAATTGAGGGCTTCAGACCCCAAATAAACCTTTCTATCTTCCTTGATTCGGTCGAGACATAATGATCAGCAAAACGAGAGTATTCAATAAATTTTTCAGTATACTCCCGTACAGTCCTATTTCCTTGTTCCAGCTTCAGAAAATCTTCCTCCATTTGTCTTACATCCGTTTTAGGACATAATTGATWTTTAAATCGATCCACGAATTCCATTCATGACATAGACTGTAAAACATCCGTTCTGGAAGATGATTCCACTTCCCACCAGAATAAGGCATTTGACTTCAATACTAATACAGGAAATTGTACTTTATCTGTTTCTGGGCACCGAATGGTGTTGAACACATATTCCATCTCTTTGATCCATCACATTGCTTTCACCGGATCTCTTTCTCCAGAGAAGGTTGGTGGTTTACATGCCAAGAATGTCTTTATATCTCCTTCTTTATTATGAGTGATTGGAGCAGATGGATAAACCTCTACTCTTTCTGTTTCTACTCTAGCAGGTATCCTCATAATAGATATCAGAGTTTCTCTTAACTTCCCCATTTCTTCAGCTAATACATCTCTGGTTATATATTCTGGGTGTGGTGCCGTTCCTTCCTGAACATTCCCAGAGTGTGATTCTTCCTGCTCAGAATGTATTTCAGTTCGTCCCCTTCCCTGAGACTGACTTCTCCCTCTACCTCGCCCCCTTGGTCTTCCTCGACCCCGATTTCCAGACTTGCTAGTCGGTAGATTTACGGGTGTTTCTTCCCTTTCCTCAGATTCAGGACGAGCTACTCTTGCAGATCTTCTAGTTCGACTAGACATCTGCAAGGTTTAATATTAATATTCATGTATTCACATCCCCAAATATAATAAAGTATTCAAGTTCAGATATGTACCTGTAAATTTATAATTACACTGGCCAGATGTAATTAGAATTTACCTTACACATTGTTCTTTCAACTTATCATATTTATATCCAATGGCGCTACTATGTCCAGGACCTTTAACATGCAATAAAACAGTTTAAGTCTAGGTATCATGCTGTTAAAATACCTAAATCCCTTAAACTCCGACTCTGATACCATTCTGTAACACCCCAACCCACACATTGCATGTAACACATATTTTATACCAAAGAAATACATATTCATATACATCCGGGTCCCTTAGTACAAGAATCTACTATCATGACCAAATACAAGGTCCAAAAATACAAAATACATATCTTGTACTACACAACAAAACTAATCATCAAAAGCAAATCTGCAGCCGAATGCAT
>NC_037544.1:19850639-19857279 GCF_001531365.2 Cynara cardunculus var. scolymus | reverse complement strand
AAGAAAATGAGGAGGTGAAGCCTCCTTTTATACCTTCCAAATAGGGTAAGGTCGGCTACACCGCCTTCCCCCACCCTTATCCACCTCATGCTACCCGCATGCACACTCACACATACATACATAGCACATGCATGCAATAATAATCATATATATATATATATATATTCACACATAAATATATGTATATATATTCAATTAATTCATAGATTCTCATACCGGCATGTATCAAACATATCAGTTTAACATGCTATCACACAACYAACTAATAAAATAATCACGTATTAAATACCTTGGGTAATAACCAGGATCTGGTTATCACAACTTTTTTCTATCTTTAATTTGATGTAAATTCCATTCAAAAGGTATTGTACTTCTTTAGATAGTAAATGTAATTCTGAGGTTCCTTTTAACCTCTTGCTTCAATTAGATTGTTTTGTAATTCAAGTAAGAGCCTGCCTTATTTACACTTAGGGGGAGATTGTTAGACCCTAACTTGTGAAMGTGTGAGTAAGAAGTCTCTTACTCTAGTCAATAGGACTTAGTCTAGTGAAACGGTCTGGACTAAGAGCTCTCATGAAGAAGATCAAGAACCAGAGATCTTACTTAAGAGTRAAGGTTCCAATCATACAGAKCCCACGCTCTATTTCCATGGACGCTCAAGCCTTGTGCGCCAAAAAGCATAAGTGATTGACACCAAGTTATAACTCCAAGGCCTAGAGCCTCTGCATAGTACATGCAGAGCGTCTGCATATGCAGAGCCTTTGCATATGCAGAGCGTCTGCATATGCAGAGCCTTTGCATATGCAGAGCCTTTGCATAGTTCATGTAGAACTTCTGGCTCTCTTCTCCATGGAACACGCACGTGTTAGCCTAGACATTCTCGCAAGCGTCTAACAGATTTGAGGCGGCTTGACCAAGTCTGCTCTGCTATTCAAAAGAAGTCAAAGWTAAGGATRCAGACTAGTCAGCTCAGAGTTTCACACCTAGTTTATAGCATAGTTTGTTAGACCTATGCGTATATAAGGAGGGCTCCTTCTCAGGTTCATGTACCTGAAGGGAACCGACTTACACAATATWCKCAATYTCTGTGAAATTACTTTTGTGCTTCAATTGTTTATCTTTTATCAATAAAAGCATTCKATATATTCAAGTTCATTCATTGTTTTACTTTTATCCTTGAATATTCTGATTAATCTTTAGAAGTACATTGTTTGTTCTTAATTCTCATATTACATAAACTGTGTTTCAATCAAGTAAGAGTGTMTGGGTTCAACAAGGGGCTTTGTTATCGCATCCTTATGATGTGATGATCATGAGTTATCACATTTGTGTGATGTGAGGACTTAGGTTATCATATCCTATTGATGTGATGAAATGAATTGTGTGAAATGAACTAGAGGGGCTCTGGTTGACCAGAGGTCCTCTAGTTAGCTTGGTTTTTGGATGGATTTACTTTTGTTGTTTATTTGAATCTTGAAAAATATTCTAATGCATGTTAAARGAACTAGAGGGGCTTTGTTTGATCTTCATATTTAACTAGAGGGTCTCTGGTTGTAATTGTAACTCATTCTTTAAGTATTCTTGACCTAGAGGCTCTGGACAGATGAACCAAGGATCGGGTTGGCCAGAGGGGGCTTGGTTGGTAAGACCAGAGGGCCTGGGGTTGGCTCTTGCTTCTGGTTGGCCTTGTTTTTTTATGTTGGCCTTACTTATGGGGATAAGTAGGAGACCTAAAGGCTCTACATGTACTATGCAGAGGTTCTGTGTTTGGGAGTGGGGCTCTTTATACCCTCTCTGGCCGAGCTCTATATCCGAGCTCTTTGTTCCAGGGCTTGCTTTTGTGTTGGCCTTGCTACTAACTGGCCTTGTCTTTGGTTGGCTTGCTTTGGTTGGTAGGACCAGAGGGGCTCTGATCTTTAAGGACCAAAAGAGCTCTGGGTGGTCTTGCTTTKTATGATGCAAGTTTTAACTCTGAAGTGTAACTATGAATAACGACTCTTCAGGCTTATAACTCTGAACTGCAACTCTAAAGTATATGTAACAACCCATAATGATAATCCRGACAACARCCGGACTTAGAATTCGGACAACTGACTTGAGCTATTTAGACTTGAAACAATTAACCCTTAACSGGTTTAGGTTATATTTGGACCTYTCTTAGCCGGTTTAAGGGAGAATCCGGTTGATACCTGAGYAGTTTAAAGAGAATCTGGTTGCCACTTAAATGGTTCAGGGAGAATCCGGTTACTACTTGAGCGGTTTAGGATGAACCCGGACACCCCTTGTCYGGTTTAGATTGAATCCTRACAACACTTGTCTGGTCTAGATTGAATCCAGACAACATATAAAATGTGATTCATWGCAAAACCAGTTCCAATTGCAGTTGAATTGTATAYAGACAATTGATTAATATCCAAAGCATAATACACTCACCTTCTGTTATGAAGATTAGCCTTTAATTCTTTGATCTGATTTGAGCGATTTACACAATTTCCTTGCTTCCAAGAATAACTCCCAGCCCAAAAAAATCTTTTTGTTGCATATGCACTTGCTATATATAGCRAGTGCATTGCCGACTTTACAACATACTCAAACCTAAACCACCCATGCATCCATGCTTGCATAACCATATATAAGCATTTTCTAATTCAATAAAACAAATATATCAAACACTACGATATTCCATCGTTAAAAGAATTCCATTAAGTAAATAAGTAGGGATATTTCATTCGCATTTCCAACTTTGATTCCCAAGTGGCGTCTGGTCCTTTGTGATAATGCCACTGAACTTTTACTAACCCAACCTCTTTATTCCACAACTTCTTTACTTTAAAGTCAGTAATAAGTTCAGGGGTTTCTTCAAGGCATAATCTTTCGTCAACCTTAATTTCAGATAGCGGTATTGCTACATCTGGACTTATTAGACACTTCATCAAATTAGACACATGGAAAGTATCATGAATTCCACTTAGYTCTAAAGGAAGTTCTAACTTGTAGGCTACTTCCCCAACCTTTCCAATAATAGGGAATGGTCCAATATACATCAGACTTAACTTCCCCTTTTTACCAARACGTACCATTCCTTTCCAAGGTGATAGTTTTAACATCACTTTATCACCTTCTTGGAATTTAATCGGCTTCCGATGTTTATCTGCATAACTTCTTTGCCTATCTTGTGCCACTTKCATATGTTTCCTTATTAGGAAAATCTTATCTRTTGTTTGCTGAACTAGCTCCGGTCCAGCTAACTGTTTTTCWCCTATTTCATTCCAACACAAAGGAGTTTGACATTTTCGTCCATACAAAACCTCAAMAGGTGCAGCTTGAATACTTGAATGGTAGCTATTRTTGTAAGCAAACTCCACCAGAGTCAAATGACTATCCCATGATCCTCCAAAATCAATAATACAAGCTCTAAGCATATCTTCCAATGTTTGGATAGTTGGTTCACTTTGCCCATCCGTTTGAGGGTGATAAGTTGTACTTAGCTTAATCTATGAACCCATCTCTCTTTGGAAGCTCTTCCARAACATAGAAGTGAACCGRCTATCTCTATCAGAAACAATTGATAGAGGAACACCATGAYGTGTCACTACCTCATCGATGTAAAGTTTAGCCAATCTCTCCATCGAATATGATTCTTTCATTGGTAAGAAATGTGCAAATTTGGATAATCGATCTACTATTACCCAAATAGCTTCATAACCTTTTGATGTCCTCGGCAGTTTGGTTATGAAATCCATAGTGATATGATCCCATTTCYAAGCTGGAATTTCTAGGGGTTGCAACTTACCATRAGGACGTTGGTGTAACACCCTCATATCCATACATTGCATAAAACACATATTTCATACATAKAATACATGTTTGTCCCCACATAGGTCCTTAATACAAGAGTCTTCAATATGAATTACACAACTMAAAAATTCCAAAAATACATGCTTCTTGCAACTTGACATCTAATCTTCGAACATGGCTAATCAAGATCTTCATATTGCATAAACAAATACAGAAGTAATTCACAAAATGCTCTTGCCCTTAWTATCATTACCTGCACACATATTTTTTTAAAACACAAAATGAGAGTTAGACATGAATGTCTAGTGAGGTTCCCTTCTTATGTAGTGCAGGGTGAAGGTCACCAAAACATTTATTTCAAATAATCCATTTTATGAAGTAAAGACTGAAAGTCACATTCTAACTTGGTCCATCGGSCTTCTGGTTGTTGATCCCAGATCTCTCAATAACACTAATAATCTATTTATGAATAACCAAATTATAGTGATTTTATGAAGGAGGTTATGAAGACTCGAGAAGAAAAATAAGAATATTTATGAACAGTCTTGAGCTTCAAAAGTTTAACTTTTATRAACTGAGAAAAGTAAGAGCGATTCATAAAAGCGACTCTTTTTACAATAGATCTAAACACCTATTTRTACTAACCAGCTAATAAGAAGATAACTATATAATGCTATTTTCTAGTAAATTCTCTACTAATAGATGAGGCTTATCTTTTGTATGGATTGGTGCTAATACTGAGATAAACTCGAATTCCAGCTGTTGACTTCATCTCCAGCTGTCATTCATGATATGATGATTTCATCCTTATCTTCAAATCTTCATTGCATGCTTGGATGAAGTGCTGGAAAATCTTCTAAGTGTTGATGACCAGAGGATCGATGAGAATGCTCTTTCCATCGTATCCTTGGACTGTCTATTGGTCCTCTGGTTGAACTATACATCGGTCCTTTGGTTGAATTCCAGACTTAGTCGTTTCTGCCTTGATGTCTTCATTGGTCTTCTGGTTCTTCATCACTTATTGTTTTTCATTACTTTTTACTTTATGAATTATAGGGTTTAACAATCTCCCCCTAAGTAATGAAATAACATAGTCTAGTCTAGTAGAAAAACATCAAATTCCAAATTTTCATTGGATGATGAAATTTCTTACAATACTTGAATTAAAATACATCAAGGCAAAACTAACAAAAACTTTTAACTCATCACGAGCTACCTGAGTATGTTTCTCTGAAGCGCAGGAGCAGTCTTCGATATGCGATGACTRTTGATATCTCGTGAATGAGTTGACTCCCTACTTCCCTCGGCACATGGTTTCTGCCCAGTCTTCCTTTAATAATTTTATGAAACCATTCAAGTGTATCTGTTGAACACTTGAAGGCTTCAGTCAGTCTGAAGAATTTTTTAACCCCGAACTCATTMTTGTAAACAAGTCCAAGTTCGGGTTGAGTCAGAACTAAGGTAGATCGTTTCTCCTGYAGGCCCTGGAAGTCTTCGTTTGGAGGAGCGCAGGATAGTCTTTCAATGCCTAGCCTAAAAGCAATTTCAAAATCACTTTTGGCTTTGTGTTTCACAAGGGATTCTGCCGTCTTCACTATTTCTCGGTTTACCATTCCAAATCTTATGTCGTGATCCTGCCTTTGAGATGTGTAAGCATATAACTCAATCAAGTTGTATGGGTTGAGATTGATGAGATCGTTTTCATTGAACACGCTAACTAACCCACGGGCTCTCTCCACGGTGAACTCGATGTATCGGATAGCTCGGTTGGCAAATGTGTTTACTTTCAAGTCTATGACCCTCCTTATCCCATCATTCGAAAAGACAGCCTGGGGTGCTTGTGTGGTCTGTCTGATGAGTCGATGGTGTAAGAGGTCCATAGACTCAGGTGATAAGACTGGAGGATTTTGTGGACAAACTTTCATTGCGGTCTTGGTACATATATTGATGGATGCTTTCCATCATGACTGGTTCCCTAGGTGGTAGTTGAGGACGTCTCCTCATCAACTCCATGCCTTGTATGATTTCATCTACCAGGCCCTTTGGAGGTTGTCTTGAAGAAGAGGGAGCATCCGCATGCACCACTGGTTGATGGGTTAAGGATTGTGTATTGGTTGGGGGTTGTGTTTTGGTTTAGGTTTGTATATGGGTAGTGGGTATGGTTTCATTGATTGGCTCAATTTGGGCTTGGGTGATTTCTGGTGCATGGGTTTCTGTTGGGGTTTGTGGTCGTTGGGGCGATGGTTGGTTTGTTATAGGTTGTGGTTGTGTGGAAAGGATGAAGGATTGGGTTGTGCGAGGTGTGGGTGAAGGGGTTAAAGGTAGGTTTGTTGTGGGTGAGGAAGTGAAAGTTTGGTTTGTTTCTGTTGGTGGTGTGGTTGGTTCTTCATCGGTTGATGAACTCAACACRATGGGGTCTGGTGTTGTGGSTAAGGGAACTTTTATATTTTGTACATCATCTAAGGGCAAAGCCTCTGGTTCCCTTGCTTGGGTTTGTTCGGTTGAGGGTGGTTGTTGTTGTGGTGATGGTTGTTGTGGTGGTGATGGTTGCTGTGGTGCAGCAGACTCTATGCGTTGTGTAGCCGCCACCTCTTTCTCCTCCTCATGAGGTCCAAGACCTTGATCATCGGGGTCTGGATCATCATGTCTTCTTYGTTTTAGGGGGCGACTTGACRAGCAGGAGGCTCTCGATCTGTTYTTCTTCTTCCAYAATCGAATGTGGGAGGCGAGAGTACACACCCGATCCTTGTTGCATCTTTGTTCCATGGTGCGAAGGAGAGTGTTTGTTCGTTCTTGCTGTTGTTGTAGACTCTTCCTCAGCGCTGTGGCAGGTTCAACAGAT
>NC_037544.1:19848077-19850229 GCF_001531365.2 Cynara cardunculus var. scolymus | reverse complement strand
TTTACTTTCAAGTCTATGACCCTCCTTATCCCATCATTCGAAAAGACAGCCTGGGGTGCTTGTGTGGTCTGTCTGATGAGTCGATGGTGTAAGAGGTCCATAGACTCAGGTGATAAGACTGGAGGATTTTGTGGACAAACTTTCATTGCGGTCTTGGTACATATATTGATGGATGCTTTCCATCATGACTGGTTCCCTAGGTGGTAGTTGAGGACGTCTCCTCATCAACTCCATGCCTTGTATGATTTCATCTACCAGGCCCTTTGGAGGTTGTCTTGAAGAAGAGGGAGCATCCGCATGCACCACTGGTTGATGGGTTAAGGATTGTGTATTGGTTGGGGGTTGTGTTTTGGTTTAGGTTTGTATATGGGTAGTGGGTATGGTTTCATTGATTGGCTCAATTTGGGCTTGGGTGATTTCTGGTGCATGTGTTTCTGTTGGGGTTTGTGGTTGTTGGGGCGATGGTTGGTTTGTTATAGGTTCTGGTTGTGTGGAAAGGATGAAGGATTGGGTTGTGCGAGGTGTGGGTGAAGGGGTTAAAGGTAGGTTTGTTGTGGGTGAGGAAGTGAAAGTTTGGTTTGTTTCTGTTGGTGGTGTGGTTGGTTCTTCATCGGTTGATGAACTCAACACGATGGGGTCTGGTGTTGTGGGTAAGGGAACTTTTATATTTTGTACATCATCTAAGGGCAAAGCCTCTGGTTCCCTTGCTTGGGTTTGTTCGGTTGAGGGTGGTTGTTGTTGTGGTGATGGTTGTTGTGGTGGGGATGGTTGCTGTGGTGCAGCGGACTCTATGAGTTGTGTAGCCGCCACCTCTTTCTCCTCCTCATGAGGTCCAAGACCTTGATCATCGGGGTCTGGATCATCATGTCTTCTTCGTTTTAGGGGGCGACTTGACGAGCAGGAGGCTCTCGATCTGTTTTTCTTCTTCCACAATCGAATGTGGGAGGCGAGAGTACACACCCGATCCTTGTTGCATCTTTGTTCCATGGTGCGAAGGAGAGTGTTTGTTCGTTCTTGCTGTTGTTGTAGACTCTTCCTCAGCGCTGTGGCAGGTTCAACAGATAGGGCGGCAAACTTTGCATTAATCTCATTAAAGGATGAGATGAGTTCCTTGGAAAGAGCCCGAAGATCGGCTCTGGTGGCAAAATCTGTGTTTGGAGGTGGTGGTGATGGCACAGAGGTTGTAGTAGATGGTGGAGGATGGGGAAGGTTTGCAAGGATATTCCTCACCTGTATAGTGAAGGAGGAGAAGGCTGCTTCATAGGATGGGCCTGCAGAGGGAGGTGGGGTTTGACTTTGTTGTGGGATTTGGGCAAGTATGGTGGCGGGTAGTTGGGTTAGGGTGGTTTGTATGGTGGCCATTAGGGTTGTAAGGGTTGCGAGGGTTTCATCGAGTGATGAAGTGGATGGAGGATGAGGTTGAGGGATTTGGGAGATGATGGGGGCGGGTAGTTGATGAAGATTGCGAAGGATGGTTTGTAGTTGGGTAATGGTGTAGGTGAGGTTTTCATCATCTTCAGTTGCCTGACCGTGAGGGTTGCGAGGGATTGGATGAGGAATTGGTTACTTTGGGTGGCTAGGGAGGATGAGGTATTGTGGTGTTGGGTGACTATTTGTTGGAGCATGTGTAGGCGGGTTGTGTTGGCTTGGGTTTGGGTTTCGATTTGGGTGAGATGATGTTGGAGGATAGCAAGGGATTGGTGGAGGTCTGGGGTATCGGCTGAGGGTTGGTTATCCATAATCCCTTGTATGATGAGTTTAAGGTCATCCAAGGACCGCGTCACCGTGTCGACATAGGCTTGGAACTCTGCCTTTGTGACTAGATCGGCTTGTGGGGTAACCCCTGCAGCAACGGATGCTGCAGGTTGTGCCTCTGTTCCTGAGGCGCCTTCTTGGCCTTGTGCGAATGTGGGCCTCGACGGACTTCCATCATATCCTTGATAGCCCTCGAGAGAGGAGCTATCTCATGATGTTGCTACATCAGCTTCCTCTTCCTCGGTTTCAGAGGCTGAGTAAGTGAAGTGAATGTGTGTTCCCTTCGATAGATCAAATATCGAGGGGAGAGGTGCATAAAGGAAATATCGCTCTAAACGATCTATTGGTTCAACGTCAGAAGCAACACATGCTTCTGTGTATGTGAAGGGATGTGGCG
>NC_037544.1:19845211-19846457 GCF_001531365.2 Cynara cardunculus var. scolymus | reverse complement strand
TGCCTCTGTTCCTGAGGCGCCTTCTTGGCCTTGTGCGAATGTGGGCCTCGAAGGACTTCCATCATATCCTTGAAAGCCCTCGACAGAGGAGCTATCTCATGATGTTGCTACATCAGCTTCCTCTTCCTCGGTTTCAGAGGCTGAGTAAGTGAAGTGAATGTGTGTTCCCTTCGATAGATCAAATATCGAGGGGAGAGGTGCATAAAGGAAAGATCGCTCTAAACGATCTATTGGTTCAACGTCAGAAGCAACACATGCTTCTGTGTATGTGAAGGGATGTGGCGAGCCCTGAGCCGAAGGGGCTCTTATTTCTTCATCACCTCTCTGTTGAGAGAGGGGTGATGGTAAACGTGGTTCCTCGGCTTGTTCATCTCTAGAGGCCCGAAGAATGGCCTCTGGATGGCTGGCTGGGGTTGGGGTTGGACTGGGTCATCCTGTTTCAATACCCCTTTGGCTTTGATCGCCAGGGGTAGTGGATATGGTTACCCTTTGGGAAGTGGGTTGAGGAATTGCATGTGTAAGGCCGGGGGAAGCACGAGTAGCATCATCATCATCATCATCATCATTATCTTCATCATCCGATGAAGATGACGCTTGTGCTCCCTCGCGGCTCTAAATGCTCTGGGGTAACTGCCCTCGGTTCTTGGGACAGCATGGAGCGTTCATAGGTCTGGCGTATCTCATTTGTCGATGGTATGACAGTGAGCATAGCCCGGGACAGCGGTCGATTGATGGTGTAGCCCTCCTTYGAGAGGGTTGGTCTGTGTCCATGCATCTGTAGACCGGGTGAAAGGCTCCGTAGCAGGTAGACCATGTTTCACCATCGCATCCCCAATGTGGGAGGCGAGAGTACACACCTGATCCTTGTTGCATCTTTGTTCCATGGTGCGAAGGAGAGTGTTTGTTYGTTCTTGCTGTTGTTGTAGACTCTTCCTCAGCACTGTGGCAGGTTCAACAGATCGGGCGGCAAACTTTGCACTAATCTCATTAAAGGATGAGATGAGTTCCTTGGACAGAGCCCGAAGATTGGCTCTGGTGGCAAAATCTGTGTTTGGAGGATGTGGTGATGGCGCAGAGGTTGTAGTAGATGGTGGAGGATGGGGAAGGTTTGCAAGGAGATTCCTCACCTGTATAGTGAAGGAGGAGAAGGGTGCTTCATAGGATGGGCCTGCAGAGGGAGGTGGGGTTTGACTTTGTTGTGGGATTTGGGCAAGTATGGTGGCGGGTAGTTGGGTTAGGGTGGTTT
>NC_037544.1:19839432-19841445 GCF_001531365.2 Cynara cardunculus var. scolymus | reverse complement strand
CTCGATTCGCCATTCCATACCTGATGCCGTGGTCCTGCCTTTGAGCCGTGTATGCGTATAATTAAATCAAGTCATATGGGTTAAAATTAATGAGGTCATTTTCGTTGAACACGCTAATTTGCCCATGTGCTCTCTCCACAGTAAACTCGATGTATCGAATGGCTTGGTTGGCAAATTTCCTTACTTACAGATCCATGACCCTCCTTATCCCATCATTCGAGAAGACAGCCTGAGATGCTTGTGTGGTCTGTCTAATGAATCTATGGTGTATGAGGTCCATGGACTCAGGCGATAAGATCGGAGAGTTGATGGTCAAACTTTCATCGTGGTCTTGGTACATGTATTGATGGATGTTTTCCATCATAATTGGTTCCATGGGTGGCAATTCAGGACGTCTCCGCATCGACTCCATGATCTGTATAATCTCACCTACCAGGCTCTGAGGAGGTTGCCTTGATAAAGGGGGAGTTTCACAATCCACCACGGGTGGTTGGGTTGTGGGTTGTGTATGAGTTGGTGAGGGCATGGTTTCTTGTTGAGTTGGTTCAGCTTGGGTTGGTTGTGGTTCATTGGGTTCGGCTTGGGTTGTTTCTGGTACATAGGGTTCTGTTTGGGTTTGTGGTTGTTGGGGTGATTAAGGTTAGATTATTGTTGGTTATGGTTGTATGGATAAGGTGAAGGGTTCTGTGGTGTGAGGGGTTGGTGAAGGTGTTAAAGGTAAGTTTGGTGTGGGTGATGAAGGTTGGTTTATTTCTGTTGGTGGGGTGATTGGCTCTTCATCGGTTGAGGAACTCAACACGATGGGTTCTGGGGTTGCAGCGAAGGGAACATGTATATATTGTACATCTTCAGAGGGTAGAGCCTCTGGTTCCCTTGCTTGGGTTCCTTTGGTTGAGGGTGGTGGTTGAATTTGTGGTGATGGTGAGGGTGGTGCAACGGATTCTATATTTTGTGCAGCCGCGGCCTCTGTCTCCCCCTCATGAGGTCTAAGACCTTGATCATCGGGGTCTTGGTCTTCATACCTTGGCCTTTTGTGTTGGCGGCTGCTAGAGCAAGAGGCTCTGGTCCTCATCTTCTTGCCCTTTCTGTAGGACGTAAGATACGCCTTCAGGGAGGCTTGTCTTTGACTCGCCTCCATTGTTTGGAGGAGAGTGGTGGTGCATCGTTGTTCATCGGCCAGGTTCTGGGAGAGAACCCTTTTGTTGGATGGATGGCCCGACAAACGAATTTGGCACTAATCTCATTGAAAGATAAGACTAGCGCCTTGGACAGACCTGCAGGTCTGCTCTGGTTGCAAACTCGGTGTAGGATGATGAGGCTTGTGGTGTTATGGAGGTGGTGGTGGATGTATATGGAGGGATSGGAAGGTTTGTGATGAGGTCTCTCACATTTGTAGTGAATAAGGAGAAGGCTTCATCAAAGGATGGGCCTGGAGAGGGAGGTTGGGGTGGAGGAGTAGGMTGGGGGAGTTGGGCTAGGATAGTGGCGGGTAATTGGGTGAGGGTGGTTTGGATGGAGGCCATTTGGTTGGTGAGGTTGGCAAGGGTATCATCGATGGATGAGGTGGATTGACGTGGGGCTTGATGAGGAATTTGGGAGATGATAGTTGTGGGTGGGGAGTTAAGGGTTTGAAGGATGGTTTGAAGTTGGGTGATGATATATGTACGRTTTTCATCAGCCTCAGTTGCYTGGGCCATGAGGGTGGTGATGGATTGGATGAGGATTTGGTTTCGTTGGGTGGCAAGGGAGGATGTGGTTTGTGATGTTGGGTGATGGTTTGTTGGAGCATTTGAAGGCGGGTGGTATTGGCTTGGGTTTGGGTTTCAAATTGGGAGAGGTGGTGTTGCAGGATTGCTAGGGATTGTTGGAGGTCAGAGCTATCGTTGGAGGGTTGGTTGTCAACAATTCCTTGTATGATGAGTTTAAGTTCTTCCAAGGACCGCATCACCGTATGGACAAAGGCTTGGAACTTGGCCTTTGTGACCAGGTCTACATGTGGGGTAACCCCTGCAG
>NC_037544.1:19836642-19838112 GCF_001531365.2 Cynara cardunculus var. scolymus | reverse complement strand
CGATATTTTGAGCGAGCATATCATATCGTTAGGGGCGTCCATGTCCCCTATTATTCCGTGGCTTTCTGGGTCAAACTCACACGTTTGCTAATATTACTGGACGTACTTTATGGGTACGCCAGTGTTAGCAAGAGTGAGGGTGGGAAGAAGAATGCAGTTCTTGAAAAACTCGATCATAACTGCAAATCGTTCGTCAAACAGTGTGTTTCAGAGTTCGATAGCGTGGTTGTTTGGCTTCATAGTAGGAACACAATAGCATGGCTGTCTGCGCCGGTTGATTGGACTCTGCTGTCATTGTTGTTCGATTCGTGGGAGGCGGATGAGGCCATTTTTTAGGAAGTTGTAGGTTTGTTGTTTGTCAGAATATAGTTGTAGGTTTATGGAAGCGTAAAGAGAAGATGTAGGAGGAAGAAAGGTATTTATAGGCGGGAATATGGTGAGGGAGTGGGGTGGGGGTGGGGGGTTGGAAGGAAAACGGTTTTCTTGATTATTAAAATACAATAATCATGAAAAGTTTTGGTGGATTATTAAAATACAATAATCATGAAAAGTTTTGGTGGTTTGGGTATAGACGATTTGATTTGAAGAACGTGAGCCGTCTTGATTGTACATGCCATTAATGTTAGATGACACATGTCAATTAAGATGAGTTTTTGTATGAAAATTATTGTCATGGAACCAGAGAAGCTCTGGTTGGTCATGACCCATTGGGTGAGGAACCAGAGGAGCTCTGGTTTAACATCGATGAAGGAGTTCATTGATGTAATGTTGGATTGCATGATATAGAAGCCTTGGATAACAAACCAGAGGCTCTAGATAAGCATTGTTAATCCATTATATAGAACCATAGGAGCTCTGATTAAATACATATGTAGCATTTAGTTGGCCAGAGGCTCTGGATATTAGAACTAGAGGCTCTRGATGAAAAATGCATATAAAAAATTGTGAAGATGAAAATGTTGCTCCCCCTCAAATGATGCATGTGTATTGATTTTGAAGTATTCAAAAACTCCCCCTCAAACAAATAATAATGAAGAATTTGGAGACCAGAGGCTCTGGTTTATACAACCAGAAGCTCTGGTTGTGAAAGATGATAAATGTATGAAAGGTGGCTAAGTGGAAGGGAAGTGTATAAGGGTCTTTGAGACCAGAGGAGCTCTGGTTCCAAAGAAAACAAAGCCAGAGGCTCTGGTCTTTAGAACCAGAGGCTCTGGTCTTTAGAACCAGAGGCTCTGGTTGTGAAGCAAAGAAAATGGGTATTTGAAAATGGTTAAGTGTATGTGAAAGAATATGATGGATGAGCCTTTGAGACCAGATGAGCTCTGCTTCTGAAAGAAAAGGAATGAAATATGAAAGAATATGGTTAAGTCCATATGTAGGGAGAAGAGGGAAACTCTTTGGGACCAGAGGGGCTCTGGTTACAAGGAGTATGAATCCAGAGGCTCTGGTCTTTAGAACCAGAGGCTCTGG
>NC_037544.1:19832539-19833867 GCF_001531365.2 Cynara cardunculus var. scolymus | reverse complement strand
CATCAATTTTAGCATTTTTGAATTCAGTTCCATTGTCGCTTCTAACCTTTACCAGTTTTTTGTTGTAGAAGGACTTGAAGTCTTTTCATCACTCCAATGAGTAGGTCTGGAACGTCTGATTTCTTCTTTACAAATTCAACCCAAGTGTATCTGGAGTATTCATCGACCAATACAAGTATATACTTCTTTCTAGAGAGACTTTGGGTTGATATAGGCCCACAGAGGTCTATATGAATCATGTCTAAGGGCTTGGTGCAGGGGGTTTCTGACTTGGTTTTATGTGAGGCCCGTTTTAAATTTCCCATCTCACAGGCTGAGCAAAGATGATATTTTTCGAATTTGAGATCCGAAATTCCCTTGACCAACTTCTGTTTGGCTAGTTTTCGTTATGCATCAAAGTTGAGGTGTGAGAATTTCTGATGCCATAGCCAATTTTCATTGCTCTTATGGGAAACAAGACAAAGGGTGTCTTGTCCCATTGAGGACTCAAAATCTAGAAGATATAGATTTCCTTCTCTCTTTGCTTTGATGATTGTTTGTCCGGGCGTTGTTTCTATTATAAAGAAACCTTTGCGAAACCTGACTTCAAGTCCCTTGTCGCAGAACTGGCTTATGCTTAGTAGGTTGTGCTTCAATCCTTTGACATAACCCACTTTGCTGATGGAGATGTTGCCTTTGATGAGAGTGTCATATCCTTTGATAGTGCCCTTGCTGTTGTCTCCAAAAAGTCACAGATCCTCCAGATTTTTTGATGAAGGAAGACAGTTGACTTTTATCACCAGTCATGTGCCTGGAGCAACCGGAGTCCATATAGCATGGTTGCACATGCTGGTCGTACAAGACAAATTAAGGGCTTTTAGGTACCATTTCATGATGGGTCCTCATTTGTTAGCAGGGGATTTCACACTCTTTTCATCGCCCTTAGCCTTTGCAGGCTTGGGTTTATTTGCCTTTCCCTTGCCCTTGGGTTTGGGCTTTTTCACGATTTCATTGGTTTTAACTTTGTATCGATAAACGTGTTGTGAAAAGGGACAATGATGTGTCAACATGTGATTCCTCAGGTTTTGTAAAAAAGTTAAACATTGACAATGATGATGCTTTGGATTTGTAAACAAAGAAGTAAATCTAGGTGTAAATCTTGTCCTAGCATCGGTTGCTTTTACAAACTTACTATCTAGTTCAGATTTTTTATTCGGAAATGTCTTTGGCTTTACTTCTTTTCTCCTGAGGAAGGTCTGCTTTTTTTCAGCTGGATGGAAAGAAAAGTGGTGATTAATACTCTCAGAGGCAGGCCACTTCTGTTTTCGCTCACGAGTAAACTTGATGAA
>NC_037544.1:19831805-19832439 GCF_001531365.2 Cynara cardunculus var. scolymus | reverse complement strand
GTTATATCAAAACAGTAGTTAAACTCACGGTTATATCAAAACAGTAGTTAAACTCACCTTGTTAAAACAGATTCTGTAGTAAAAGATCACACAACAAACATAGATTCTTTAAAACACTGGTTCTTTCTCAAGAACACCTTCACCATTTTCAACTTTTCTTTCTAACAAATATATCTTCTTTCAAAACAAGGAATGATAAGATTATCTTGTCTTATCTYTCTATTTATACTSCTTTCTAAGATACCAATACTTTACTTCATCACTAAGATACCATTACTTTACTTCCTCACTAATATACCATTACTTACTTCCTCACTAAGATACCATTACTTTACTTTCTCACTAAGATACCATTACTTTACTTCCTCACTAAGATACCATTACTTTACTTCCTCACTAAGATACCATCTTACTTCATTAATAAGATACCATTACCTTACTTTATCACTAAGATACCATCTTACTTCATCACTAAGATACCATTAAAATATTATTATATTGCACATGTACCTTATCTATTAAGGTATGCAATTTATCACATGTATACGCATACATAACATAACATATGCATGCATCCTCTTACGTTCATMATGTCTTTGCACATATATCATCCATGTATATTATTTTATCATGC
>NC_037544.1:19825086-19830928 GCF_001531365.2 Cynara cardunculus var. scolymus | reverse complement strand
TTCAACCTTTTTCCCTCCCAAACCCCAGCTTGACACGTGTCCACATTCATTTATGGCACGTACTATCACGATGGCTCACGTTCCTCCAATCCCATCACCCAAATTCCAAACCGCCACTTTTCTCATGATTATTATATTATAATAATTAAAGAAAACGTTTCCCTTACCACTATCACCCCACCCCCCCCCCCCCCCTCACCCTATAAATACTCATCTTCCCCACCATTACCATCTTTACGCCTCCAAAACCTGCAAACAACTTTTGACGAACACAAAATAACCTGCAAACTTCCAAAACAATGGCTTCCTCCGCTTCCCACGAATCCGACAACAACGATAGCCGCATTCAATCCACGGGAGCAGACAGTAGGGCTATCGTCTTTCTCCCCATGAAACCCAATAGTCACATG
Source organism: Cynara cardunculus var. scolymus (assembly GCF_001531365.2). Taxonomy (NCBI): domain Eukaryota; kingdom Viridiplantae; phylum Streptophyta; class Magnoliopsida; order Asterales; family Asteraceae; genus Cynara; species Cynara cardunculus. Next base: position 19,830,518 of record NC_037544.1, on the reverse strand, counting down.
ATCAAGCTTCGAAACACCCTCTATGATGACAGGTATGGGATAATGATTGAATTCTTCAAAAACTGCATTCTACTACCTGCTCTCACAATGGTAAACCCAAAAGTTCCACTCAAATACGTTCAACAGTACTAGCAAAACTGCGAATTTGACGATGCCAGTCACGGTATAATGGGAGATATCGACGCACCAAACGATATGCTTTGCACCGTCAAAATTTCACGGGCAAAAATCTCCAAGGTGTTGTGCATTCCAACGAGACGAGAGCTCGAAATTGAACGATATGATGAGCTACCAATTTCCAAGGACATTCTGAGATTTGTAAGGATGTTAGGCTACAATAAGGAAATACGAAACATCTCGGATTTCAAAAGACAATTCCTCCCACCAATGTGGAATTTGTTCTTTTCAATCCTGAACAGGTCCCTGACATGCAAGTTAGGCTCCCTCGACCAAGGGAATTTGTACATCATGACAATCATGTATGGCCTCTACTTTAACCTCAACATCGATTACGCCCTCCTCATCTACACCGAGATCCACGCGGCCGTGCTGAAGAAGTGTAAACTTCAAGCCGGTGGAAAGCCGCTGACCGCTGTCCTCTTCCCCCATTTCCTTGCTCTCATAATTGGGGATGCGATGAGGAAAAATTATCTCCCCACAACAGAGCCATACACACCGGTCTATAAGATGCACGGACATCACCCAACTCTTTCCAAGGAAGGATATCGCATCAATAGACCACTATCAAGGGCTATGCTCACTGTCATTCCATCGACAAGTGAGATACGCCTCGCCTATGAACGCTCTCTGCTGTCCCAAGAACCGAGGSCAGCTACCCCGGAGCACTTAGAGCCGTCCCCCCCTCCAAGCGAGGGAGCACAAGCATCGTCTTCATCGGATGATGAAAATGATGATGATGATGATGCTAGTGATTCCCTCGGCCCTCACCAACATATTTCCCAACCCACTACCAAAAGGGCAACCACATCCACTATCAATGGCGATCAAAGCCAAAGGGATATTGAAACAGGATGACCCAGTCCAATCCCAACCCAAGCTAGCCATCCAGAGGCCATCCTTCGGGCCTCTGGAGATGAACCAGCTGAGGAACCCCATCATCCATCACCCCTCTCTCAACAGAGAGGTGATGAGGAAATAAGAGCCCCTTCACCTCATGGCTCCCCACAACCCCTCACACACACAGAAGCATTCGTTGCTTCTGATGTTGAACCCATAGATTGTTCAGAGCGATCTTTGTTTCGTGCACCCCTTCCCTCGATATTTGATCTATCGAAGGGAACATACATCCGATTCACTTACTCAGCCTCTGAAGCTGAGGAAGAGGAAGAGGATGTCCCAACATCACGAGATAGCTCTTCTCTGGAAGGCTATCAAGGACATGATGGAAGTCCTTCAAGGCCTACCTTCACACAAGGCCAAGAAGGCGCCTCAGGAACAGAGGCCCAACCTGCAGCATTTGTTGCTGCAGGGGTTACCACAATAGCAGATCTGGTCACTAAGGCTGAGTTTCAAGCCTTTGTTGACAAAGTGATGCGGTCGTTGGATGACCTTAAACTCCTAATACAAGGGCTGGTGGAAAAACAACCCTCACCCGATACCTCTGACCTCCACCAATCCTGTTAGGACTGAAAATCAGTATTAATTGCATTCGTCTTGAAAGTTAAATATAGTCTATAATTGTAAAAGTCATCGTGTTTGACTTTTATTAGATAGGTTTGACTTTGACTTGTGTTAGTAGGTTTGACCATATAAATAGGAAGGGTCTTTGTAATTTGTAAGAGTGAGCTCATTTGTAATATTCAATATGTAATATAGAGTTTGACCAGAGCTTTGATGTTTGACTTTTCCTCTCAACTCTCATATGAATGTTCTTGATGTTCTTGAAGAAATATCTGAGATTCTGCCATATTATGAAGCTTATTGAAGATTGATCAGTGAATTGTGGGACACACATTTGGTATCAAAGCATGTGTGCAAGAAATCAGAAGAAAAGAAATCAATTTTTGAAGATTTTTTGAAGATTTTCTTTTCTGAATTTTTTTTTGTTCTTCAAGTTCTTATTTTTTCTAGTGTTTGATCCGATTTTGTTTAAAATTTTTGTGTTTTCGTGTTAAGATCATGATCAAAATGTGCGTTTTAGAGTCATGAATCTTTGTTATTCACGCGATTTCTTGATCTGATCATTCTTTTTCAAGTTTTGATCGGATTTTGTTTTTTTTTTGTTTTTTTGTGTTCTTGAATTTTTTTTAAAACCAGTGTTTTTGATCCATTTTTTTTAAATCTTTTATGTTTTTGATAGTTTTTGATCTGTTTTTAATTTTTGAGTTCTCTTATTTTTTTTGTTAAACCGTTCATTTGGCCCATCTTCAAGGCCCATCATATGTTGACCGGATAAGAGTCCGGTTACATCTTATTCATCTTCATCGCACTGGTTATCACACAGAAACAATCTGATTCATCTTCTCCAAGTCTAAATCGATGATAAACTGAGCGGAGAAGAGATTAAACCGATCACCTCTTGACCGGATTAGTGACCGGATTCGATTAACACTTAAGCGAACTAGTGATCGGATTACTATATCGCACGAGTTCTTGATCGCTCAACCTAAATCGATCAACAAGCTTGACCGGACTCTTAATCGCTCAAGGTAAATCATTCATCCTCAATCAGGTTAAGGCACACCATTTGATCGGATAAGTGTTCGGATTATAAATCGCACAATTCATTTATCCGGTTTACTAAATCGCTCAGGTAATCGGACAAAGGTACGATTGATTTCTCCTAATCCACTCACTGCCTCATTCAATTTCTTGTTTGATTGACTTGAAAGTTTATCGATTTTGACTTAAAGGTTCTCCGATTTTGGTTTATATCGTTCATTTCCTTGGAGAGTTTTAAGGATTTTTATCCGGATTCTAAATCGTTCACCTGGGATTTCTGGTAAATCGCTCACTGTTTGATTTAGGTTCTGTCTGGTTTGGTGTCAATCAACTAATAACAGTAACCTAGTCATCACAGTCTGAGTTCATCTAATCAATTTCAGCTTAAATTGTTTGACCATCTTGAATCGGACATTGACATTACACAGATCTTCCTGGTTTGTGTGAGCAATTTAAGGACTTCACAGTTTGGGCAATATTGATCGGTTTATAAATCGCTTACAGGTTTGAAGGTGTAACAGTCGAGTTAATATTGGTTCTTGAGGTATTACTTGGACCACGTTACAACAGCTTCAGAGGGAGACAGTCAAAAGACCTTCTGTGTTTGGTTGTTAATTGAACCTTCTATTGTGGTCATCTGTGTTTGTTAATTAAACCTGTGTTTGTTCGTTATATACACAAACCACACAGTTCTGTCTTTGTCATTTTGCTACAGTGTGCACACACAGGTTCTGTGTGATCGTTTTTTTTTTTTTGATTTCAAGGTTAATGATTTGAGAGCTGTTAAGACTGTAACAGCAGCAGCAGCAAGTAAACTTTGTTTGTCGATTTTTCTATTTTGCTGTTTCTTGCTGTTTGTCTTATTGCTGTGAGTGTTTGAGTGAGCAGTTTAATTTTGTGAGTGTTTAAACCAGGTGACAGGTTCTTATTGCTGTTTTACATAAGAATTGTGTGTGCTGTCTGTATTATTGCAGACTTAATTTGGACACGTTCATATCAGATTGTGCAATATGAAAGTTGATGGTAGAGTTCTCTAAATTGGAAAGCAGCCTGTTTAAATCGCTCAAGAAATCAAGTGGACAAACTCAGTCAACAGTGGAGAAGAAGGTGTTTGCTGTTCTTCAAAGATACTTGCTGTCATAAGCCACTAATGCCCAGATCTCACAGGTTTAAGCAGATTTGAGTGGACTGCTGTTCTGTTCCTGCTGTTTCTTTTAGGTTTTGAGGATTGTCAGACTCTAGCAGCAGCAGCAAATTAGCACACAGAATCTATTTTGTCATGCAACTCTTTGGAACCTCAAAATTGCTTTAGCTTGTTGGAAAGAACCAGCTAACTCTGTGTGTACATTCTTCATTTCCTGAAATTGAGACTTCAAGTACTCATTCTGAAACTTGAGCTCTATCACCATTTGCATCAGTTGATTTTGTGACAGATTTGAAGCTGATTTTGCAAAGAAGTCACTAAGATTTGAAGTCTGTTGGTTCTTGTTAAAACAGTGTTTTTTTTAATTCACGGTGTTCTGTTTTATGTTACAAATAGTCTGTCTGATTCATTGTCTGCTATTCGATTTATCCTAATAATCCTTTTTCATTTCACAGGCTTATTTTGTTACGAGTTCATAAAGGGAGGGATGATTGGATTGTGAAGGTTTATCTACATCAAGTTTGGATAGCATTTCGAGAGCAGATAGAACAATTTTTTTAGTTTCACATCTGTATTGTGAAAAGTTGCTACTGTTGTCGGCTATTTGACTTGGGCAAGAATCAGAATTTGGTCTTGGACAATTGTTTTGGACTTGGACAGTTTTAATTTTAGGTTTCTAATTGTTCATGGTTTTTAGTTTTTGTCTAGATTTTATTTTTGGATCATTGTATATCTGTTTTTTGTGTCTTTTAACTGTTTGAGAATTTTTGAACTGTTATGCGTCGCGTAAACTGTTTCTTATCAGTTTTAACTGTCTTTGATTGTTTTTAACAGTTTTTAACTGTTTTCAACGGTTTTGACTGTTTTTACTATTTTTTTACAGTTTCTCGTCGTTTTACTAAATTCTCATCAGTTTTAGTGTTTTTCAATTCCTTTTGAGCTTAATTGTTCTTGTTTCTTTTATCTGATTTCACTGCATAGATCCTTAACTGATCAATTTTTTCTTAATGGCAGATATTATAAAGGAGTTGAGAGAGAAGATTGCTGAGTTAGAAAAGAGTATTGTGAATTATAAAATTCAGAATTATTGTAGTGAGAAATGTATTGAAACTTTGAATCGGGAGCATAAACAAAAGTTTGAAAGGGTTGAGAATGAATCCAAATCTCAAATTGATAAACTTAAAAATTCTTTGAATGATGTCAGAATGGAATGTCATAAAGAGATAAATACAAGGATTAAGACTAATAACGAATTGTTCTCTAAATTCCAAAAAGTTCAAAATGAACTAACTGTTGAGAGGAACTCTTCAAGAAACAATACAGAGATAAAGAATTTAACTGAGAAGCTCCATAAGTTTGAGAATGATCTGAATGAGTTAAAGAAATTACTGGACTTAGAGAAGGAGAAATATCTGACAGCGGAAAAGAATTTGGATGTGGAAAGAGTAGAGTTTGAGAAGGAGAAGAAAAGATTCATTCAACTTGAAAGAAAGTTTGAAACTGAACGAGAATCTTATGAAAATAAGATTAACTATCTCGAGCTGAACGCAAAGATGTTTCTAAAGCAAATCTCCGATTTTGAGCAGCTTATCATTTTGGAACGAGC
>NC_037544.1:19823842-19824986 GCF_001531365.2 Cynara cardunculus var. scolymus | reverse complement strand
GTTCATTTTTTCACCAGGAGTCTAATTGGGTCAAGAAGACACTAAGGGGCTGTTTGGCAGTTGCTGAATGATTTAGTTCAGAATAGTTAAGAGGTTATAATGGCTAAGAGGATCAGAATAGTTAAGTGCTGAATGAAACAAGATTGTTTGGTAATTGTTCTCTGAATGATAACAAATTACCATTTTAACCCTCAAGAAATACAATCAATTTCCAAAGAAAAAGATGTCGGTAATCCTCAAGAAATTGCAAAGATGCTGTTCTTCATATCAGTATCAAATTCTCATGAAATTGCAAAATGTAGGTAATCCAATCATCATTAACATTGTTATAAACATGAAATTAGCAATAAACATCATCAATTTCCAAAGAAAAATGTTAATCCCTAAACCAAACCCTAGACAGGAGAGGAGCGGCGACGAGCGGCAGCGGCGACGAGCGGCAGCGGCGACTAGAGGAGGCGGCGGCGACGAACGGCACTCGCTAGACAGGAGGGACGCGACGAGAGGAGGCCGCGGCGAGCGGCGGCGACCAGATGCACTCGCTAGACAGGAGAGACACGACGAGAGGAGGCGGCGGCGACGAGAGGCAGCGGCGACTACATGCAAACCCTAGACAGGAGACGGAAGGCGACGAACGACGGTGGCGACGAACGACGGTGGGGACGAACGACGGTGGCGACGAACGACGGTGGGGACGAACGACGGTGGCGACGAACGACGGTGGGGACGAACGACGGTGGCGACGATCGACACTCTGGTTGGGGGAGAGGGCGATCGTATTCGTAGGGTGGGGGGAGGAGGCGACAGAGTGATGTGAGGAATGTTGGGGGAGAGGGCAAATATGGAAAAAGAAGAGTCTGAATGGTTTAGAGAGCCCATGGATGCAAAATGGTAAAGAGGTAAAATGTAACCATTCAGAGTATTTTTTTTTTCCCAAACAGCCTTGACCTCTTAGCGATTAAGAGGTTGGCTCTTAATGGAACCATTAAGAGCCAAACAAACAGCCCCTAAATCAGTAGTATTTAGTGTAACTAGACATTAATGTGACTTTAGAATGGGTCTTAAGGCTCCTTAACAGGTCCATTTGGACCTTAATGGGTATAACACGGGTCTTTTACTTTTATTCGAGTCAATTTGATCAAAA
>NC_037544.1:19806786-19822557 GCF_001531365.2 Cynara cardunculus var. scolymus | reverse complement strand
CTGTTAAGAATATCCTCCCAATTGTTCAAACAGTTCGTTAACCCTACCTCCTTTTTAATAACCTCCCAAATGCTACTTGAGTAATTGCATTCGAAAAATAAGTGATTGTGTGTTTCAATCACTGATTTACAGAACACACATTTCAAATCCGGCGGTTCATGCTTCCATTGACAGATACGATCTTGAGTTGGTAATTTATTTTGACAAGCCATCCACATGCAAAGAGCATGTTTAGGTATGTATGCTTTATTCCATACCAGCTTATGCCAATGCACAATCGGCCTCACTTCTTGAATAGTTTKCCATGCCACCTTKACCTCAAAATTTCCCCRAGAAAGTTTAGCATCAAGYCATCTAACCGTATCCTCCATKTGGCTGGGAGAAGGTATTATAATACTTTGTAGCTGAGGATATTGTTGAATCCAATCCACCGGCCAATTAGTGCCAAAACGTTGCATTACATCAGAGACCGTTGAGTTATTGCAGAAGCCATGTCCATTGATGAATCTATAAGACAGACTAATTGAGTTAGAATGGGTCTTAAGGCWCCTTAATGGGTCCATTTGGACCTTAATGGGTATAACACGGGTCTGTTACTTTTATTCAAGTCAATTTGATCAAAATGACACTAAATGGGTCATAACTAATCTGATTAGACCCTAATGGGTTTATAGGCCCATTTCTGCATAAAAGGAGTCTACTGAAAGGGGAAGATTTCCCCAGGCAATTTTATAAAGACTGAAAAGACAGTAAAAATGTCACCCAAACTAAGCAATCAACAAGAAAAACTACGGGAACTATGACTCACAAACCAAGTCATAAGGAGCCAAAAAAGACAAAGGGGAATACACCAGAACAGAAGAAGCCCATAAACCAGAAAACAAATCCCGAGATAAACCCAAAAGCACCAAAACCAAACAACACCCACAAACTCACTTTGCATGGGAAATCAATAACTTCATCCTAGTCTTCCAAGCCAGGCAATGAAGAATCTGCATTTTGATATCCGCAATAACTTTGTCCCCCGAATGATGAAAATTATCAAAGAATTTCCTGTTCCGCTCCCGCCATATATTATAAACCGTTGCCGAAATACCAAGCTTTTGAACCGTAGACCAAGATTTCCAAGTTTGGGCGGATCCACTATGAAGAATATCCTCCCAAATACTAGGACAATTTATTAAACCCACCTCACGTTGAATAGCCTCCCAAATATGCCTGGAGTAAGTGCATTCAAAAAATAAGTGATTGTGTGTTTCAATCACTGATTTGCAGAATACACACTTTAAATCGGGAGGTTCATGCTTCCACTGGCTTAGACGATCTTGAGTCGGCAGCTTCAACTGACACGCCATCCACAAACAAATAGCATGTTTAGGAATGTAAGCTTTATTCCAAACAAGTTTGTACCAATGCACAACCGGTCTCACCTCGTGGATAGTTTTCCAAGCCAAGTGGACCTCAAAATCACCCCGAGAAAGATCTGTAGCAAGCCAGCCAACCTTATCCTTCACTTGACTGGGAAACGGGATCTGAACATTCTGAAGCTGAGGGAATTGCCGAATCCAAGCCTCCGGCCAAGTATTACCAAAACGTTGCATTATATCAGCAACCATGGAGTTATTATGAAACCCCTCACCATTTATAAATCTATACGACAAGAATTGGATAAGAGGACCCGAGTCACTCCATGTATCTTCCCAAGCATGCGTGGATAACCCATTTCCCACAATATAAATAAAGAATCTCCGGCAATGAGGTCTAAGAGTAAGAAGACTCCGGAGAATCCACGACCACTCATTCCTCTTCTTTATCACCCAAAAATTACGGCCCCGAACACAGTTAGACTGAATCCAAGAGACCCACATAGAATTTCTACCACGAAGAATATCCCAAATATGTTTAAAGAGAAGACACCTGTTCCAAGTCGCAAGCCGTTTCAAACCAAGACCCCCACTTTGAATAGGCAAGCAAACAGTATCCCAAGCAACTCGACATTTACCCATCTGACCCTCAGTGTTATTCCATAAAAAATTACGAAAGAGCTGCTCAATTTCATGGATCGTAGATGTCGGAACCAAAAAAACCGACATCCAATAAGTTTGCATTGAGTGGAGCACTGAGATAATTAGTTGACGCCGCCCTCCATAAGAGAGAAATTTATTCTTCCAATTTAACAGTCGAGATTTAAGCTTCAACACAAGGGGATTGAAATCACGTACCTTCAGACGAACCGGAGAAAGAGGAACACCCAAGTAGCGAATAGGGAAAACTCCTGGCCGAAAAGAAAGAGTGTTACGAATAAGCGTTTGGACCTCCATAGAAACATTCCCAAAAAACACCTCGCTTTTTTCCAGACTAGGAGACAATCCTGAACGTTCTTCAAATAAGAGAAGGCCACGTTTAATAACCTCCACAGAAACAATATCCCCCTTAGAGAAAATAAACAAATCATCAGCAAAGCATAAATGAGTTAGTTTAATATCCCCACAGCCTTGATGATACGAAAAAGATGCCTCCTCCTCAATACACTTCGCAAGGAGCATCGAGAGGCCCTCCATAACCACAGTGAACAGATAAGGAGAGAGGGGATCGCCTTGACGAAGGCCCCGTTTGCCATGAAAAAAACCCTCCGGTTGGCCATTTACACAAATAGAAAAGGAAGGAGAAGTGACCAGGGACTTTATCCAGTTAATCATAACAGGATGAAAACCCATTCCCYTTAACATCTCCAAAAGAAACTGCCAATCAACAGTGTCATACGCCTTTCGAATATCAATTTTAAAAGCACATTTTGGTTCCCCCTCCGAACGCTGATATCCAGCAACAAGCTCATKGGCCATWAAAATRTTATCAGTGAYTTGACGCCCTGGAATGAACGCAGATTGGGCCTTGCTAATAAGAACATCCAGYGAGCCTTTWATCCGRTCAGCAATAAMTTTACTAATACACTTCAGCAACACATTACAACATGCAATTGGACGATAATCAGTAACACAAGATGCGTTAGGGATCTTTGGCACAAGACAAAGAAGAGTATGGTTCAGCTGATACTCCAAAATGCCAGAATAAAAGAAATTATGAATTCCTGTAAGAACATCCCGACCGACCACATTCCAGGCTGCTTTAAAAAATTTCGAAGAATACCCATCCGGGCCAGGAGCTTTATCATTCCCAATAGCAAATAATGCATCTTTTATTTCCATGTCCGTTATAGGCCGAATCAAGTAAAGAGAATCCGATAATGATAAAGAATTACCAAACACACAGTCCCCCATAGAGGGAGGGGCCACAACATTAGAAGTACCCAAAATACTTTTAAAATGAGAGAGAAAAGCAATAGGTACCTCTTGATGATCATAAACAATACCCAAAGAATCCATGATAGTAGCAATGTGGCTCCTATTGTGCTTTTCTTTCACAGCATGAAAGAAAAATTTTGAATTACTATCCCCTTCATTGAGCCAAGAAATCTTTGCTTTTTGACGGGCCATGTCCACTTGATCCTGTCTAGCTTGTTGATAAGCTAACAAGAGGTGAGCAATGTCCTCCTTTAGCAAGTCGTTAAACGGGTCAAGATCACATGCCAGCTGTGCAACATCCAATTCCATCTTTAACTGATTTACCCTTTTATCCAAGCAACCATACGTGTTTCGGAGACGCCGACAAACCACCTTTAAATCTTTCAATTTCCGAAGGACCCGCATCATATAAGATCCTCTCTGAGGTTTTGCCCAAACCTCCTCCACAGAACCAAGAAAATCCTTGTGAGAAGTCACAAAATTGTCAAATTTAAAGCCATGCTGTCGAATACGTCTACCAACTTTAAAAGAAAGAAGGCCYGGCGARTGATCAGATATCCCCCTCGGTTCAAAGAAAACCGAAGCATCCCCAAATCTAGAGACAAAAGCCGAGTTTCCCAAAATACGGTCTAGTTTTCGCATAACACCATCTCCCCCCGAAGGTTTTTGTATCCAAGTATACTGGCAGCCTTGGTATGAAATATCAAACAATTCCGCCTCTTCCAGGCAAAGATGAAACTCTTCCATGTCAGAATTTCGCCTAGATGATCCGCCCAACCCATCATGAGGGAAAAGCATAGAATTAAAATCACCCATCGCAACCCATGCTTTCCGTTGATTAAACACATGAAATTCACCCAATGCCCGCCAAAGCACACGCCTTTCCAAGCCCGTATTACATCCATAGACAAATGTAATAAAAACAGGCTCCTGATGACCAAAAAACCGAATTTCACAGTGGATATATTGTTGGTGCTGCTCAATGAGAAGAATAGAAAGAACTAACGGGTCCCATGCAATAATAAGGCGAGCGCCTTGTTCACAAATAGAGCCATTTGAAATCCAACTCCAATTACCAAAAACACTACTACAAACATCCCCCAAGTGATTAGAAGTAACTTTTGATTCAATTAAGCAACATAAAGAAAGATGCTTATGATGAATTAAATCACGAACCTCCTTCCGTTTGATAAGGGCATTTAAACCCCTAATATTCCACATGGCGAACTTTATCATTGAGACGAAGCAATAGTGACAGCCTCACGTCGTTTTCCCATATGGTGCCCCTCAGTGTCAATGATCTCCATATTGTCATCATCATCACTAGAATCGCTAGAAGATAGAGAAGCAAACCGATTACTAGAATCCAAAGCATGAAACTCACCTCTCCTTGGTTTAAACGCTTGGACCACCTTTTGAATTAACTTCGGATCCTCATCTGATAAAATTGTCACGTCTGGGTTATCTTCTCTACCCCTTGGTGTTCGTCCCGCATCAACCGTACAGAACTGACCCGCCACCTTTCCAACATCCGGCTCTCCCGAATTAGTTGATCCCCCAGAACATGGGAGGGTTTCTTGTGTATAATTGGAATCGTCACCCAAGCCCTTTGACTCCTTCTGAACCCTTTTTAAGGTACCAACTCCAGACAAAGAGTCCTGCTTACCTGAAACCGCACCCGAAGAAGAAGCCCGGACGTCAGATTTATCTTTTTGTCGCCACTGTTTGCGTCGGACATCTTGAAATCCCCCTTTTTGGGAGAAAGGTTTAGAGCCCATTTGCTTAGCATTGATCTCCTTCATACAAGATCCCGAGCGATGGCCAAAAACCTTGCAAGCTGAACACTGTGAGGGAATCCAATCATATTCAAGCACTACATTTATGACATCCTCTCCCATACCCGACAACCTTGGGATAACCACTTCAATATTCCTCTGTATTTCTCCAACAGCCCAAACATCCACCAGCACTTTAGCAAAATTAGTTCGGCCCCATACTTTGTCACAAGTGCTTGCAGTGCAAGCATCCAAACGCAAAGGAACACCTATAGCGCTAGCAATACGACTAATACCCTCTCTATTGAAAGCAACTAGAGGGATATTGAAAAACTTAACCCACAACGGGCAAGAGGTGTGCTCAGGCTTCTGAAGGCCCTTGGATGGGTCCCAGAGAGAGACAAACAGCGGCCTCCCTCTAATCATGAGGGGAGACGTCTCAATAACTTGGTTGCACCCACCATCATCATTGAAACGAAAAAAGAAGTAACCCATGTCATTTACCATAGCATCAAGAAGACCAAATTTTCCCCATGCATTCTGAACCGCACGTAAAACAATGGGGAAAGGAAGACGAGGTCCTAGAAAATAACCATAGAGAACTGATTGAAACGATTTAGCCATACCTTTTGTAACATCCAAGGGAAAACAGATCCGCGGTTTCACACTCTTCTCAACCGGAAAATAAGAAAGTTCTATGGAGGTAGTACGACCCACAATTTCTGCAAATGAGTTTTTAGGCCCCTCACAGTGATCACCCCTAACCGCTGGAGTGCATAAAAGGAGTCTAATTGACACAAAATGACACTAATTTGGTCATACTTAGTTTGATCAGGCCTTAATCGGTATAATGAGATTATTTCTCCTATTTGAGTCTAATTGAGCTATAATGGTACTAAATGGGTCATAATTAGTCTCATATTTAGTTTGGTCGGACCTTAATGCGTATAATGGGCTTATTTCTCCTATTTGGGTCTAATTGAGTTATAATGATACTCAATGCGTCATAATTGGTCTAATCAGAAGTTAATGGTAGTAATCGTCTATGCCTGATGATGTCTTCACAAGAAAGCTCTCTTTATCGGAAGCTAACTACATGATCCGGCCGATTCTAAATGACGAAATTAAAAATGCTATGTTTAGCATTGGTAATTATAAAGCTCCAGGATTTGATGGTTTTTCTTCCAATTTTTTCAAAGTTGCGTAGGATATTGTTGGCCGTGATGTGGAGCTTGCTATCCATAATTTCTTTTATCGAGGTAACCTCCCGAAGAATGTGAATCATACTCCTATCTGTCTTCTCCCTAAATCTGTTAATGCATCTCGGGTTAAGAATTACCGGCCCATAGCTTGCTGTACAGTGCTTTACAAATGCATTAGTAAAGTCATTGTAAACAGAATGAAGGGATCTTTGGATTCCTTAATTAATAAAGCCCAATCGGCGTTTATTCCGGGTATGAGGATCATAGATAATATTCTAGAATGGCCTCCTTAATGTTAGGAGGAACATTACCAAAGTAAATTTCGCTTTTTTCAAGGCTTGGTGCTAACCCCAAACGACTCTGAAAAAGAAAAAGTGCCTTTTTGAGCACTTCCACCGAAAGAACATCCCCTTTAGTAAAAACAAACAAATCATCAGCGAAACAAAGATGTGTCACATCCAGCTCTTCACAACCCCGATGGTACCCAAAATCAGCTGCTTCCCGAATACAATGCTTAAGAAGCATAGAAAACCCCTCCATCACAATCGTGAATAAGTAAGGGGATAAAGGATCCCCTTGCCTAAGACCCCTCCCTCCATGAAAAAACCCATAGGAATTACCATTGATCGCCAGTGAGTAAGAGGCGGTAGACACCATCTCCCTTATCCACTTGACCAGAACCGGATGGAATCCTAAACCTTGAAGCATAACAATGAGGAAACGCTAGTCCACAGTATCATAAGCTTTTTTGATATCAATTTTGAACGCACACCTAGGTGGTCCCGATGAGGTCTGGTACCCATAAACAAGCTCATGTGCCATAAGAATATTATCCGTGATCCTCCTACCCTGAATAAACACCGATTGGGCTTTATCAATTAAGGAATCCAAAGATCCCTTCATTCTGTTTACAATGACTTTACTAATGCATTTGTAAAGCACTGTACAACAAGCTATGGGCCGGTAATCCGTAACCCGAGATGCATTAACAGATTTAGGGAGAAGACAGATAAGAGTATGATTCACATTCTTCGGGACATTACCTCGATAAAAGAAATTATGGATAGCAAGCTCCACATCACGGCCAACAATATCCTATGCAGCTTTGAAAAAATTGGAAGAAAAACCATCAGATCCTGGAGCTTTATAATTACCAATGCTAAACATAGCATTTTTAATTTCGTCATCTAGAATCGGCCGGATCATGTAGTTAGCTTCCGATAAAGAGAGCTTTCTTGTGAAGACATCATCAGGCATAGACGGATCGAGGGAGACAAACCTCATACCCAAAAAATCTTTAAAATGATCAACGAACACTATCGGGACATCTTCACCATAGAAATAATCACCACCACCAGTGCAGACCGAATGAATGGAGTTGGAGTGATGCCTCTCTTTGATCACCTTATGGAAGAAGTTGATGTTCATATCACCATCATTCAACCATTTAATTTTTGTTCGTTGCTTAGCAGCACATTCCTCGTCCCAACAAGCATTCTGATACGCAATACGGATATGGCCAAGTTCAAGTCCCAACTCGTCATTTGAAGGGTCTTTATATACATCCAGCTGAATAAGATCTAATTCAGTCTTCAAAAAAGAGACACGTTTTCCAAGGTTACCATTCGAATTCCGAAGTTTACGAAGCGGAGTCTTGAGAGCCTTCAAGTGAGAAGTCACTCGAAACATAAAAGTGCCCTCAATATTTTTAGCCCATTCGTCCTTAACAACTTGTAAAAAAGCAGGGCTGATCATGAAACTGTCGAATTTGAAACCATACCTCTTTTTCCGAGCGTCGCCTTTGAAAGATACGACAACCGGCAAATGGTCTGAAAGGCCTGAAGGATGAAACTGAACTCTGGCATCATGGAATTTAGAAGTAAAATCCGAATTAGCCATAGCCGTATCGAGTTTGCGCAAGATACCCCCTTTAGCGTTTGGCTTTTGGTTCCAAGTGAAATGGACACCTGAGTAATGTAGATCAAAACTTTCAACATCCTCAACGCACGTAAAAAAGTCAGACATATCCGCATTACGACGAGAAAACCCACCGAACCCATCATGGGGAAATAACATGGTATTAAAATCCCCCATTACAACCCACGGTTGAGTACCAATCAAAACTTTAAATTTCCGCAATCCCGACCATAAATCTCTTCTGGCATTACCAACATTAGCCCCATAGACCAGAGAGAGGAAAATATAATCGTGGCCACCTCGTAAAAATACTTTACAATTTAGGAATTGACTATGGGCTTCCAAGGCCATAACATCTAAAGCTCGCGGATCCCAAGCTAGGACTATTCGAGTTCCATATTTACACACTTAACCGTAGAGTTGAGCCCCCAGATATTCCATGAAGCAAAGTTCAACATGATGAAGAGGTTGGAACATCCCCTTGACCCCTATTATCCTCATCCACAGTTCGAACAACATGATCTTTTCCATCACTAACCTGAGAGTCCGTTTGAGTACCCTCTCCCCCTGATTGCTCAAGAACGCCAAATATGTTGGAAGCTTCCACAGGGTCTTTCATAACCCCCTTCCGTGGCAAACGAAAGTTTTTTATCACAGAAGAAAGGAGAGGAGTAGAAGTAGCCATAGGGTGAGAAGATTGGGAAGACTGGGAGGAAGAGGCCATGGAAACAACATCACCAGAAGCACTCCGCATAATATTTCCTTGTTGAACAACCGGGTCACCAACCGAGGCTCCCATAATCCTTACCTTATCCTGTTCATGTTGTGAATTATTCGCTACCAAGGACGAAGCAGGAGGGCCAGACTTGTCATTCTCAAAAACCTGCCGGGCACCATGGAGATCGGGCTTACCTCCAGATTTTACGCGCCAATGTTTTTTCTCCACTCTAATAAACCCTTCGGAGTCTTTCCTCACATCAATATGCTTCCCTTTATTGAGACTAGCGGCTTTTGTACAAGTCGAGATTTTGTGACCAAAAATATTGCAATGGGAACATTGGACCGGCTCCCATAAATATTCAACCTGTATTTGTACACTGTCAGCATCCCCTCCATTAAGGTTTGGAATTTCAACCTCTATTTTCCTTTTTAGTTCTCCAATAGCCCAGACCTCAACCAACACTTTGGCAAAACCAGGTCGACCCGAAGCCTTCTTACACATTGCAGCAGTACAGGAATCCATCTGCTTATGGACTCCTAGTACACTTGCTATACGACTAACACCCTCTCTATTCAAAGCAACAAGAGGAATGTTATGCAATTTCACCCATAACGGACAAGAGGAGTGTTCCGGTTTTCTCAATCCCTTAGAGGGATCCCAACGATGAACGAAAAGCGGAATACCCCTAATCATCAACGGGCCAGCCTCAATCACCTGATCACATCCACCCACATCATTAAATTTAAAGAAAAAAATGCCATTCTCATTTAACATCACATCAGAAAAGCCAAATTTTCCCCAAGCCAAATTGACGAAATTTTTCACAACGGGGAAAGGAATACGAGGGCCCAAGAAATATCCATACAAAACCGAGTTATAAGCTTTCGCAGCATCCTACGCCATTTCAATAGGGATTTTCACACTTGCTTGATTTTTGTCAGCAAGTGAAAAGTGCTGGTTGATATGGTGGATCATTTCTGGGGTTGGGGGGCTTCTTTGCGTTTTTTGCTCCTCTATTTTATTTTTTGTTGCTTGTTTGAGTCTGTTGGGCTTTGTTCCTTTTGGCTTGTTGTGGCAAGTATGGGGTGTTGGCCAAGTTTTTGGGTTTCATACCTTGTAGGTAGTGGTCAAACTTTGTCTGTTCGCTGTTCTTCCTTTGGTTTATAAATTTGCCTGGTTTCCTTTAAAAAAAACACCAAATGGACCCTCAATCACTCCAATCAATGTTAAATTAGACTAATTATCATGAATTTAGCATATTATACCATTATGGTCTGATCAAACTAAATACAACCCAATTTGTGTTATTTGAGCCAATTAGATGTGTAAATGGACAGCCGGAGGGTTTTTTTCATGGTAWACGGGGCCTTCGACAAGGTGACCCTCTCTCCCCGTATCTGTTTACTGTTGTTATGGAGGGTCTCTCGCTGATTCTTTCAAAGTGTATTGAGGACGTGGCTCACTTTTCGTATCATCAAGGTTGTGCGGATATTAAATTAACGCATTTGTGTTTTGCTGATGATCTGTTTATCTTCTCAAAAGGGGACATTATGTCGGTGGAGGTTATAAAACGGGGTTTACAGTTGTTTGAAGAACGTTCAGGCTTATCACCTAGCCTGGAAAAGAGTGAGGTGTTCTTCGGGAATGTGTCAGTGGAGGACCAGAGGCGTATTCGTGACAGTTTATCTTTTCGACCTGGGGTTTTTCCTATTCGTTACTTGGGTGTTCCTCTTTCCCCGGYTCGTCTGAAGGTACGTGATTTTAATCCTCTTGTGTTAAAGATTAAAACTCGTTTATTAAACTGGAAGAATAAATTTCTTTCTTATGGCGGGCGTCGTCAACTTATCATTTCTGTTCTCCAATCTATGCAAACGTTTTGGATGTCGGTATTCCTTGTACCGGCAGCCACGATTCATGAAATTGAGAAGCTTTTTCGAANAGTGGGGGTCTGGGTTTGAAAAGACTTGGGATCTGGAATAGGTGTCTCCTTTTCAAACATATTTGGGATATTCTAAGGGAAAGAAATACGATGTGGGTCTCTTGGATTCGCTTTCACTGTGTTCGGGGCCGAAACTTTTGGGTTATCAAGAAGAGGAATGAATGGTCCTGGATAATAAGGTCTCTTTTAGATTTACGCCCTCATTGCCGACGTTTCTTTATCTATGATGTGGGTAATGGCTTATCGACACATGCTTGGGAAGATACTTGGAGCGTTTYGGGACCTCTTATTCAGGTATTGTCTTATAGATTTATCAATGGGCAGGGTTTCCACAATAATTCTACGGTCTTTGATGTTATGCACAGATTTGGTTCTAACTGGCCGGCTGATTGGCTTCAACGTTATCCTCAGCTGCAAAATGTCCTTATTCCTTCTCTAACACAAGGAGTCGATAGAATACGTTGGCTTGCTAAAAATGGTGCTAGGGGTGATTTTCAGGTAAAAGTGGCGTGGGAGACTATTCAAGAGGTACATCCGATTGTGCATTGGTATAAACTTGTTTGGAATAAAGCCTTCATTCCAAAACATGCACTTTGTATGTGGATGGYGTGCCAGAAGAAATTGCCTACCCAAGATCGTATTAGTCAGTGGAAGCATGAACCCCCGRATTTAAAGTGTGTGTTTTGTAAATTAGTGATTGAAACGCATAATCACTTATTTTTTGAATGCTCGTATTCAAGCAGAATTTGGGATTGCATTAAAAAGGAGGTGGGATTATTGTCTTATCCGAATAATTGGGAGGATATTCTTCATGCAGGATCAGCTCAATCTTGGAAATCTTGGTCTACGGTTCAGAAACTGGGTCTTTCGGCAACGATTTATAATATATGGAGGGAACGTAACAGGAAGTTCTTCGACAATTTCAATCATACGGAGGATCATATTATTGCGGTGATCAAGATGCAAATTCTTCATCGTATGGCATGGAAGACAAGAAAGAAGACTATGCATCTCAATGGCATGTGAACTCRTGGGTGGTGCTCTTTCGGTTTTGGTTGTTTTGGGTTTTTTTGCCTTTTGCTTGTTGGCTTATGGTTTTGTTTTGTTTTGGTGTATTTCCCTTTGTCTGTTTTGGCTCCTTATGACTTGGTTTGTGAGTCAAGGTTGCCGTAGTTACTCTTGCTGATTGTTTTGTTTGGTGTTGTTTTTACTGTCTTTATAAAATTGCCTGGGGAAACTCTTCCCCTTTCAGTAGAATCACTATGGATCAGATTAGTTATGATCCATTTTGTGTCATTTTGATCCAAATGACTCGATTATACTAAATAGGTCCGATATGGCTCAATTAGACTCAAATAGGAGAAATGAGCCCATGATAACCATTAAGGTCTGAACAAACTGACAATTACAACCAGCCACGTTGATTTTTTCTCTCAAGATGGCGATCTTGAGTTAGGGTTTCATGCTTGTTGCGTTGATCTTATGCATGTGTTCGTGATCATTGTGGCTGATTATTTTCGTTTGGATCTGTTCCTTTCTTCTTGATTATGTTTTACTTTCGTAGAAGGAGGATTAGGGTTTTACGAATCACTCACGATAGCTGCTGTCTTCGATCGGGCTACACTAGGGTTCTGCTTGTTCGTGTTTTGTGGCTGTTTGTAAACGATTGGATCTGCTTCAACTTCCTTGTGTCTCGCTACCGAAGGAGGAGGTTTAGGGTTTCCGTGTTTGTTGCTTCATTACGGCTGCTCTCTCTCTAGGGTTTCTGGTTACGGTTTGACCTTCTGTTGGTAAGCCGTTTCTTTTCTTGTTTGGCTTTTGTGTTTCTGCTGCGGCTAGGGTTGGCAGGTTTCGTCTACTGTTTCAGTCTTGACCGTTGTGTTTTAGGGTTCTGCCTGCATTCTGTTTGATAACCCACTAGGGTGTTCACGCTGTTTTGTTTGCGAATCCATTTGGTTTGTGTTCTTCTCAAGTACCGTTGATTTTCACGCCTGCTGTTTACGTGGCTGTTGTTGATTTTTGTGCTTCTTTCTGCGGGTTTAGAACAGTGGTAGGAGGTTTTCGTGATTGTTGATTTTCCATGTGATCGTTTTTCTTGAGGTGTGCTGCTGTGTGGGTTGTTTGGGTTCCAAACTTTGTTTGGTTTGGCTTCTGTTGATTTCATCGTATAAAGCAGAAGATTGAATTGTTTTGGGCTGGTAATTTTCATTATTTTATGTGATCTGCTGCTCTGCATAGTTCCTGTCACTACTGCTTTGGTTTGTGAATGCTGCTGCTGGTCGTTCTGGGTAGTAGGCATCCTGATCTGAATTGCTGCTACTGTTTAATATATTGTTGGAACGGTTTTAGTTTGGTTGCTGCTGTTGTTTCTGCTCGTTTCTGCTGCTTCTCGTTTTGCAGTTTTGATTGTGGCCATCTTCTTCTGTTGGTATAGTTCTTCTCTTTTCATTTTCTTTCGTACATCCTAAGTGTTTCCGGGGTCTTCGTCACTTGCGTTGAATTCCCTTGATAGATATTCAGCACCTCGGTCTCCGTGGTCTTCGTCTATCTTATTAAGGGCACTAAACGTTAGTTTCAGCACCTTGGCTTCTTAGTGTGTGTGACGAAATGGATGAGAATTCTATTCCAACTACTACTGATCATATCAGAATTTCAATTTTTGAAAGGCTTACTTCTCAAGGTGATGGTATGGAGAAATTAAACTTTGTGAAAGCGGTGGGTAATTCAGTAGCCATGGATCTCCAATTTTATCCGTTGCCTGATAAAAAGGATGTTAATGTGAAAATTCCAATTGAAATGGCTAAGGAGGCTGCTAAAGCNTGTCTTTATAAAATTGCCTGGGGAATCTTCCCCTTTCAGTAGTATCATTATAACTCAATTAGACTCAAATAGGAGAAATAAGCCCATTATACCCATTAAGGTCTTCGCTGTTTGGTTTTCTGTGGTGGTAGTATCGTTCTCTTCTCTGGCTGGTTTGGATTCTGCTGGTGGGATTTTAGGGCATTTTTAGGGTTTTTCTAACCGTTTTGTACGGCTGGTTTTGGGTTTGGTAGGCGGTTTAGGGTTTCTTTTTTTTCCCGCCTGCTGTTGTCGTTTTAGGGAAGCGCCTTGACTCCAGTTAATTGTTAGTGGCCTGCATTGTTCCCTAGGGTTTGGATTTTATATTCTGCCGCTGTGTGGTGCACATGCTTCGTAGTGGCTGTTGTTTATTTTATAATTTTATGTGCTTCACTCTGCGGGTTTCGAACAGTGGCCGAAGGTTTATTGATCCTGTGTTTTTATTCTGGTGGTGTGCTGTTGTGTGGGTTGTTTGGGCTGCAAGCATTGATTGTTTTGTTTGGTAGTGATTCTGTTGGTTTCTTCGTATAAGGCAAAAGTTTGATTTGGTTGTGGGCTGGTAACTTCGTTATTTTTGTAATCTGCTGCTCTCTAGTTGCTGTTTCTGGTCTGTGACTGCTGCTGCACTTCTTCTGGGTTCGTAGGCTTCACGTTTTCATTCTGGTTTGCTGCTAGTATTTAGTATTCAATCTGGTTTGCTGCTGCTGCTTTGTGCTTTACGATTATTCTGCTTGTCGGTTTGCTGTTTTGATCGTGGTTTTTGGATTTTGGTTTGCGGTTCTTCTTGTTTTTGAAGTAGCTCTTCTCTTTTCATTTTCTTTCGTACATCCTAAGTGTTTCCGGGGTCTTCGTCACTTGCGTTGAATTCCCTTGTTAGATATTCAGCACCTCGGTCTCCGTGGTCTTCGTCTATCTTAATAAGGGCACTAAAACGTTAGTTTCAGCACCTCGGCTTCTTAGTGTGTGTGAAGAAATGGGTGAGAATGCCACTACTACTAATGATCATACCAGAATCTCCGTTTTTGAAAGGCTTACTTCACAAGGTGATGGGACGGATAAATTAAACTTTGTGAAAGCGGTGGGTAATTCGGTAGCCATGGATCTCCAATTTTATCCGTTGCCTGATAAAAAGGATGTTAGTGTGAAAATTCCAATTGAAATGGCTAAGGAGGCTGCTAAAGCTTATAATACGGTTCTGTATGGATATTTTCTGGGCCCTCGTATTCCGTTCCCTATCGTAAAAAATTTTGTTCGATCGGCTTGGGGAGTATATGGTTTTAATGACGCAATGTTAAATGAGAATGGGATTTTCTTTTTTAAATTTAATGATGTTGGAGGGTGTGACCAGGCAATTGAAGCTGGGCCGTTAATGATACGTGGTATACCTCTTTTTGTATATCGTTGGGATCCCTCTAAGGGGTTAAGGAAACCGGAACACACTTCCTGTCCCCTATGGGTGAAATTACATAATATTCCGTTGGTTGCTTTTAACAAGGAGGGTGTTAGTCGCATTGCAAGTGTTTTGGGAGTACCGAAACAGATGGATGCTTGTACTACATCCATGTGTGAAAAAGCTTGGGGACGGCCGGGGTTTGCTAAGGTCTTAGTTGAGGTTTGGTCAGTGGGTGAGTTGAAAAGGTATATTGATGTTGAAATTCCGAATCTCAATGGTGGTGATGCCGAACAAGTGAAAATACAAGTTGAATACATTTGGGAACCGATCCAATGTTCACATTGTCAGGTTTTTGGTCATAAAATTTCTACTTGTGTTAAAGCTCCAAGTATGAAAAAAGGTAAGCAAGTTGATGGGAGGAAAGATGCTAATGGATTTATTAGAGTGGAGAAAAAGCATTGGCGACCGAAAATTGGACATAAGGACAAAGGTAAAGAACCTGAGATTGCCTCAAATCTTGTTAGYCCGGTGGATGTGGGAGCAAGCTCCTCTAATGTGGGTCAGTTGGAAATAAAGAATAATGGCATTAATGATGTTGATCCAACAAGTTCGCTTATGAAGAATACTTCTAATACAGGTACTGTTGGTTCTGGGTCTTCTTCCCATCCTCGGCCTACTCCCACC
>NC_037544.1:19801645-19803941 GCF_001531365.2 Cynara cardunculus var. scolymus | reverse complement strand
TTCATGTGCGACAGTTTTTTGTGTCTCAAATTGGTGATGGTACGGCTACAAATGCTTGGGAGGATTCTTGGCTTCCTTGTGGTCCTCTGGCGGCTTTTATGACTTATCGGTTTATCTATTCTTGCGGGTTTTCTCCTGCTACTACAGTTCGTGAGCTAGTCTTCCGATTAAATGGRGTTTGGCCTGMTGATTGGTGTGCCAGGTTTGATGTGCTTAATTCTTCTCCTTTACCTTTATTAAATGATTCTCTTTCGGATACTGTTCTCTGGGGGGATGATTTTACTTCTTGTTCGAGATTTGAAGTTCGTAATGCTTGGGCATCGTTGGATGGTGCTTATCCGGTTGTACCATGGCATAAATCGGTTTGGTTTTCTGGTCATATACCTAAACATGCTTTTTGTTTATGGCTTGCATGCCAGCGACGTCTTCCTACTCAAGACCGTTTACTTTGGAAGGATGAACCTCCTGACCTTGAGTGTTCMCTTTGTGGTCAGASTCTGGATAGCCATGCACATTTATTTTTCCAGTGTACTTTTGCTCGTGAAGTTTGGGGCAACGTCTTACGTATTGTTGATATGACTTCTTTGCCTTATGTGTGGGACCAAATCTTGGAAAATCTTTCGGATTCTACTCATCGTCCAAAGCGTTTAAAGCAGAAACTTGCGGTAGCTGCTTCGGTTTATTTCATTTGGCAGGAACGGAATAGAAGACTTTTCTCTGAGGATCGTCGGAATATTGAGCAGRTTATCCAAGCCATTGTTCAGGCCGTTGAAATTCGTGTGGCTTGGTTGGAGAAGCGGTTAATTGGCAATACTGGTTGATTTTTATGGGTTTTTGCTGTGTTAAGGGAGCTTTTGTGCGTTTTCAGCTCCTTTTCTTTATTTTTAGTTGTTTGTTTGCGTCGGTTGGGCTTTGTTTGTTTTGGYTTTTGGTGGCTTGGTATGGGTTCTTCCAAGTCATTTGTTTTTTGTTGTGTTGGTAGTGGTCTGTTTTTGGACGCTTTGCTGTAATTTCCTTTATGTTTTATAAAATTGCCTGGTTTCCGATTAAAAAAAAAAAAAAAAAAAAGGTCTGATCAAACTAAATATGACCAAATTAGTGTCATTTTTAATGAATTACACTCCTTATGCATAAATAGGCCTTTTAAATCCATTTTGGTCTAATCAAATTAGTTAATGATCCATTTGGTGTCATTTTAAATAAATTGACTCGATTAAAAGCAATAGGCCTGTAACACCCCCAAACACCACATTTGCATATAACACATATTTCATTACATGGAAATAAAAATTACATCACAAGGTCCCACTAGTACAATGATTCTTATATGTAAAAAATCTACATATGAAAAATTTCCTAAACAAAATCTTGTACTATCACATGTAATACCACATATACTATCCAAAATAGACAATCTCAAGCAGATATTCAAAAGCAGATATCAGATTAGGAAAAATAATCACATTTTCCTTTCCCCTTATTATCCCTGGCCCCTGCCGTTCCTACATTGCATATTTTTAAAACAGAAAATGAGAGTTAGACCAGAGAGGTCTAGTGAGTAAATCACTTCTTTGCAAATGCAGGGTGAAAAAACACCAAAATATAAATAAAATATCTTTGCTCAGATATATTTGCAATTTAATCAGGCAATGCAGTTTTCAATGATACGAATAACAGGATAAACTTTACAACATCAATTCATGTTACTAAAATGCATCTGCTTAAAGATTCAATATTCTCAATATAAAATATTATAACCATAGTCTATTTGATTCAACAAACTATTCCTTTGAAAATTTTAATGGAAAGATTTAAGGTCATACTTTTCCTTTATGACAAACCATTTTCCCCTTCTCAATAACATCTAAATAATTATTTCTAATAGAAATAATATCTCTAATTCATCAGGTCACAAAGAAATGATGACTCAAAGTTATTAATCCAATTAGTAACAATAATAAGAGTTATAATAATATCCACATATGACAATGCCTCCCTTATTCTATGTACACCTTGATATGACAATGCCTCTCTTATTCTATGTACACCTTGATATGCCACCCTAGTTCCTCCATTCAAAACAGGGCTACTTCTCAGAACAGAAAAAAGTCACCACGTCTGTAAGTACTCATTCCCAGTTCCAAGCCAAAACAAACAACAGTCACCACGTCTGGGGGAACTGCTTCTTAAAACAAGTTGTAATGCCCCAACCCACACATTGCATGTAACACATATTTCATACCAAAGAAATACATATTCATATACATCTGGGTCCCTTAGTACAAGAATCTATCAT
>NC_037544.1:19798116-19801573 GCF_001531365.2 Cynara cardunculus var. scolymus | reverse complement strand
TTAAAGTGTGTGTTCTGTAAATTAGTGATTGAAACGCACAATCACTTATTTTTTGAATGCACTTACTCTAGCAGTATTTGGGAAGGTATTAAAATGGAGGTGGGATTAACGAACTATCCAAACAATTGGGAGGATACTCTTCACAGGGGGTCCACTCAAACTTGGAAATCTTGGTCTACGGTTCAAAAACTTGGTTTATCGGCAACGGTTTATAATATCTGAAGGGAACGAAACAGGAAGTTCTTCGACAATTTCAATCATTCGGAGGATAAAGTTATTGCGGAGATCAAGATGCAGATTCTTCATCGGATGGCTTGGAAGACTAGGAAGAATCTTTTGAATTCCAATGGTTTGTGACTTCGTGGGTGGTGCACCTTCTCGGTTTTGGATCTTTTGGGTGTTTCTTGCCTTTTGCTTTTTGGCGGATGGTGTTGTTTTGTTTTGGTGTATTTCCCTTTGTCATTTTTGGCTCCTTATGACTTGGTTTGTGAGTCAAAGTTGCCGTAGTTTCTCTTGCTGATTGCTTTTGTATTGGTGACGCTTTTTATTGTCTTTATAAAATTGCCTGGGGAAACTCTTCCCCTTTCAGTAGGGCTTTATAAACCTGAACACTCATCGTGCCCTTTGTGGATTAAATTTTTTAATATCCCTCTAGTTGCTTTTAATAAAGAGGGAATTAGTCGTATTGCTAGTGCGGTGGGGGTTCCTTTACGATTGGATGCATGTACGGCAAGCACATGTGATAGAGCTTGGGGGAGAACGAATTTTGCAAAGGTTTTGGTGAATGTTTGGGCCGTGGGAGAGTTGCAACGGGAAGTTGAAGTGGTAATACCGAGGCTTTCGGGTAATGGTGAAGATATGGTAAAGGTGGTATTGGAGTATGATTGGGTGCCGTCCCAATGTTCTATGTGTAAAACCTTTGGACATAGGGCTTCTTCATGCATGAAAGGGGTTGTACGGAAAACAAAAGAGCAGCCAAAGGCGTTGGAAAATGTGGGATTTCAAAAAGCTAGAAGGCAATACTGGAGGCCGAAAAACTACTTCTGGTGTTACTGATGGAATTCAGGTGGAACCTTCTAAGGCTATTAAAGATAACGATTATGTGGCTTCGGAGACATTATTTGGTGTTGGTGTTATTAAGCCAGTACAAGAGGTGATACCTCCGGATGTGGTCCCAAAGGAAAATGTTGTTGTTAGTCCAGCTCAGCTGGTGATAGTGATGAGACTGTGGGGGGGACGTATTGCATTGTGGATGCTGGGAGAACGCCAAGAGTTTACTAGGGTGTAATCAGATTAATTATGATCCATTTATTTTCATTTTGACCCAAATGACTCGATCATACTAAATAGGCCGGTTATGGCTCAATTAGACTCAAATAAGAGAAATAAGGCCATGATAATCATTAAGGCCTGAACAAACTAAATATGGCCATTTAGTGTCATTTTGATCCAATTAGACTCCTTATGGAGAATTGGGACCATTAAACCCATTAGGGTCTAAATAGAATAATTATGACCTAGTTTGAGTCGTGTTGACCCAATTGGACTTTTTAAGGAGAAATAGGCCAATTATACCCATTAAAAAAAGGAGAACAGGGTTTGACCGCGTTTGACCTTTTCTCTCTAGGATTGCATTCTTGGAGATGAAATTTTGATGAATCTTCGGCTAGGGTTTCTCGTTTTGCTTGGAGATCGGTTCTTGATCAATAAGCATTTGACTTTCGATTCTGGTTCTCTTTGTTGATTGTTGTGGTGCGTCTAGGGTTCAAGGGAAGCTACTGCCATTTTCTTGATCTGGTTTGGTGCATGATTTTTTTTACGACGGGCTACTCCAGGTACGTTATGGGGTGTGGTTTGTGCTTCCGTCGTCCACTTTATTCTCTGTCAATCACGTCCAGTTTGGTTGCTGCGTGGAGAAGGAGGAATTAGGGTTTTCATTGTTTTGGTAAGTTTTTCTGTTTGATTGGGCGATAGTAGGGTTTTTGGTTGTTGGCGGCTGTCTTACTCTTTTATGATTGACCACTGCTGCTTTGGCGTACTGCATTGTCATTGAGAACGCTGTTTGATTTACTGCTGTTGCTTCTCACTTTTTGTTGTTATTTTCTGTGACGGCTGGACGATTATTATGGTTGTTTGTTAAGGATCTTCTTCTGTGCAGCTGGATTTGTGGTGGTGTCATTTTATGTGCTGTTAATTGTTGTGTTCTTGATTTGGTTGCTTCGACAGTCTTGTGGTGGCGGTTCTGTTGCTACTGTGGTTCTTGTCCTCGATCTGACTGGTTTTCGAATTTTATTGTTGATTGGATCTGGCTGTTTAGCCTGACTGGTTGGGGGCTGTGTCTGGTTAATTTTTGCATGCTGTCCTTCTGGTTAAGACCGTGTTGTTGCACCATTTCTGGGCGTAGAGTTCTTGAGCTGGTTGACATTTCTGGGTTTGACCTGCTGTTTTGATCGTTTCTGCTGTTTTTTTGCTGCTGCCGGTTTATGATTTTATGTGCTGTTGGTTGTCAAGGTTAGTTGCGATCTGCTGTTTCTTTTGCTGGTGTTTGGTTTTTCCTGGGCTATTCTGTGTGATTTTATGTGATCGTATTGGTGCGGGCTATTGTCTCGTTGCCGTGCTTGTCTCGTGGGTTAAAAAGTAAGATTTTCCTGCTGCTTGTTTGTACGTGGGCTTGATTTAATTCCCTATTGTGCTGGTTAAGTGTTTYTGTGGTCTTCGTTGTTCTCTGAAAGTATTCCTAGTGGTTATTCAGCACCTCTTAACGGGGTCTTCGTCTAATTCACTCGGGTATTTAAAGGAAACTTCAGCACCACGGCTTCTTAACTGGTGTAATGGGTGATGATAATCCTCCCACTGACCCCATTAGGGTTTCGGTTTTTGAAAGGCTTACTTCTGTGGATCAAAGTAATGTTTTGGGAAATGGTGAACGTACTAGTCTGAATTTTGCTAAAGCGGTTGGCCGTTCTATGGCCACTGATTTGAATTTTTATCCTCTTGCGGACAAAAAACAAGCTCATGTCTCTATCCCTATTGAAATGGCGAAGGAAGCTGCCAAAGCATATAACWCCGTTTTATACGGCTATTTCCTGGGACCTCGTATCCCTTTTCCTCTTGTGAAATTTTTTGTTAAAATGGCGTGGGGTAAATTTGGATTTTTGGATGCGATGCTTAATGAGAATGGTATTTTTTTTCTTTAAATTTAATGACGTTGGTGGATGTAATCAAGTGATTGAGGCTGGCTCGTTGATGATCAGAGGTATTCCTTTATTTGTCAATCGTTGGGATCCGTCCAAGGGATTAAAAAAGCCGGAACATTCCTCCTGTCCATTATGGGTGAAACTCCATAATATTCCTTTAGTTGCGTTCAATAAAGAAGGAGTTAGTCGTATTGCGAATGTCCTGGGTATTCCAAAGCAAATGGATTCGTGCACTGCTTCAATGTGTGAAAAAGCTTGGG
>NC_037544.1:19790567-19797271 GCF_001531365.2 Cynara cardunculus var. scolymus | reverse complement strand
GAGTATGGTACTCGTATAATCCTTGCTTGGGATGCTCGAGTTTTAGATGTCATGGTTTTAGAGGCTCATAGTCAATACTTAAATTGTAAGGTGCTTGTTCGGGGTAGTCAAYATTATATTTTCGTTTCTTTTGTTTATGGGGCTAATGTTTGTACTGCCCGTCGTGCTTTATGGTCGGGGCTGCGGAAATTTAAAGTGCTCATTRGTTCTTCCCCGTGGGTTGTAATGGGGGATTTTAACACCATGTTATTCCCTCATGATGGTTTTGGAGGCTCCTCTCGTCGTAACTTGGATATGGCTGATTTTTATGCGTTTGTAGAGGATGTGGAATTATTTGATTTACATTATACGGGTATCCATTTCACGTGGAACCAAAAACCGAACTCTTCGGGGGGTATCATGCGGAAACTGGATAGAGCTATGGGCAATGATGAGTTCACATCTGTTTTTCAAGATGTTAATGTTCATTTCCATCCTTTGGGTCTTTCGGATCATACTCCAGTGACGGTTTCTTTCAGATGCGGCATTTGGAAAAAAAGGCATGGGTTTAAATTTGACAATTTCTTGACTGAACATCCAAGTTTTCTTCAAGTTGTAAAGGATGAATGGGCAAATAATATCGAGGGTTCTTTTATGTTTCGAGTGACTTCTCATTTGAAGGCTCTGAAGATTCCTCTTCGGAAACTTCGTCATTCTTATGGCAACCTTGGTCAGCGTGTTGCCTTTTTGAAGACTGAACTTGATCGTATCCAATTGGATGTTGATAATGATCCTTCTAATGTTGAGCTAGGCCAGGAGTTGGRTCATATTCGTATTGCGTATCAAAATGCATGTAGGGATGAAAATTGTGCCACGAAACAACGTGCCAAAATTGCATGGTTGAATAAAGGTGACTTGAATACCAAATTCTTCCATAAAGTGATTAAAGAACGGCATCATTACAATTCTATTCAGTCTGTGTGTACAAGTGATGGAGCTTATGTCTATGGTGATGATGTGCCTAATGTKTTTGTGGATYATTTTAAAGACTTTCTGGGTACGAGGTATGTTTCTTCTGATCCGACTATGACTAATGATGTTTTCATGCGTAAACTTTCTTTGGTGGAAGCTAACCATATGATCAGACCAATTCACAATGAAGAAATTGAAAATGCTATGTTTAGCATTGGTAATTATAAAGCGCCTGGGTCTGATGGGTATTCTTTTAAGTTTTTCAAAGAGGCTTGGGACATTGTTGGCCGTGATGTGGAGATTGCAATTCACAATTTCTTTTATCGAGGTAATCTCCCAAAGAGCTTGAATCATACGCTTTTATGTCTGATCCCTAAATCTATTAATGCTTCTAAGGTCACGGATTACTGACCTATAGCATGCTGTACTGTGCTTTATAAATGCATTAGTAAGGTCATTGTTAATAGAATGAAGGGATCTTTGGATTTTTTAAATGATAAAGCTCAATCGGCTTTTATTCCGGGGAGAAGGATTACGGATAATATCCTTATGGCGCATGAACTTGTGTCTGGTTATCAATCTAATACGGGTCCGCCTCGTTGTGCGTTCAAAATTGATATAAGAAAAGCTTATGATACGGTGGATTGGCGGTTCCTTTTTGTTATGCTTGAAGGTTTGGGATTTCACCCTGTTATGGTCAAVTGGATAAAGGAGATGGTGTCGACTCCTTCTTATTCTTTAGCCATTAATGGTAATTCCCATGGTTTTTTTCTTGGAGGGAGGGGTCTTCGTCAGGGTGATCCGTTGTCCCCCTATCTGTTTACAATTGTTATGGAGGGATTTTCTCTGCTACTTCAAAAGTGTATTCGGGAGGCTGCTGACTTTGGTTACCATCGGGGTTGTGAGGATTTGGATTTGACTCACTTATGTTTTGCGGATGATTTGTTTGTCTTTACAAAAGGGGATGTCCTTTCTGTTGAAGTGCTTAAAAAAGCTCTGGTTCTTTTTCAGAACTATTCGGGATTAGCGCCTAGTCTTGAAAAAAGTGACATTTATTTTGGGAATGTTCCTTCCAACATTAAGGCGGCTATCCTTGAATGCCTTCCCTTCAAGCTTGGTGTTTTTCCTGTTCGATATTTGGGTGTTCCTTTATCGCAATCTCGGTTGAAGTCTTGTGACTATGCTCCGCTGATTGCTAGAGTGAAGAGCCGTATACTTAATTGGAAATCTAAGTTTCTTTCGTTTGGTGGACGGCGTCAGCTTATTATATCGGTTCTTCAATCTCTCYAGCTTCATTGGATGTCGGTTTTCTTACTTCCATCTGGTATTATTCATGATCATGAATCTATATTTCGTAAATTCCTTTGGGCTCCAAGGGAAGATCCGCGTGGTAGATGTCGATTATCATGGGATATGGTTTGTAGGCCACTGGAATCTGGGGGTCTTGGAATTAAAAGGCTCTCCACTTGGAATCGGGCTTTACTTGCAAAGCATGTGTGGGATATTGCTAGGCGACGGGATTCTATGTGGGTTCGTTGGATTTATAGTAATAATCTCCGTTCCTCGAATTTCTGTATGGTTCGTAAGAATTCTAATTGGTCTTGGGTTTTTCGTAAACTTTTAGACTTGCGGAGTCATTTGCGTCGGTTTCTTTTTTCTCAAATTGGTGATGGTCGGAACACGAATGCTTGGGAGGACGCTTGGTTACCTTGTGGTCCTCTATCTGCGTTTATCTCTTACCGGTTTGTCCATTCTCGTGGGTTTGCTACCTTAACGACGGTTCGTGATCTTATTATAAACTGGAATGGTAATTGGCTTGATGATTGGTGTCAACGGTTTGACATGCTTCATAATTCTCCGCTACCTTTATTGACCTCTGATAGTGATAGAGTTCTTTGGGGAGATAATTATACTATGTGTTCGGATTTTACAGTAGGTAAGGCTTGGGCTTCCTTGGAGGGTAATTATCCTGTGATCCCTTGGTCTAAATCGGTTTGGTTCTTGGGTCATATTCCGAAGCATGTTTTCTGTTTTTGGTTGGCTTGTCAGAGACGACTTCAGACTCAAGACCGCTTACATTGGAAGGATGAGCCCCCAGATTTGGAGTGTTCGCTTTGTGGTCAATGTTTGGATAATCATGATCATTTATTCTTTCAATGTTCGTATGCTGGAGCAGTATGGACTAGTGTTTTACTTATGGTGGATATGTCGGGTATGCCTTCAAGGTGGGAACAGATTGTTCAAGTTATTTCGGATCCTAATACTCGTCCGAAACTGTTAAAGCAGAAACTTGCTGTGGCGGCTACTGTTTACTATATTTGGCAAGAGCGTAATAGAAGACTTTTTTCTGCGACTAAGCGTACGACTCAGGATCTTACTGCAGTTATTAGGGAGTCTATCTCCATTCGTGCTGATTGGTTGGCGAGTCGTCCTGTGGTAACTTATGGTTGACTTGAAGACTTGTTTTTGGTTCTGGGGGGCGTTGGTTTGGGTTACGCTTCTCTTTTTTATCTTCTTCTGTTGTTTGTTTGCTTCTTATGGGCTTTGTTTATTTTGGCTTGTTGTGGCTCGGTTGGGGTGTTTCCTTCGGCCTTGGGGCTCTTTGTTGTAGGTTGCGGTCTTTCTGTTTTTTGGTTGCGTTGTAAACCTTTTTATTGCGTTTTATAAATTTGCCCGAAGTTTTCCTTCAAAAAAAAAAAAAAACACCAAATGGACCCTCAATCACTCCAATCAATGTTAAATTAGACTAATTATCATGAATTTAGCATATTATACCATTATGGTCTGATCAAACTAAATACAACCTAATTTGTGTCATTTTGAGCCAATCAGAATCCCTATGGATCATAATAATTATGATACATTTAGTGTCATTTGACCCAAACGACTCGATTATACTAAATAGGCCCGTTATGGCTCAATTAGACTCATTTAGAATAAATAAGCCCATGATAACCATTAAGGTCTGAACAAACTTAATATGGCCCTTTCAGTGTCATTTTGACCCAATTAGACTCCTTATGGAGAATTGGGACAATTAAACACATTAGGGTCTAAAAAGACTAATTATGACATAGTTTGAGTCATGTTCAACCAATTGGACTTCTTAAGGAGAAATAGGACAATTATATCCACCACCACCAAATGTACCCTCAATCACTCCAATCAATGTCAAATTAGACTAATTATCACAAATTTATCATATTATACCCATTAAGGTCTGTTCAAACTAAAGATGACCCAATTCGTGTCATTTTGAGCCAATTAGAATCCTTATGGATCAGATTAGTTATGAACCATTTTGTGTCATTTTGACCTAAATGACTCGATTATACTAAATACGCCCGTTATGGCTCAATTAGACTCAAATAGGAGAAATGAGCCCATGATAACCATTAAGGTCTGAACAAACTAAATATGGCCCATTCAGTGTCATTTTGACCCAATTAGACTCCTCATGGAGAATTGGGACCATTAAACCCATTAGGGTCTAAAACGACTAATTATGACCTAGTTTGAGTCGTGTTGACCCAACTGGACTTCTTAAAGAGAAATAGGCCAATTGTATCCACCAACAGTTTCTTTCGTTTAGAGGAAGGCGTCAGCTCATTATATCGGTTCTCCAATCTCTTCAACTTCATTGGATGTCGGTATTCTTATTCCCGTCTGGCCTAATCCATGATCTCAAATCTATTTTTCGGAAATTCCTTTGGGCTCTAAGGGAAGATCCTCGTGGTAGATGTCGGTTATCTTGGGATGTGGTATGTCGACCGCTTGAATCTGGGGGTCTTGGAATTAAGAGATTATCTACTTGGAATAGGGCTTTACTTGCAAAACATGTGTGGGATGTAAGGCACCGAGATCCTATGTGGGTTCGTTGTATTTATAGTAATATTCTCCGGTCATCGAACTTCTGGCTGGTGCGAAAGAACTCAAATTGGTCATGGGTTTTTCGTAAACTTTTAGACTTGCGTAGTCATTTAAGACGGTTCCTCTTATCCCTAATTGGTGATGTTCGGGATACGAATGCTTGGGAGGATGCTTGGTAATCTGTGGTCCTCTTTCCACTTTTATCTCTTATCGATTTGTCCATTCATGTGGGTTCTCTACTTTAACGACGGTTCGTGATCTTATTATGTGCTGGAATGGTGTTTGGCCTGATGATTGGTGTCAAAGGTTTACAGTGCTTCATACTTCTCCGTTACCTTTATTGACCTCTGTTCATGATAGAGTTCTATGGGGGGACGATTACAATGCTTGTTCGGATTTTACGGTGACTAATGCTTGGGCTTCTTTAGAGGGAAATCATCTTGTGGTCCCTTGGTCTAAATCGATATGGTTCTCGGGCCATATTCCGAAGCATGCATTCTGTTTATGGTTGGCTTGTCAGAGAAGGCTTCCTACTCAAGATCGTTTACATTGGAAGGATGAACCACCGGATTTGGAGTGCTTGCTTTGTGGTCAATGTATGGATAGCCATGAACATTTATTCTTTCAATGTTCGTATGCTGGAGATGTATGGACTAGCATCTTGCATAGTACGGATCTGAAGGATATGCCGTCTAGGTGGGATCAGATTTTAGAAGCTATCTCGGATTCTAATCGTCATCCGAAATTATTAAAGCAGAAGCTTGCGGTGGCAGCCGCTGTTTATTATATTTGGCAAGAACGAAATAGAAGACTCTTTACTGAGGATCGCCGCACGACTCTGCAACTTATTACAGTTATTAAGGATTCTATCTCCATTCGTGCGGAGTGGTTGGTGTGTCGTCGTGTGCGTAATTCGGGTTAACATGAAGATCTATTTTTGGTTTTGGGGAGGTTTGGTCTGGGTTAAGCTCCTCTTTTTTATCTTTTGTTGTTTGTTTATTCTTGTGGGCTTTGTTTCTTTTGGCTTGTTGTGGCTTGGTATGGGGTGTTTTCCAAGGCCATGGGGTTTTGGCTGTAGGTTGCGGTTTGTCCGTTTTCTGTTTTTGTTGTTATTCTCTTTAATGCGTTTATAAATTTGCCTGGTTTCCTTTAAAAAAAACACTAAATGGATCCTTAATCACTCCAATCAATGTCAAATTAGACTAATTATGATGAATTTAGCATATTATACCCATTAAGGTCTRATCAAACTAAATACGACCCAATTCGTGTCATTTTGAGCAAATTAGAATCCTTATGGATAAATTGGCCTATTGTGATAACCGGATTCTAGTTATCACCCAAGGTAAATAATATTTGATTATTTGATTAAATGATTACGTGATAGCATGATAAATTGTTACGTTTGATCATGCTGAGATATGAAAATGTGCATAATATGAAATGCATATGTTATGTGTTTACATGTATGCATGGTATATATATATATATATATTTATATATATGAACAAGGTGTATGCATGCATGCATGTGAGTTTTGTGAAAAAAAAGGGCTGGGTTAGCCGCCTTTCTAGTTTTGGAAAAGTATAAAAGGGAGGCTGAGCCTCCATATTTTCTCTTCTTGTATTTGCTAAAAGTTGTGCGATTTAAAAGAGGAAAGATTGACCGGATTACTCTTGTAAAGAAGATTCAAGTGTCTGATTTCAAGAAGTTGAATCTCATTTGATTGCATAAGGTGAGTAGTTTCTAAAACTCTTTYGCATAAAAATTATTACTGGTTTCATATGAATTTTTGTTTGAATATGAATAGAAATCAGTCTTTTTGCTGTAAAGTGTTTATCCGGATATTAAACCGGACAAGGTTTGACTGGATTACTTTAAAT
>NC_037544.1:19788754-19790307 GCF_001531365.2 Cynara cardunculus var. scolymus | reverse complement strand
ATAGTTGACCGGAGTTGAAGTCCGGCTAATCAAATTGACCGGATTTGATGTAATGTTGTGTTTTCAATAAGAAATGTTATTTTATCATAAAAAGGAAGTTTTGAAATAAATGATTTTGTTTTAATAATAATTTCAATGACTGCGGTTTATTTGAAATTATTCTGTGAAATATTTTGATGAGGAAATAAGGGTGACATATCAAGGAGAGATGTACCATGGGATAAGGGTGGCATATCAAGGAGAGGTGTACCATGGGATAAGGGTGGCATATCAAGGAGAGGTGTACCTTTGGATACAAGGGTGGCATTTATATGTGTGTTGTATAATATAACTCATTCTATTATATCCTTTAAGACTACCGTGGTCYGGAGTCTTTATTTCTTTGTGATTTAAAGATTTAGGATCAAGGTTCTTATTGGAAATCATAGTTTGGATGTTATTGAGGAGAAAATGTCAGGTTTGGCCTGAAGCTTTATGTAAACCTTGTTTGACTTGAGAAGGTTTAAAAGTGGCATTATATGAAACCTGATTAGTACAAAGGTATGAGATTTGAATAGCTAAGTGTTCAGCTGGAAAAGATATTATGATCTGGTGTTATGTCTTTAATTGTTCATATATTTGTTATATATATGAAAGGTTGTTTTCCATAAAAGTATTTTGGTAATTTACACCCTGCCACAACATAAATAGGGTAATTATATTGATAGACATGCTCATTTATTCTTCCAATGTGTTTTTACTCGGGAGATTTGGGAAAGTATGTTGCTTCTTGTGGACTTGAGGACTATGCCGTCGTCTTGGGATCAAATTGTGGATTTTCTTTCGGATCGTGCTCGTCGACCTAAGCGTTTAAAGCAGAGGCTAATGGTTGCAGCTTCTGTTTATTATATTTGGCAAGAAAGAAATAGAAGACTTTTTTCTGAAGTTAGTCGTACAACTGTGCAACTCATCACAATTATCAATAATACGATTTCTATGCGTGCGGCTTGGGTGGATAGAAGTCGGGCGCCTGGTGTTGCTGTGCTATGATGATTTTTTGGTGGTTTTGTGGAGCTTATATGTTTGCTAAGCTCCTTTTCTTTATTTTTTGTTGTTTGGTTGGTTCTGTTGGGCTCTGTTCCTTTTGGCTTTTGGTGGCTTGGTATACTTTGGTGGTAAGGTCTTTTGGTTTTCTTGTTGGTTAGGTGGTGGTCTTTCGGTTTTGTCTTTACTGTAATCCCCTTTTTTATTGTTTATAAAATTGTCTGGTTTCCGTTCAAAAAAAACAACATAAATAGGGTATCTCACTAGAACTTTCGGTCTAACCCTCGTTTTGTGATTTTAACTATGTGTTGCAGGAGGTTCGGACAGTAAGGGGAAGGGGAAGGTGTAATATTTTCCTTTATGCACTTCTGCTTGAAGATCTGTTTTGATTGATTAGTACAAGAAATGTATTTCGAAATTTTGGACCTTGTAAGGTCATGTTAGATTCTTGTACTAAGGGACCCGAATGGAATGATATTATGTATTTCCTTTGTATGAAATATGTATTACATGCAATATGTGGGTTGGGG
>NC_037544.1:19785775-19787964 GCF_001531365.2 Cynara cardunculus var. scolymus | reverse complement strand
GATTTGCTGTTTCTGTATTAAAGTCAAATGCTTTATTTTGGTGGGAAGTTGAATCTTCTACCAGAACGGATGTTTTACAAACTCTGTCTTGGGTAGAATTCGTGGATCGATTCAAGAATCAATTATGTCCCAAAACAGCAGTGAGACAAATGGAGGAAGATTTCCTGAAGTTAGAGCAAGGAAATGGAACAGTTCGGGAGTATACCGAAAGATTCATTGAATACTCTCATTTTGCCGAACATTATGTTTCAACTGAATCCAGGAAGATAGAGAGGTATATTTGGGGTTTTAAACCCTCAATTAGAGAGTTTGTTATTGCTATGAACCCCAATACCTTTCCATTAACAGYAGAGGCAGCTGAGGTGACCGAACGAAATAAGAATAGACAATCAGAAGGAAAGGTTGTTGAGAAAAGAAAATGGGAAGGGCCTTCATCTGTCCGAGGGCCGAAAACTATAAGATATGATAACATATCAGAAGAAAAGATCGGTGAGAAAGTCTGCTGACAGTGCCGACAGGTTCATCAGGGTGAATGCAAGATGGACCCAAGGAAATGTTATAAGTGCGGTGAGGCAGGTCATTTATCCAGAAATTGCCTAGCTAACCGAAGATGTTTTAATTGCAATTCTCCAGATCATATTCGACCAAATTGTCCCTTGTTAAGAACTCCACAGTTAACAATGGGGAGTAATGCGTCGGGTACACGGGGAAGATCTACTGTAAATAGAGGAGGGCAAGGAGGGGCGCGGGGACGATCCTTCCAGATGACTAAGAATGACGCAGAAGCATCACCGGATGTAGTAACAGGTACATTCCTCCTGAATTCAATACGTGCTAAAGTGTTATTTGACTTGGGTGCAAACTTTTCGTTTGTATCACAATTGTTTGCTCAAACTGCATGTCTGAATTCTGTGCTACTTGATGATAAATTAGTAGTTGATACTGCTAATAGTCAGGAGACTGTTACTAGTGTGTTCAATAACTGTATTATTGTTATTGAGGATTGTGAATTTCCGATCCGGTTATTTCCCATGTCAATGAAAGAATTTGACGTAGTAGTGGGTATGGACTGGTTGGCAACGTATCAGGCTAGTATTGTTTGTAATCAGAAAATAATCAGGATTATTCTGCCAGATCAGAGAACAGTTGTTATTTATGGTGATCGTTAGAATCATCATACTAGTATTTTGTCAGTAATGAAAGCCTAGAAAAGTATTCGAAAGAAGTGTCAAGGATGTTTGGCATATGTAATTGATTTAAAGAAAGAGAAGAGAAAAGAGGAATCGATTCCGATTGTTAGTAAATATCCAGAAGTTTTTTCGGAGGACTTATCTGGATTACCACCAGATAGAGTTATTGAATTCCGAATCGATCTTGTACCAGGAGCTGCACCAGTAGCAAAGGCACCATACCGTTTAGCTCCATCTGAATTGAAAGAATTGGTGGCACAGTTGAAAGATTTAATTGATAAGGGATTTATTAGGCCTAGCACTTCGCCCTGGGGTGCTCCGGTCTTATTCGTTAAGAAAAAGGATGGGTCTATGCGAATGTGTATAGACTATCGTGACCTAAATAAGTTGACAATTAAAAACAAATATCCTTTACCAAGGACTGATGACTTGTTTGATCAATTGGTGGGAGCAAGTTATTTCTCCAAAATTGATTTGAAGTCAGGATATCATTAGCTTAAAGTCAAGAAAGAAGATGTTGCCATAACAGCATTCAGGACAAGGTACGGGCATCACAAATTCTTAGTTATGCCATTCGGCTTATCTAATGCACCTGCAGCTTTTATGGGTATGATGAATAGGGTATGTAAGGAATATCTTGATAATTCGTTATTGTATTTATCGATGATATTCTTATATACTCAAAAACCGAAGAAGAACATGCGGAACATCTTTGTTTGATATTGGAAATATTGAAGAAAGAAAAGTTGTATGCCAAATTGTCCAAGTGTGAGTTCTGGTTAAGAGAAGTTCAATTTTTGGGTCATGTTATCTCAGAAGCCGGGGTACAAGTAGATCCAGTAAAAATACAAGCAGTTGAAAAATGGGAAGCTCCAAAGACTCCATTTGAAGTTCGTAGCTTTTTGGGTTTGGCAGGTTACTACCGGAAGTTTATTCAAGACTTCTCTAAGATAGTCGTGCCATTAACTAAATTGACTCGGAAGAATGTTAAGTTTCAGT
>NC_037544.1:19783056-19785085 GCF_001531365.2 Cynara cardunculus var. scolymus | reverse complement strand
TTTAGTCCCTGATATTCATAAAGAAGTTCTGAGATGTCAGAAGGAAGCTATGAAAGAAGATCTTATCAAATCAGAAAGGTTGGGTAAAATGATTTCAATCTTGGAACCAAATGACAAAGGAATTATGTGTTTTCAAGGACAAATTTGGGTACCATACTTTGGAGATATCCGAAGTATGATATTAAATGAAAGTCATAAGTCCCGATACTCTATCCATCCAGGCACCAATAAGATGTATAGAGATTTGAATGTTATAACTAGGTTTGAGACAACCTGGCATTAAGGTAATTTATACATGTTTATTATGTGGATTATGTGAAATATGCATACCAAAGTAGAAATGCATAAAATATATATGTTAACATGATATTGTGCATGCATATATGTGAAAAGATGACATGCCATAAATGATTTATACATGTATGCATGTGGTGTGAAGCATACATGAGGTGATGTTTATTGTGTTTAAATGATTCGGGTGGAATCATTATTTTATTATTGAAAAACTTATATCTTCATGGTTAAGAAATCATGAATTTTATAATGTAAAAACCCACCGCCCAAAGTTATTTCTATTGGACCAAAAGCTTTCACCGCCTTTGAAGTATTATTATTAAAATCCTCCACCGCCTAGGTGAGGATATTTAAAGAAGAGTTTGATAAGGTTATCCTTATCACTGTCACTCTTTTAGAAAAGAACCTGTGTAAGTTAAGGAGTTCTTGAAGATTCTGTGTTAAGAATAAAGCTTTTGCTGTGTGATTTTCATCAAGAAAGCTGTTTGATAAGGTGAGTTTTAAACTACCGTTGATTATAAACTGTGAGTAGTTTTGAAACTGATTCCTTTATGTATTTGTGGCTTAATTGTTGAATCTGGATTTTGAAGATGTTATACTGTTTTAAACAGCAGATAAGTTGTTATTGTTTCGAATCTGTTTCTGGGTAAAAAGGATGCAGATTAATGTTTTAAACAGTTTGGTTTATGATTCTGTTTTTGAGGATCTAAGTGAGCTTTTAAACTACCGTTGATTATCAACTGTTGAGTTTGATATGGGTTTTGAAGTTAAGATGATAAACTATTTTTAACAGTTTTATGACGTTGTTATTTTGGATTCTGGTTTTGATAAATATGAAACAGATTTGTGTTCTTCAACAGCCTTGAGAAGCTGTTTGAATCTATTGTTGGAACTGTTTTGGAGAGAATTAAACTGTATCCGGGTTTTTAAAACAGTTTGAAAGAGTTTACAGAAAAACAAGAGTTTTAAACTGTTTTGGGAGAACAGATTGTTCTTGAGAAAAAAAGGTTTTGAGTATAAACCTTTGTTGAAACCATGATTTGGTTTGAGGATTATGAACATATTCACTCTGACAGGTAACTGAGGTCTGTCTTTGGATGAACTACTTCATATTACTGAGCAGGAGGATATAAGGGTGGAACATCATGTAAAGGAGATAATCTGGAGGGTATAAGGTGGGACGTTCTCGGCATCGCCTAACTCTTACCATGATAACTATTAGAGTTACAATAGATTGGAGTTCTCACTTCTTAGTGATTTGAGGATTTAGAGATGTTGTCTTTAGTAGAAATGATGGTAATGATGTGATGGTATCGGAGATAATATAATTCGTGACTGTTGATGCTTTGAGTAAAAGCATTGATTATGAGGAAACAGAGGAGCTCTGGTTATACCTTGCAAGGAACAGAGGGGCTCTGATTGACCCTCATAATAGAATCAAAGGATACTAGATACTAATTCATTTTGCAAAATCTTTTATGAATTTATGAGTTTGGAAAATAAGCTTTATATCTTGGAGAAGCAAGCTTAGTGCTTTTATTTATTGTTTTAAAATGAATATTTTCATGAGGAACAAGAGGGGCTCTGGTTGGTTCTCATTATTGGGCCAGAGGATTTTGGTTATTGATTTAGAGGATGAGCAAGTTTTTATTATACATATTAAGTATATTAAAGGTTTTGTAAGAGCTTCTATGTCAAAATCATGTTTTTGAAGTTTTAAGAAAAGGAGTTTTAT
>NC_037544.1:19779144-19782741 GCF_001531365.2 Cynara cardunculus var. scolymus | reverse complement strand
TGGTCGTGAAGAGCAGAAGCTCTGGAAGAGAGACCAGAGAGGCTCTGGTCTTAGGTTTTGAAAAGGTTTTGAAATATTTTCTAAGTCTGGTTGGTTCATTTATAAGATTGTGTGCGTGTATGTGTGCATAATTATACATGTAAATGGGTGATGGCATGCAAAAAGTATTTGTGGTGTAGGCATGCATGCATGGTAAGGGCGGTTTAGCCGCCAAACTCCTTTTAGAAAGGTATAAAAGGAAGACTAAGCTTCCATTTGCACTCCCTTGCCAAAATTGAGAATAGTGTGCGATTTAAGAAGAAGAAGTGGTGACCAGATTACTTTTGATTGGAATCAAGTGGATTCAAAGTTGGGTTCAAATTTATTTCTAAAAGATTAAGGTGAGTGGTTAAAGGCTTTAAAAAATACTTTGAATTGTCTATTGAATTGAGTTTCCAAAGTTTATCGGACATAGTTTTTAAACCGGGTAAAGTGATGTCCAGTTTATCACTATATCCCTCATAAGGTTGTGCGATTTAGAGTTGGCAGAATGTGGATGTATAAATCGCTCAAATGTTATCCGGATTAGATATAAACCGCCTGGTATGTTGTCCGATTTATTCATAAATCGGACAAGGCTTGTACTATATAAATATATAAACCGGGTGAAGTATGATTGGATTTATTTTATTATTGAACGAATTGTTAAATCAGACAAGGCGTTGAGGGGATTGTTGACCGGATTGTTAAATCGGACAAGTGGCATAACTGTTGTCTGGATTAGTAAACCGGCCAAGGCTTGACCGGGGACGAAGTCCGGCCAAGTCTAAGTTGACCGGATTCGTTTACTTGTGCATGGTTTGCATAAATTGATATTTTCAATATTCTTGTGTAAAGAATGGGAATTTTGATAAAAAAACGATTTTGAACTGATGATATTCCATTAGAACATTTATGGTTGCGTTCTGTTCTGATTGGAATAGTTTTTAAGAAAAATGTTTTGATGAGAAAATAAGGGTGGCA
Organism: Cynara cardunculus var. scolymus; assembly: GCF_001531365.2. NCBI lineage: Eukaryota > Viridiplantae > Streptophyta > Magnoliopsida > Asterales > Asteraceae > Cynara > Cynara cardunculus. Next base: position 19,781,739 of record NC_037544.1, on the reverse strand, counting down.
TATCAAGGAGAGGTGTACCATGGGATAAGGGTGACATATCAAGGAGAGGTGTACTATGGAATAAGGGTGACATATCAAGAAGAAGTGCGGATATATGGGTGGCATTTGTATGTGTGATGTGTAATATAACTCTTACTATTATATCCTTTAAGATTACTGTGGTTTGGAATCTTTATTTCTTTGTGATTTAAAGATTTAGAATCAGAGTTCTTATTGGAAATCATAGTCTGGATGTTATTGAGGAGAAAATAACAGGTTTAAACTGAACCTTTAAATAAACCTTGTGTTAATTGAACAGGTTTAAAAGTGGCATTATGATAAACTTGTTTGGGTTTAGATGTGTTACATGAAAGCTGAGAGATTGACTTTGGAATTGAAAAGGTATTGGTAATATGATATGTTTGTTCATATATTTATTACTTATATGAAACATTGTGATAACCGGATCCTGGTTATCACCCGAGGTAATTAATAAGTGATTATTTGTTAAATGATTATGTGACAACATGATAAATTGTTATATTTGATCATGCTAGTATGTGAAAGTATATGCATAAATGAGTATGCATTAAAAATGTGGATATTTATATACATAATGAAGTACATGCATAGGTGTATATGTATGTGTGAATATGTATGTGTGTGTAAGGAATTGGTAAGCTTTGCATATATAAGATAAATATATGTCATGTGCATGAATAGTTACGTATATATATCCGTTTGTGTATGCATTTTCATACACGGTTGTGATAGCCGACTTTCCAGAAAAGGAAAGTATAAAAGGGGGTGAAGCCTCCATTATTTTCTTCTTGCCATTTTGGAGAAAAGTTGAGCGATTTAATTGAAAGTATTGACCGGATTGTTCTTGACTGGATTACAAGTTGGTTTTCAAGTGATTGGTTTTCAAAAGAAATTCAAGGTGAGTGGTTAAATGCTTTAAAACGCTTTAAATTGTAGGTTTACTTGACAGTTGAGAGGATTATGATCGGATCAGTGTTGTCCGGGTTAAAATACACCGAAAAAGGGTTGATCGATTTAGACATAAATCGGACAAGGGTTGATCAATTTAGACATAAACTAGACGTAGTCTTAACCGGTTTAAGAGTAATCCAACTAATGTGTTAGCCGGTTTAAATGTTGAGCGATTTATAAACTATGAATTTAAGTTAAGTGGTAAATCGGATAAGGCATGAGTGATATGGTGTCCGGATTACTGATGATAGTGTTGTCCGGATTTGGTAAACCGGCCAAGGCTTGACCGGAGATGAAGTCCGGTCAAGTCTATATTGACCGGATTTGTACTTTGATTTGTGCACTGTTAATATAAATTGTTAATTTTATTATTTTCATTTTGATATAAAATGGGAATTTTTGATAAAGATGATTTTGAATTAATGATATTCCACTGGAACATTTATGCCTGCGGTCTGTTCAATATGGAATTATTTTATAAAATGTTTTGATGAGGAAATACGGGTTGCATATCAAGGAGAGGTGCATAATGGGATAAAGGTGACATATGAAGGAGAGGTGTACCTTTGGATATAAGGGTGGCATTTGTATGTGTGATGTGTAATATAACTCTTACTATTATATCCTTTAAGATTACTGTGATTTGGAATCTTTATTTCTTTGTGATTTAAAGATTTAGAATGAGAGTTCTTATTGGAAATCATAGTCTGGATGTTATTTAGGAGAAAATAACATGTTTGGCCTGAACCTTTAAATAAACATTGTGTTAATTGAAAAGGTTTAAAAGTGCATTATGATAAACTTGTTTGGGTTTAGATGTGTTACCTGAAAGCTGAGAGATTGACTTTGGAATTGAAAAGGTATTGGTAATATGACATGTTTGTTCATATATTTATTATTTATATGAAACATTGTGATAACCGGATCCTGGTTATCACCCGAGGTAATTAGTATGTGATTATTTGTTAAATGATTATGTGACAGCATGATAAATTGTTATATTTGATCATGCTAGTATGTGAAATTATATGCATAAATGAGTATGCATTAAATATGTGGATATTTATATACATAATGAATTAAATGCATAAGTGTATATATACGGAAAGGGGAAGAGTTTCCCCAGGCAATTTTATAAAGACAGTAAAAAGCGTCACCGATACAAAGCAATCAACAAGAAAAACTACGGCAACTTTGACTTACAAACCAAGTCATAAGGAGCCAAAAAATGACAAAGGGAATTACACCAAAACATAAGAAAAGCATAAGCCAAAAAGCAAAAGGCAAGAAAAACCCATAAGATCCAAAACCGAGAAGGCACACCACCCACGTAATCACATAACATTGGAATTCATTAGCTTCTTCCTTGTCTTCCAAGCCATCCGATGAAGAATCTGCATCTTGATTTCCTCAATAACTTTATCCCCCGAATGATTGAAATTGTCAAAGAACTTCCTGTTTCGTTCCCTCCAGATATTATATACCGTTGCGGATATACCAAGTTTTTGAACCGTAGACCAAGATTTCCAAGTTTGAGTGGACCCTCTGTGAAGAATATCCTCCCAATTGTTTGGACAGTTCGTTAATCCCACCTCCATTTTAATAACTTCCCAAATACTGCTT
>NC_037544.1:19771035-19778474 GCF_001531365.2 Cynara cardunculus var. scolymus | reverse complement strand
CTCTTCTTGATAACCCAGAAATTACGTCCCCGAACACAGTGGGACTGAATCCAAGAGACCCACATAGTATTTCTGCCCTTTAGAATATCCCAAATATGTTTAAATAGAAGACACCTATTCCAAGTCGCAAGTCTTTTTATACCAAGACCCCCACTTTGAATAGGCAAGCAAACTGTATCCCAAGCAACTCGACATTTACCCATCTGACCCTCTGCTTTATTTCATAAAAAATTACGAAAAAGCTGCTCAATTTCATGGATTGTGGTTGCCGGTACTAGAATTACCGATATCCAATATGTTTGCATTGAGTGAAGCATTGAGAGAATTAGTTGTCGACGCCCTCCATAGGAGAGGAATTTATTCTTCTAGTTTAAAAGTCGAGATTTAAGCTTTAACACAAGGGGATTAAAATCGCGTACCTTCCGACGAACCGGAGAAAGAGGAACTCCCAAGTAACGAATAGGGAAAACCCCTGGCCGAAAAGATAAACTATCACGTATAAGAGTTTGAACCTCCATTGCTACATTCCCGAAAAACACCTCACTTTTTTCCAGACTTGGCGACAATCCCGATCGTTCTTCAAACAATAGAAGGCCACGTTTGATGACTTCCACAAAAATAATGTCCCCCTTAGAGAAAATAAAGAAATCATCAGCAAAGCATAAATGAGTCAACTTAATATCCGCACAACCTTGATGATACGAAAAATTTGCCTCCTCCTCAATACACTTCGATAGAAGCATCGAGAGACCTTCCATAACAACAGTAAACAGATAAGGGGAGAGAGGATCTCCTTGACGAAGRCCCCGTTTACCATAAAAAAAACCCTCCGGCTGTCCATTAACACAAATAGAATAAGAGGGTGAAGTGATCAGGGTCTTTTTCCTGTTAATCATGACTGGATGAAAACCCATTCCCTTCAGCATCTCTAAAAGAAACTGCCAATCAACTATGTCATAAGCCTTACGAATATCTATCTTAAAAGCACATTTTGGTTCCCCTTCAGAACGCTGATATCCAGCGACCAGTTCATGCGCCATTAAGATATTATCAGTGATTTGGCGCCCAGGAATGAAATTGTGTATATGTATGTGTGAATATGTATGTGTGTGCATGAAATTGGTAAGCTTTGCATATATAAGATAAATATATGTCATGTGCATGAATAGTTATGTATATATATATATATATATGGGTTTGTGTCACACCCCGCTAAAGCGGAAACACGAGGTATGGCAGGTAGAGTCTCATAGCAATAGAATATAAAGAAACACAACCATACATTTAAAATTTAATTACACCATTAACCAAAGTTTACAATTCCARAGACAAGTTTGTAAATTAAACACAAAAAGAAATTTAAAGGTGATAGTGGTGACATGGCTTCTTTTAAGTGCCACCTTGAGCCTTTCTTACCCCTAAAAAGCACGTCAAAACAAGTGTCAACTACAATAGTTGGTGAGTTCACAGGTTTTTATTTCACAACAAATCTTTAAGCAATAATTAATTCGAGTAAATCTTTACTTACTCGCAACACTTTCATACGAGGCACAATGTAGTCCAAGTATTTTTTACGTGTTGGGCCACTACTAAACCTGCGACAACTACGCCCTTTAATACCGAACTACCTCAGCAGTRGGACTAAACCCCACATGTGTAGAACTCATACCGAACTACCTCAGCGGTGGGACTAAACCCCACATGTGTAGAACTCATACCGGACTACCTCAGCGGTGGGACTAAACCCCACATGTGTAGAACTCATACCGAACTACCTCAGCGGTGGGACTAAACCCCACATGTGTAGAACTCTTGTTTTAGTTAAATGCACCCCTACTCACCAGCAGAAGGTGGGATTGTTAATCCAAATAGCGCTATCCACTTAAACTATCGGCTCATACGAGTTAATAAGCAGTGTAACCACTGGGACTTTTTTATTAACCCAAACACAACTATTACTAGTGTACAAAGTGTTAGTGCTCGTATTCACAATTTCATTTCAAAGCATAAATTCATAAAAATCAATTTGTATCCACAATTTAAACACATTGTATATTTCATACAAATCATCAACTACTTTTATACGTGCTTTTCCCCCAAAAACGTGAAAATAGTAAAAAGGGGCTATGAAAACTCACTCTTTTGCAAAGCTCCGCAAATTAAAGATACGATCCAGTCACCACACGAGCTTAACAATTCCCTATCAAAGAGGAATATCCAAAACTGTCACTTATGGGTTTAAAACTACTTATGGGGATTAATAAGTTGTAATATTCTGGTTATATTGCAAGCTTATACATATATTTATATATATTTATACAGTTATGTATGTATGTGTGTAATATTTTTGGTATTAAATTAAAAATTTATTTGTTTTTAAATAAAAAGGGGGGAGGTCAGCTAGATGAGCCGCCCATCACCTCTCCTCCTTTTTGTTTATATATAAATAGATTTTGTGAAGAAAAGGGCATACACACATATTACTTTTAGAAATTTTCTCTAAAGAATCAAGAGGATTGCATAGAAAGAGGATTTCAAAGGCTTTGATTCTCGGTTTCTAAAGGTGAGTGTATTAAGAGCTTTGGATATGAATTTCTTACATACAATTTGATAAGCATTTGGAACTGGTTATCATGAATTTTGTTGCATTTTATGAGAGTTCTTGTTTAAACTGCTCAAGTGTTGTCCGGATTGAAATCCGGATAAATTAAACCGCTCATGCCTTGTCCGGAGTATGGTCTAAACCGGCCAAGAGGTGACCGGATATCTTTTAAACCGACCAAGAGGTAACCGGATATTGTTTAAACCGCTCAGAATTTGAGTAATGTATTAATCGAATTTCTTTAAACCGGTCAATGGTTGAGCCATGTATCGTCCGGTTTACTTTAAACCGGTTAACAATGAAAGTGAAGTATTGTCCGAATTTGTAATCCGGACAAAGATGTTAACAAAAATTCAATTGTTAAAGTTGACCGGACTTGTTATCTAGACAAGATTGACCGGACTTCAAGTCAGGATAAAGAGATAGAAGTTTTTGAAACGTTTTTTAGATGAAATGGTGGTGTAACCGCGAGAGAGATATAATGGCGGTGTAACCGGGAGAGAGATGAAATGGCGGTGTAACCGCCGGAGATATGAAATGGCGGTGTAACCACGAGAGAGATGTAATGACGGTGTAACCGCGAGAGAGATGAAATGGCAGTGTAACCGCGAGAGAGATAAAATGGCGGTGTAACCGCGAGTGAGAAACATAAATATGTTTATGTTTCAGANATCCCAATGAGAACATCCCTACCAACCACATTCCAAGCTGCTTTAAAGAATTTAGAAGAATACCCATCAGGGCCAGGGGCCTTTTCATTCCCAATGGCAAACAAAGCATCCTTTATTTTCATCCGAAATAGGACGGATTAAGTGAAGAGAATCCGATAACGATAAAGAATGACCAAACACACAATTCCCCATAGAGGGAGGAACCAAAACATTAGAGGTACCTAGAATACCTTGAAAATGGGTAAGGAACGCTGTAGATACCTCCTGATGATCATAAACTATACCAGAAGAATCCCTTATAGTAGCAATATGGTTTCGATTGCGCTTTTCTTTCATAGCATGAAAAAAGAATTTAGAGTTACCATCCCCTTCATTGAGCCAAGATATCTTCGCTTTCTGACGAGCCATTTCCACTTGATCATTTCTAGCTTTTTGATATGCTAACAAGAGGTGAGCAATGTCCTCCTTTAGCAGGTCATTAAACGGGTCTAGATCACAAGCCAATTGAGCGACATCAAGCTCCGTCTTTAACTGAACTACCCTTTTATCCAAATAACCATACGAATTTCGTAGACGCCGACAAACCACCTTCAGAGCTTGCAATTTTCGAAGCACCCTCTTCATATAAGATCCTCTCTGAGGTTTCGTCTACACCTCCTCCACAGAAGCAAGGAAATCCTTATGAGATGTCACAAAATTATCAAACTTAAAGCCACGCTGGCGAATACGTCTACCAACTTTAAAAGAAAGAATACCCGGAGAGTAATCAGATATCCCCCTCGGTTCAAAGAAAACCGAAGCATCCCCAAATCTAGTGATAAAAGCAGAATTTCCCAGGATACGATCAAGTGTGCGCATAACACCATCTCCCCCCGAAGGTTTCTGTATCGAAGTAAATTGGCATCCTTGATACGAAATGTCAAACAATTCTGCCTCTTCCAGACAGAGATGAAACTCCTCCATGTCAGAATTTCTCCTAGAGGAACCCCCCAACCCATCATGAGGGAAAAACATTGAATTAAAATCACCCATCGCGACCCATGCTTTCCTTTGATTAAACACATGAAATTCACCAAACGCCCGCCAAAGTTCACGCCTATCCACCCATAAACAAAAGTAATAAAAATAGGATCAAGTTGCCCAAAAATCCTAATCTCACAGTGGACATATTGTTGGTGCTGCTCAATCATAAGAACAGATAACACTGTCGGATCCCAAGCAATAATAATACGAGTTCCTTGATCACACAAACTCCCATTCGAGATCCAACACCAATTTCCGAACACTTTACCACACACATCCCCCATATGACTATGTACAACTTTGGATTCAATGATACAACATAAGGAAAGATGCTTTAAATTAATAAGATCACGTACCTCCTTTTGCTTTATTAGGGCATTTAGTCCCCTAATATTCCACACATCGATCTTTATCATTGAGAGATTGAAGTGGATTTTGCCCCTTTACTATAATCCAAAGAATTCCCCTCAGTGTCAATTATTTCCATATCATCATCATCACTAGAGTCATCAGAAGGTAGTGGGGAAAATCTATTACTAGTAGACGTAGAAGAGACTGTAGAAGAGACTGCACCACGTCTTGGTTTCATCGCTTGAATCACCCCTTTTACAAGTTCTGGACCCCGCTTTGATCGAAAAGTCACATTTGATACATCATCCCTTCCTCTTGGCGTTCTCCCTGCATCCACCGTACAATATTGACTTTCAACATGTTCCCTACATTCCCCAACTGAGAGATCAGAATCGACCGACTGAACTACTTCCTTATCCTTTTTATTCACTCCCAATGTAGACGGTTCATCATAAACCGACTTTATAGTACCAACTCCAACTATTGTCTCGTGAAAATTAGAAGGATCACCTGAAGAAGTAGCCTGAGCACCATTACTAGGCCCTGAACTCTGTTTCGGCTTCCATTGTTTACACTTTTTCTCTATAAACCCATCATTATGCAACGGCTTGACAATCTTCTTTTGTTTTTGAATACCCCCTTTCAGACAGGAATTCGTATTATGGCCAAAAACTTTGCATTTCGAACATTGAGAAGGCACCCAATCATATTCCATAACTACCTTTATCACATCTTCACCATCACCCGAAAGCCTTGGAATGACAACTTCAATTTGCTTCTGAATTGCACCCACGGCCCAAACATCCACCAAAACTTTAGCAAAATTAGTACGACCCCATGCTTTATCACAAGTACTAGCAGTACAAGCATCCAAACGCAAAGGGACTCCAACTGCACTAGCAATTCGGCTAATACCCTCTCTACTAAAAGCAACCAGAGGAATATTATAGAATTTAATCCATAACGGACAGGAGGTATGTTTAGGTTTAGTAAGCCCCTTTGAAGGATCCCATGTGGAGACAAAAAAAGGCCTCCCACGAATCATAAGGGGAGACGACTCAACCACTTGATTGCAACCACCATTATCATTAAATCGAAAAAAGAAGTATTCAAGGTCGTTTACCATTGCATCCATAAGCCCAAACTTGCCCCAAGCATTTTTAACCACATGCAGTACAATTGGAAATGGAAGACGAGGTCCCAAAAAGTATCCATAAAGAACCGACTGGAATGATTTAGCCATATCCCTCGTAGTTTCCAAAGTAAATTGGATCCTCGGTTTCACACTCTTCTCAACCGGGTAGTACGTCAGTTCTTGATTTGAAGTGCCACCAACAATTTCAACAAATGACTTTTGATGGTGTATATTACTCCCACCCAAAACTGCAGGTGATATGCGCTCCCACACCGAAACCCTTTTAGTGGGACCAAAATTTTCCTTAATCCCCTTCAACATCGCCTCCTTTTCACCCCCATGCAAAGGAGTCCCATGCAAGTCACTAGAAACCGTTTCTCCAAGAAAGACCTCAGTAAAATCCTTAGGAGAAGGATCCTCCAAAATTACATCCGCAAAGTCTAACATCTTTACCACACGACAAGAAATACCTAATTCCCCCTATCCCTAGTCAAGAAGTCGTGATGCTGAAACCCTTAAAGAGCGTTCTCAATAGAATAAACGAAGACCCTACAAGGAGGTGCTGAATATTCTATTAAGTAACTCAATAAAGGCAACGAAGACCACAGAAACACTTGACACAGGAAATAAGAAAAACTAGATAAACTAACCCAGAAAACCACGACAAAGGAACCAAAACGATCAAAGATCGAAAAGAACCACCCAAACTAAATACCAAGAAAGAAGAAGAGGAAGACGACACAAACCCTATCACACAAAAGCTACGGCCGAGAAAGAAACCAATCCTAGCCGTGTGCAAGAAGGAAACCCTAAACGGCCAAGAAGAAGAAAACACAAGACAAACCCTAGCAAGCAAAAACGAAACCCTAGCCGTGTGCAAGAATCAAACCCTACACGGCCAAGAAGAGAAGACGCAAACTCTAGCAAGAAAACAACATCCAAGAGGAAAACGCAAACCCTAAGCATGCAAAGAACGGCCAAATGAAATCCTAGCCGTGAGCAAAACCACGGCCAAGAAGAGAGGTTGAAAACCCTAGCCGAATCAAAATAAACTCAAAGGAAAAAACGGGACGCCAACAAGTGGAAAAAAGACAACGAACCAAAACCATACAAGAAAGGAGATCGCTCAAAGTAAACCGAAAACCAACCTCAAAGAAGGAAACCCTAGAGCCGCCTCCAAGACAAAACCGAAGAACCCTAGATCGTGGAACAAAACTACCGTGGAGGGAAAACCGATTGCAAACCAAGCAATAACGCCAAGCAAAACGAAAGTGAAGAGAAGAAACGCGTAATCATCACCAAAGAACAATCGAAAACATCATCTTCATCTTCATACGTTCATCACCAAGCCGTTTCGTAACGAGTCTAATTGGGTCAAAATGACACTAAATGGGTCACAGTTAGTATAACTAGTTGTTAATACGACTAGTTGGGTAGAATGAGTCTTAACTGTCATTGATGGGTCCATGTACACTCATTGGGTATATTGGGCCTATTTAGTTGTAATCGAGTCATTTGGATCAAAATGACAATAAATGGGTCATAATTAATATGATTAGACCCTAGTAGGTTAATAGACCCATTTATCCATAAGGATTCTAATTGGCCCAAAATGACAATAATTGGGTCAATTTTAGTTTGATCAGACCTTAATGGG
>NC_037544.1:19765207-19770152 GCF_001531365.2 Cynara cardunculus var. scolymus | reverse complement strand
TCAGACATTAATTGGAGTGATTGAGAGTTCATTTGGTGGTAGTGGATATGATGGGCCTAATTCTCGTTAAAAAGTCCGATTGAGTCAAAATGACACCAACTAGGTCATAAATAGTCTCATTMGACCCTGATGCGTTTAATGGGGCCCTTTCTTCGTAACGAGTCTAATTGGTTCAAAATGACACTAAATGGGTCATACTTAGTCTAACTAGTTGTTAATACGACTAGTTGGGTAGAATGTGTCTTAAGTGTCCTTGATGGGTCCATGTACACTTATTGGGTATATTGGACCTATTTAGTTGTAATCGAGTCGTTTGGATCAAAATGACAATAAATGGGTCATAATTAATCTGATTAGACCCTAGTAGGTTAATAGGCCCATTTATCCATAAGGATTTTAATTGGCCCAAAATGACACTAAATGGGTCATTTTTAGTTTGATTAGAGCTTTTTTTTTTTGAACGGAAACCAGACAATTTTATAAACAAAAAAAGGAATTACATCAAAAAAATCCGTGTGACCACCACCTAACCAACAAGAAAACCAAAAGACCTTGCCACAAGCCTATACCAAGTCACCAAAAGCCAAAAGGAACAGAGCCCAACAGAACCAAACAAACAACAAAAGATAAAGAAAAGGAGCTTAGCATTCAAACAAGCTCCACAAAACCACCAAAAAACCTTCATAGCACAGCAACACTTGGCGCCCCTCTTCTATCCACCCAAGCCGCACGAATGGAAATCGTATTATTGATAATTGTGATAAGTTGCACAGTTGTACGGCTAGCTTTAGAAAAAAGTCTTCTATTTCTTTCTTGCCAAATATAATAAATAGAAGCTGCAACTACAAGCCTCTGCTTTAATCGCTTAGGCCGACGATTACGATCCGAAAGAATATCCACAATTTGATCCCAAGACGACGGCATAGTCTCAAGTCCACAAGGATCAACATACTTTCCCAAACCTCCCGAGCAAAAACACATTGGAAGAATAAATGAGCATGGCTATCAATACAATTACCACATAGCAGACACTTCAAATCTGGGGGTTCATCCTTCCAAATTAGACGGTCTTGTGTAGGGAGACGTCTCTGACAAGCAAGCCATAAACAGAAAGCATGCTTAGGAATATGACCTGAGAACCAAACCGATTTATACCAAGGTACAATCGGGTGATTCCCATCCAAAGATTCCCAAACAGTACTGACCGAAAACAGAGACCGAGAAGTGCAATCAGCCCCCCAAAGAACTTCATCACAAACATCATYATTCAWAGATGGAACAGAATAAGAACTAAGCATARTAATCCTGTTACACCACTCTTCCGGCCAGACCCCATCCATACTCATAAGAAGGTCTCGAACCGATGTGCCAGTCGAGAACCCACAAGAATGTATAAACCGATAGGATAAGAAGGCCGGAAGATGACCACAAGCCAGCCAAGAGTCCTCCCAAGCATTAGTATCCCAACCATTACCAATCTTGGAGAAAAGAAAACATCGCAAACGAACTCGTAAATCCAACAGCTTACGGAAAACCCATGACCAATTGGAGCTCTTCCGAACCAGCCAGAAATGAGAAGAGCGAAAAATATGACGATACACCCATCGTACCCACAAAGAATCATGATGTCTAAGAATATCCCAAACATGTTTCGCAAGTAAAGCCCTATTCCAGGTAGCAATACGCCTAATACCAAGACCGCCTGACTTAATGGGCCTACACACCACATCCCAAGATAACCTGCACCTACCTCCGGATCTTCCCTAGGGGCCCACAGGAATTTTTGGAATATAGATTCAAGATCATGGGCTAACCCTGACGGAAATAAGAACACAGACATCCAATGAAGCTGGATAGATTGAAGGACCGAAATAATGAGTTGTCTTCGTCCCCCAAAAGAAAGGAACTTAGACTTCCAATTAAAAATACGACCTTTAACCCTAGCTATCAAAGGTCCATAATCAACAATCTTCAACCTAGCTTGAGATAAAGGGACACCCAAGTAACGAACAGGAAACATGCCATGCTTGAACGGAAGACTCGCAAGAATGGTCTCCTTAATGTTAGAAGACACATTCCCAAAAAAGACCTCACTCTTTTCAAGGCTAGGTTCTAACCCCGAACGTTGCTGAAAAAGACAAAGAGCCCTTTTAAGAACCTCCACCGACTGGACATCGCCTTTAGTAAAAACAAACAGATCATCTGCAAAACAAAGATGCGTAATATCCAGAGCTTCACAACCCCGATGATAACCAAAATCAGTAGCCTCCTGAATACACTGCCGAAGAATCATAGAAAAGCCCTCCATGACAATAGTGAACAGATAAGGCGATAAAGGATCCCCTTGCCGAAGACCCCGGCCTCCATGAAAAAAACCGTAAGAATTGCCATTTATCGCCAGAGAATATGAAGTAGTGGAAACCATCTCCCTTATCCAATTAACCATAACCAGATGGAATCCCAACCCCTGTAACATAACAATGAGGAACTTCCAATCCACCGTGTCATAGGCTTTTTAAATGTCTATCTTAAACGCGCATCTAGGAGGGCCAACCAAAGACTGATACCCAGAAACAAGTTCATGAGCCATAAGGATATTATCCGTTATCCTCCTACCCGGGATAAAAGCCGACTGGGACTTATCAATAAGAAAATCCAGACACCCCTTCATTCTATTAGCAATAACTTTACTAATGCATTTATAGAGAACAGTACAACAAGCTATAGGTCGGTAGTCCGTAACCTTAGAAGCATTAGCAGATTTGGGAATAAGACAAATAAGCGTGTGGTTCAGTTCTTTCGGAAGATTACCTCGATAGAAAAAATTGTGGACCGCAATCTCCACATCCCGGCCAATGATCCCCCATGCAGCCTTGAAAATTTTTGAAGTGAACCCATCAGAGCCTGGGGCTTTATGATTTCCAATGCTAAACATAGCATTTTTAATTTCTTCATTCATGACCGGCCAAATCATATCAAGAGCATCTGATAGAGTTAACTTCCTCGTAAAAGAAGTATCAGCCATGACCGGGTCTGTAGAAGCATTCCGAACACCAAAGAAACTCTTAAAATAATCCACGAATTCTTTAGGGACATCATCACCAGAGACGTAATCGCCCCGACTAGTACATACAGACGTGATAGAGTTAGAGTGATGACGTTCTTTAATCACCCTATGGAAAAACTTCGTATTCGAGTCACCTTCATTAACCATTTGACTTTGGCACGTTGCTTGGCAGCACATTCTTCATCCCAATAAGCCAATTGATAAGAAAGACGAATATCACCAAGATCCCTTCCCAAATCAGCATTAGAAGGATCATTATCCACATCGATCTAGATCCGGTCTAACTCAGTTTTCAGAAAAGCGGCACGCTATCCAAGATTTCCATAGGAATTCCTCAGCTTACGAAAAGGGACCTTGAGAGCTTTCAGGTGAGAAGGTACCCGAAACATAAAGGATCCCTCAATATATTTAGACCATTCCTCTTGAACAATCTGCAAGAAATCCGGATGTTCTGTCAGGAAATTATCAAATTTAAAACCATACCTCCTTTTTCGAGATCCTCCTTTAAAAGATAAGACACCCAGAGAATGATCAGAAAGACCAGCCGGAAAGAAATGAACAGTAATATCCTGGCACTTAGAAGTAAACTCCGAATTAGCCATAATTCTGTCCAATTTACGCATGATACCCCCAGAAGCATTCGGCTTTTGATTCCATGTGTAATGGACACCTGTGTAGTTTAGATCGAAGACTTCAACATCCTCAATACAAGCAAAAAAATCTGCCATGTCAGCATTACGACGAGAGGACCCACCAAAACCGTCATGAGGGAAAAGCATGGTATTGAAATCCCCCATTATGGCCCAAGGTTGCGCACCAATCAAGACTTTAAATTTCCTCAATCCCGACCATAATTGTCTTCTAGCATTGCATACATTGGCACCATAAACAAAGGAGCAAAAGAAAACCTCCTGGTTATCTCGTAAGATAATCTTACAATTCAAGAATTGATTGTGCACCTCCAAAAGCATAACATCTAAAACTCGTGAATCCCATGCAATGATAATACGAGTTCCAGAATCACATTCCACTTGGTTAGAAATCCAAGACCACCGACCAAAAATAGAAGAGCAAACATTCACAAGGGAATCCCTAGCGACATGAGATTCTATTATTGAACACAAACACAAATCATTACAATGAATAAAATTTTTCACCTTTTTTTGTTTAGCCGGAGAATTAAGTCCCCGGATGTTCCATGAAGCGAAATTCAACATGATGAGGTATTTGAATCAACCCCTCTCTCCCGGCAATCCTCAATCTGGTCTGTTACCCCTTCGGTTTGGTCCCCCACATGAAGATCCACGTCACCCAACTTCTCAAGAACACCAAATTTGTTAGCAGCTAAGGGGGGATCCCGGATTACACCCCTCCGGGCCAACCGAAAGTTTTTAACCACAGAATCAATAAGGGGGTAGCCTGGGTCCTAGAATGGGTAGAGTGGGAAGAGTGGGTAGAAGAAGACCCCGAATCAACACCAACAGGATGCGTACCTGAGCCGTTAGTCACCTCATTACGTCCAGTTTGCTTAGAAGGATCCAAAGCAATACCCTTATTACGATCATCCATTTTCTCTTTACCCAAGGTGCTGGCACCCACATCCTCCGGCATAGAGACTTGCTTTTCCATAACTATATCTTGCTGAGGAACAAGATTTTTAGCATTACCTCCTGATTTAACGCGCCACTGTTTCTTTTCCACTCTAACAAAGCCTTCTGCATCTTTCCTCCTCTCCATATGCTTACCATTGTTAACAAATTTAGGGCAAGATGACGATTTATGTCCAAAATGACACTAAATGGGTCATAGTTAGTCTAACTAGTTGTTAATACGACTAGTTGGGTAGAATGTGTCTTAAGTGTCCTTGATGGGTCCATG
>NC_037544.1:19759524-19764607 GCF_001531365.2 Cynara cardunculus var. scolymus | reverse complement strand
CGTCAGAATTAGTCTAATCAGACATTAATTGGAGTGATTGAGAGTTCATTTGGTGGTAGTGGATATGATGGGCCTAATTCTCGTTAAAAAGTCCATTTGAGTCAAAAATGACACCAACTAGGTCATAAATAGTCTCATTAGACCCTGATGCGTTTAATGGGGCCGTTTCTTCGTAACAAGTCTAATTGGGTCAAAATGACACTAAATGGGTCATAGTTAGTCTAACTAGTTGTTAATAAGACTTGTTGGGTAGAATGTGTCTTAAGTGTCCTTGATGGGTCCATGTACACTCATTGGGTATATTGGGCATATTTAGTTGTAATCGATTTATTTGAATCAAAATGACAATAAATGGGTCATAATTAATCTGATTAGACCCATGTAAACTTCCCACCAGTACAAAGCACTTGATCTCAGATGGGATACAACAAACATGACTTTGTCCTCTTCTGCACTTTTACTAATTTGCAGACTCGGCTCAATCTCTTTAAGCCAACACATGGCTTTAACAAGGTCACGCTCCCCAGAAAATATAGGATGTTTACAGGCAAGAAACATCTTGATATCCCCTCCTTTCTGTACTGAGGATGAAGTAAGGGGTACAGATGTACCAGTTACCGGTGTACTAGCTCTGGCTTCTTCTTAATAATCGGGATTTCTTACTACTTCTGGATTATTTTTGGCTGTATGTCCCAACAAGTTCACTAAACTTTCTTGGACCTTTCCCAACTCTTAGCCAACATTTCCTGGGCAATAAATCTGGGATCAGGAACATTGTGTCCTCCCCTTGCTCTTCCTCTACCACAACCAGACATTGAATTTTTTTGGGCTGACAATTCCTGTTCTTGTCTAGTACCTCTACCTCTTCCTCGACCTCTGTCGCGACTTCTCTTTTTAACTGTCATTACATGTTCTAGGTCCTCTCCTTGTGTTACGTTTCTTCTTCCCCGACCTCTTCCATAACCGGTAGAGGTCCTTTCTGATTGATTTGGATTATCTGCCATTTTTAGTGTATCTCTCTTTCTGTACATTTAGACACATATGATTATTCACAAAACCAAATAATAATACGTTTATCCTCAACTTTATCCACAACTCCAATTATATCAGTCATATATAATCTATCTTTCTCATAATAGGTTCAGCTATAACATATTCCCCATGTTCATAGTCCCAGTGAAACCTATTATCATAACTTCCACACCTCTAGTTTAAGTCTAAGTATTTCGCAAATACCCAGATCCCTTAAACTAAGGCTCTTATACCAACTGTAACAGCCCACAATTTCCACAAACAGATAATCCACATGCTATTACTCATAACACAGAATGTAATATTGTTTACAAAATACGGACTAACAAAACTTTCTTCAATACATTTGGGAACAAATAAATTTTATCATTTCTAAACTTTCCCCTTGCCTTTATCCTGCGAGGTATGTTGACCTGCAAAATCGGTTAGTCCAACAACTGAGCGTTAGACCCAAAAGGTCTAGTGAGTGTATAAATCTTATACATACAACTTACTTTCCAAACTAGCAGTTTAGAATCAACTTGTACATATACAATAACTTATTTATAATTTGTTATAGAATCTTTTCCTCTCGCGATTACACCGCCATTACATCTCTCTCGTGGTTACACCGCCATTTCATCTCTCTCGCGGTTACACCGCCATTTACAAGATAAGAACTTTAATTCAAAATAAAGTCCAATCAATATCAACCGGATTTAAAATCCCTACAACACTACCCGGATATGGAATCCGTACAACTTAGCCGGATATGGAATCCGGTCAACTTTGTCCAGATATCTAATCTGGACAACACATGAAGATTGTTACCCCGAATAACATTTGGGCGATTTAAGTTTAAACCTCTTAATACTTAAGCGATTTAGCCATTAACTCGGACAAACGTTGACCAGTTTATGATGTAAACCGGATGTCACTTGATCGGTTTAAGGAAAACACTTCGAGTATCTTTGAGCGGTTTAGATGAACCCCGATCAATGCTTAGACGATTTAGGACTAATCCGGACATCCCTTGTCTGGTTTAGATAGAACCCCGGACACCACTTGTCCGGTTTAAAAGTTGAATCCGCAGGGAGTATATTTCAAGATTTATTGTAAGGCAGTTCGATTAGCAATGAATTGTATGCAAACCTCAAAGCATAAAACACTTACCTTAAAGCCGAATGTCTTTGTTTTTGAATCCTTTCCCTCTTCATTCAAAACCGGATGACAAATTAAAAAGACTTCCTTATTATAAAGAGAGTGTGTAAACTTTCCCTCTAAAACTTCATTTACTATTTATAGCAAATGAAACTGTGAGGGATGGAATTCAGCCGACTCCCTTTTTTTTCCAACAAAATTCTTATTAAACTAAAATACACCCACACACATACCACACAACTCTAACAAATATATATATATAGTATATATATATATATATACATATTATTGTATACACACACACACATATATATATATATATTCCAAAATCTTAAATCAAAACTTGAAACCCGAATATTACATGTAACACCCCCAAACACCACATTTGCATATATTACATATTTCATTACATAGAAATATAGTTTACATCATAAGGTCCCACTAGTACAAGGATTACTATATTTACAAAATCTACATATAAAAAATTCCAAAACAAATCATGTACTATTACATGTAATGCAACATATATCTTCAAAAGCAGACAACAGATTAGGAAAATAATCACATTTTCCCTTTCCCTTTAATATGTGATAACCAGATCCTGGTTATTACCCAATGTATTTAATACGTGATTATTTGACTAAATAATTTTCGTGATAGCATGATAATTTGCTACGTGTGGGTATGTGCATTTATGCATTGTTTGAATATGGAAAATATATATATATATATGTGTGTGTGTGTGTGTGTGTGTGTGTCCATACATGATATATGTTATGTGTATATATATATGTATACATGAGTGTGTAAGGTGCGTGTGTGCATAAGTTTATAAGGTGTGTATGCATACACGTGGTTTGGGAGGAAGCCGACTTTCCCTTTTGGGAAAGTATAAAAAGAGGCTTAACCTCTTCATTTGGTTTTCCTTCCACTTTGGAAAGAAATTTGAGAGGTTTTAAGAGGAGTTATCCGGTTTATCAAGAGAGGGTGATTTCAAGTGATTRCAAGTGTCAAAGTTTAAAAAGGGAWTGATTCATAGCATTTTGTGTTCAAAAGCTTTTAAGGTGAGTGGTTCTAAAACTTTTTACATAAAAGCTTTTTACTGGTTTTAAATTCATATTTCGTATTGTTCTTATTTGAAAAGAAATTTTGATGATTTTGTCTAAGTGTTTATCCAGACAAAGCTTGACCGGATAAGCATTTAAACCGGACAAAGCTTGATCGGATAAGGGTATAAACCGGACAAGCCTTAGGCGGTTTAGTAACCGGATTGTTTTAAACCGRACAAACCTTGAGCGGTTTGTTGACCGGATTGTCTTAAACCGGTTGATTGGTGAGCGGTTTAGTCTTAAACCGGGCGAGTCTTGAACGGATTGTTGACCGGATTTGATATCCGCTCAATATGGATTTTTATTCTAAGTGTTAAACCGTTCAAAGAATATTTGGAGTATTGATCGGATTAGATGTCCGGACAAAGTGGACTTTTAGTCTAWKGTRWWSMMSAKRKTWGTTGACCGGACTTGTAAACCGGGTGGTTATTGACCGGACTTGTTGTCCGGATATCTTTATGTTGAAAATTTTATAAGTTTTTAAATATTTATTTATTTATTTATGATTCATAAAAAAATGATTATTTTATATCTTTGAAAATAAATGAAATATTTCTACCAAGTGTGGTGACGTAAGTCTGTTTTGGTATGGAATGAGTTTTTAATAAATGTTCCTACCAAGCGTGGTGACGTAAGTCTGTTTTGGTATTGGAACGGGATTTTGGGAAATGTTCCTACCAAGCGTGGTGACGTAAGTCTGTTTTGGTATTGGAACGGGATTTTGGGAAATGTTTCTACCAAGCGTGGTGTCGTAAGTCTGTTTTGGTACGAAACTATATTTTGAAACCTTCTTACCAAGCGTGGTGATGTAAGTCTGTTTTGGTATGGAAGTGAGTTTTAAAAGGTAGTTCCCCCAGACGTGGTGACTTATGTCTGTTCTGGCTTGGAACTGGGGATGAGTACTTTCAGACGTGGTGACTTATGTCTGTTCTGATAAGTAGCTCTGATTTAATGGAGAAGGAGAGGTATACTTGGAATAAGGGTGGCATTGTCATATGTGGATGTTATTAATATAACTCTTATTATTATTACTAAATTGGATTTAATAACTTTGAATCATCRTTTCTTTGTGACCTGATGAATTAAAGATATTATTCCTATTTAGAAATGATAATTTAGATGTTATTGAGAAGGGGAAAATGGTTTGACATATTAGGCAAGTTTTGTCTTAAATCTTTCCTTTTAAAGGAATTGTATTTTAATTCAAAAAGTTTTGATACTGGGAATGTTGGATCTCTGTTTAGAAATATTTTAAGAAGTGAGATTTTTGGGTATACTTCTTTATGTATGATATTGGGAACTGCATCATTTGTTATATTGCAGTATATTTCTAAACCAAGATAACATTATCATATTTTGGTGGTTGTCACCCTGCATTTGCAAATAGGGATTTACTCACTAGACCCGTATGGTCTAACCCTCATTTTCTGTTTTAAATTATGCAATGCAGGAATAGCTGGGTCCAGGGATATTAAAGGGAAAGGGAAAATGTGATTATTTTCCTAATCTGTTTCCTGCTTTTGGAAGATACATGTTATATTACATATAGTAGTACAACATTTGTTTTGGAAATTTTTATATGTAGATTTTGAACATATAGCAATCCATGTACTAGTGGGATCTTCTGATGTAATTCATGTTTCTATGTAATGAAATATGTGTTTTATGCAAATGTGGAATATGGGGGTGTTACAGAGGTGGTATCAGAGCCTTAGTTTAAGAGATTTAGGTATTCAAAGCATGATACCTAGACTTAAACTATCATTTGCATGCTAAGAGTCCCGGACATTATTAGTATCACT
>NC_037544.1:19757508-19758884 GCF_001531365.2 Cynara cardunculus var. scolymus | reverse complement strand
ATTTGCAAATAGGAGATTTACTCACTAGACCCGTATGGTCTAACCCTCATTTTCTGTTTTAAACTATGCAATGCAGGAATAGCTGGGTCCGGGGATATTAAAGGGAAAGGGAAAATGTGATTATTTTCCTAATCTGTTTCCTGCTTTTGGAAGATACATGTTATATTACATGTAGTAGTACAGAAATTTTTTTGGAAATTTTTATATGTAGATTTTGTACATATAGCAATCCATGTACTAGTGGGATCTTCTGATGTAATTCATGTTTCTATGTAATGAAATATGTCTTTTATGCAAATGTGGAATATGGGGGTGTTACATAATATCCCTGGACCCCGCTATTCCTGTATTGCATAATTTAAAACAGAAAATGAGGTTTAGACCAGATAGGTCTAGTGAGTAAATCCCTTCCTTGCAAATGCAGGGTGACAAACACCAAAATATGATAATGTAATTCCGCTTAGAAATATTCTGCAGTACAAATAAATGATGTAGTTCACAATATTATGCAAAATAAAGTATACCCAAGAACCTCAGTTCTATAAAATATCTTTGATTAGAGATCCGACGTTCCCAAAAGCCACCACGTCTGGGGGAACTATTACTTAAAACAAGTTTCATACCAAAACAGACTTACGTCACCACGCTTGGTAGAAACAATTTACCAAATCCACTTCCATACCCAAACAGACTTATGTCACCACGCTTGGTAGGAAGGTTTCCCAAAATATAGTTTCATACCAAAACTGACTTACGTCACCACGCTTGATAGAAACATTTCCCAAAAAATCTCGTTCCAAACCAAAACAGACTTACGTCACCAAGCTTGGTAGGAACTTATTGTTTTATTTAAAAAGATATAAAATACTGTGACATTCTGTCATTTCTGAGTTTCAGGTTAGCACCTTATTTTAGGTCCTATATTTAGAATTATATTTTTGTAGGATCTAGCAATGATGATTAGAGTTCATCTGGCTTAGTTCCCAAATTTAGTTCGGAAGATCACGCCTCGGCAGGTAACTGATGAAGTTAACTTGCGTAATGCCAAATATTTTAGAAATGTTGCAAATAAAATAAAGTTGATATTATAAAATTTTAAAATTTAAAATGCAAAAGTCTAATTTAAATATCCAAATTGTTTTTTGTAAAAGGTGGAGTTTTGGATTTAATAGTGTCATTATTAGTAAATTATTTTGGCGGGTTTTGAATCTAAGTGAGCTTAATCTTATTTAAAAAAAAATTTATTTGGGTTTGGGCCTTAGAGGCCAGCCCATTTCCTTGTTTAAAATCCTCATATAAATACCCCACATCCTTTGAAAAACTCTAATTTCCAAATTCTCAGCCTAAGCTTTTCATCTCTCTAATCTCTCTCTAAA
>NC_037544.1:19754788-19756368 GCF_001531365.2 Cynara cardunculus var. scolymus | reverse complement strand
TACTTTCTCTATATGTGTTAATGGACAACCGGAAGGTTTTTTTCATGGAAAGCGGGGTCTAAGACAAGGGGATCCTTTGTCTCCTTACTTGTTCACGGTGGTTATGGAAGGTTTATCGATGATTCTAACAAAATGTATTGAGGAGGAGGTTCATTTTGCATATCATCAAGGATGTGCTGAGATAAAATTGACCCATTTATGTTTTGCAGATGATCTGTTTATCTTTTCTAGGGAAGATGCTATTTCAGTTGAAGCGCTAAAACGAGCTCTCCATTTGTTTGAAGAACGTTCGGGTCTGTCTCCAAGTCTTGATAAAAGTGAAGTATTCTTTGGGAATGTGGGATTGGAAGTCCAGAATATTATTCGCAACTGTCTTCCTTTTTGTCCAGGGGTTTTTCCTATTCGTTACCTGGGAGTGCATCTCTCTTCAGTTCGTTTAAAGGTGCGTGATTTTAACCCTCTTGTGCTTAAACTTAAATCTCGTTTGATGAATTGGAAAAATAAATTTCTTTCTTATGGGGGAAGAAGACAGCTCATCATCTCTATGCTTAATTCTATGCAAACTTATTGGATGTCGGTATTTCTTGTATCGGCAACCACTATTCATGAGATTGAACAACTATTTCGTAATTTCTTATGGAATAAAATGGAGGAAGATATGGGCAAATGTCGAGTTTCTTGGGATAGGATCTGCTTACCTATTCAACATGGTGGTCTTGGTTTGAAAAGACTAGCGATATGGAATCGGTGTTTACTGTTTAAACATATTTGGGATATTCTTTCTCAACGAAATACTATGTGGGTATCCTGGATCCAGTCTCATTGTATTCGAGGCAGAAATTTTTGGATTATCAAGAAAAGGAATGAATGGTCGTGGCTTCTCCGGAACCTTTTGGAGTTAAGACCTCAATGCAGAAGGTTTTTTATCTATAATGTGGGTAATGGTATATCTACTCATGCTTGGGAAGATACGTGGAGTGAGTCGGGTCCCCTTATTCAGTTGCTTTCTTACAGATTCATTAATGGTCATGGGTTTCATAATAACTCAACTGTGTATGATCTAATGCAACGGTTTGGTACTAATTGGCCAGTGGAATGGCTACAACAGTATCCCCAATTGCAAAGTGTTATGATACCACTTCCTACTCAATTTGAGGATAAGGTCCAATGGCTTGATGCTAACCATAATCGGAAACCTTTTGAAGTAAAAGTGGCATGGCATACATTACAAGAAGCAGGGCCGAAGGTGCATTGGTACAAAGTGGTTTGGAATAAAGGATACATACCTAAACATGCTCTGTGTATGTGGATGGCTTGTCAAAACAAATTACCAACTCAAGATCGCATTAGTCAGTTGAAGCATGAACCTCCGGATTTGAAATGTGTTTTCTGTAACTTAGTGATTGAAACGCATAATCATTTATTTTTTGAATGCAACTACTCGAGTAGTATATGGGAGGTCATTCAAAAGGAAGTTGGGATAACAAATGGTCCGAACAAATGGGAGGACATTCTTCACAGGGGTTTATCTCAAAGGTGGAATTCTTGGTCTACGGTTCAAAAACTTGGTATATCTGCTA
>NC_037544.1:19745404-19754783 GCF_001531365.2 Cynara cardunculus var. scolymus | reverse complement strand
CATAACTCTCAATGATGCGTGATAAAGTGTTTGCTGAAGGTTTTCGGTTTTGGAAGATGGCGGGGATTTGCTCATCGGACTAAAGAACTGTTTAGTCAAGTTTATTATGTCATGAAATATTGACTGTTTTTGCACTATGAGATAAATGCTAAATTGATGTGCTTGGGAGTATGTTTCCAAATAAAGTCCCCGTTCGTAAACGCTACTTGTTAACTCGGGCACGTCCCCGGGCCGTGGTATTGTGGATAGCCGTTATTGTGCTGACAGTCCCACCCAGAAAGGGGTGCACATTACTTATGTTTTCTTGGTCTAATCATGTGGAATTTGGACCACCGCTGAATTAGTACTACTACGAACTGTGGGACCTAAGTAAGTGTACGGGCTACTTATGGTCGTTCGTAAATTAATGGGGCATATTGGTCAGTTAAGGCTCAGTAGCGTCTCAAGTGTTACATCGCGAGGGATTTACATTTATTAAGTGCAAAAATTTATGTATATGTTTGGTAGAAAATGATTTATGCATTGCAATATTTTGTGCGTGTGAAAACCCGTGAACTCACCAACTCTTTGTAGTTGACGTTGTTTTATGTTCCATGCTTTTCAGGTAATAAGTAAGAGTTGGAGTGTTTTGGGAGCACACTCGTGGCTAGACCGATTAAGTTCGCAACTGAAGTTTTTGTATAAGAAGTGCTTTATCACATTTTGGTTATTGATGTTAAACTCGTTTAATTTTGTAAAATCTGAAAGGTGTTATTTATTAACTGTTGTTGTGACTCGCTTACCTGTTACATCTCGTGATTCTGCTTTAACGGGGTGTGACAGATTTGGTATCAGAACCTCAGTTATAGAGAATGCTAGTTTTCCTTAAAAACCATCGACTATAACTAAAATATTTCAAAATGATTTTAAAGCGGGTCACATTATTATATGTCGATTAAACAAAGCCTGATCACCTGTGTTTAACTTACATATAATAAGAAGAACTTAATCGGTTGTATTAGAGATATGCTCCGGTAAAGAAAATTGTTATGAAAAACATTATTTTATGTGTTGCACATTATGAATATCCATTGCCCTAGACCGACTGAAGGATTAGAAAATCCCTTATTTTAATAAGTGTCCATATTGGACCAGAAGCGCTGGTTAGAAGGACCAGAGGCGATGGGTAGAAAATCCCTTGTATTGTTAAGTGTCCATGTTGGACCAGAAGCGCTGGTTAGAAGGACCAGAGGCGATGGGTAGGAAAAAATCCTTTATATCGCTAAGTGTCCATGTTGGACCAGAAGCGCTGGTTAGAAGAACCAGAGGCGATGGGTAGAAAATCCCTTGTATGATTTAGTGATCATGATAGACCAGAAGCTCTGGTTAGAAGGACCAGAGATGATGGATTAGCGGTCTCCTTGTATTGTAAAGTGTGAGAAACCAAAGGCCGATGGATGGATTACCTAGTACATTTCAAAGTATGTAAGTTGAACCAGAGGCTCTGGTAAGTGCAAAGTTTGAGGAACTAGAGGATCGATGGATGAGAAATCCATTATTATTCTAAGTATGGATGTTGAACCAGCGGTTGATGAAATAGAATTCCATTGGTTTGCCAGAGGACCGATGGATGAGAAATCCTTTCCTAAGTATTTTAGATGAACCAGAAGCTCTGGTCATGCAACCAGAAGCTCTGGTCATGCAACCAGAAGCTCTGGTAGTGTAACCAGAGACTTTATATCTAGAGGATCCAGCATGATTGCCACCTTTAAGTCTTTCTTAGAAGCTTCCATTGTATCACTAAGCTTTTGTTAGATGGTACATTTAGTAACTAAGATTATTATTGTCACAGATCACTATGGCGTCATCCGATCCTAGGGAATACTCGGCCGACGAATCCGGTTACGTGGTTCACCTATCTAAAAGAAACCCATCCTACAATGTAGAGAGAGATCCATATGAACAGGAGGACACTGCGACTAGTGGAGCATCTGTTTCCCCGCCAGCATCCTTGTTACCCCCATCGGAGCCAGTACTTGACCTCCCACCTTAAGCATTTCACGGCCCAAGAATTAGAGTCACGCCCAGGAAGAGAGTTCCACTACCTAGGCAGGTGACCTTTGAGAACTCTAGAGAAAGAGGAGAGTCTTCACGACCACAACAGGCGAGCAGGGTACCTCAAATAGTAACTGGAGTACATGCATCCTATGCCCAGGGCACGAATTTGGCCGAGCGAGAGTGGGTGAGGAGAATCGTAGCAGATACTCAGACTCATCAAACTCGGTTGGGATATCATCACCATATTCTCAACAACCTATCTAATGTGATGGAAGCACACCATCAGCGAATGATGAGAAACACAGATGTCGTCATTACAGCAAGGCGGGAGATCAGAAGGTTGTACAAGTGTTGGGTGCTGAGTGGAATGTTGATGTTGATGTTGATGTTAGGAATATTAATAGGTTGGCTATTATTCTAGAAATATTGTCTAGTGATAGGAAATCCACTCTTTTGCATTGTCACTCAAGATCCTGTTTTGTAGCTACGACCATCTATGAATGCATATTATCTTTTTGAGAAATGCTTATTTATGTCAAGTCATGGTGCATATAAGAATTTATCTGTTGGTTATAAATAAATGAATGTCATCTGTACGATGAGTGTCCATGGCATCATTTAAATGACTGGAAGTTATCATCCTTGTTATAGCAATGAAAATGACGAATTCCCTTCTGACTTGGGCCATAAAAGATGCCGCCAAGAAGAGAAAACCCTGAGGTTGCATGACTTGTGTCAGAGCAACTTATGGCCGCACTCCCCAACATAGTTAGTCAAGTTGCTGCTGGCCTGAATGCTAACCAGCCAAGTAATCCAGAGCCGAGGACGGCTAGGGAATGCACTTATAAATCTTTTAGATCTTGCAATCCGAAAGAATTTCATGGAACTGAAGGAGCAGTAGGATTATTATCATGGCTCGAAGGCATGGAATATGTTCTTCACATTAGTAAAT
The DNA here is from genome assembly GCF_001531365.2 of Cynara cardunculus var. scolymus. Classification (NCBI taxonomy): domain Eukaryota; kingdom Viridiplantae; phylum Streptophyta; class Magnoliopsida; order Asterales; family Asteraceae; genus Cynara; species Cynara cardunculus. The sequence goes on along the minus strand of NC_037544.1, from coordinate 19,751,794 downwards.
GTACTGAAGGAAATAAAAGTGGAATATGCGGCATGTTTGTTACAAGGTAGGGCACTTACCTGGTGGAATACATTGGTACAAACTAGGGGTCGGGAAGCAGCTAATCAACTTTCTTGGGAAGAATTTAAGAAAGTGCTAAAGGATGAATACTGCCCAAGAAGTGAACTCCAAAAGTTATAAATGGAGTTATGGAATCATGAAATGAAAGGAGAAAATATAGCTGCTTATACAACCCGATTCCATGAGTTAGCGAATCTACTACCACATTTAGTAACACCGGAGGAAGTCCGCATTGAGAGATATATTTGGGGATTATCTCCAGAGATTAAAGGAAACATCACCTCGGCAAATCCAAAGACTCTTCAGGAGGGAATAGACATTGCCACCAAGCTCACGAATAATGCCATTCGATCTGGAGAATTCGCAAAGGGAAAGAGAAAAATGGAGGAGCATGGGGATCGAAGATCTGGGGGAAAATTTGACAAGAACAGGAGAGTGGTAAGAAATTTTGGGGCACAGACACAGGTGGTAAATCAAGGAGGCATGACTAAGTGCAATAGATGCAAATATCCGCATCGGGGGAATTGCATCATTTGTCAAAGATGCCACCTAGGGGGTCATACAACAAAGGATTGTCGAAGACGATTATGCTTTGATTGTGGGAGCCCAGATCATATGAGGAAGTATGCCCAAGAGAAAACAGGGAACAAATGCAACTCAAGTCCGACCAACCAGTCAAGGAAACCCAGAAGGTCAGGCACGGGGCAGAGCATATGAGATCGGAGCCAAAAAAGCTAGATATGATCCCAATGTGGTTTCAGGTACGTTTCTCTTGAATAATGAATTTGCATCAGTTTTATTAGATTCAGGGGCAGATAGAAGTTTTGTATCACTGGACTTTAAGCCAAAGATTAACCTAAAGCCCCAAAGGTTGAAAGAAGCTTATGTAATTGAGACTGCCAATGGTCAAGAAATTAAGGCTAGAAACATAATTACGGATTGCACTCTAAGTTTAGCCAATAAGGATTTTAGCATAGACCTTATTCCTATTGAACTAGGAAGTTTTGACATACTTATAGGCATGGATTGGCTATCTAAAAATCAAGCTGAAATTGTCTGTTCGAAAAAGGTTATCCGGATTCCTCAAGAAGGAAATGACCTAATTGTGATTCACGGAGATAAGTMAGATCGAAGAGTTAAGATAATATCATGCATGAAAATGCGAAAGTACTTGAAGAAGAATTATGCTGCATTTCTGGCACATGTGATTAATGGGAAAGTCAAGGAGAAAGGTATTGAAGATTTCCCTGTAGTTCAAGAGTTTTCTGATGTATTTCCTAAGGATTTACAAGAACTACCTCCATAAAGACAAGTCGAATTCGGTATCGACTTAATCCCCGGAGCTGCCCCAGTGGCAAAGGCACCATATCGTTTGGCACCATCGGAGATGCAAGAAATGTCAAATCAACTCCAGGAATTATTAGATAAGGGATTCATAAGACCAAGTTACTCACCATGGGGTGCACCGGTTCTGTTCGTTAAAAAGAAGGATGGGTCAATACGAATGTGCATTAATTATAGGGAACTTAATAAGTTGACCATCAAGAATAGATATCCTCTGCCTAGAATCGATGATCTGTTTGATCAACTCCAATGTGCGGTATACTTTTCCAAAATTGATCTACGATCTGGTTACCATCAAGTAAGAATTCAGGAAGAGGACATTCCCAAAACAGCATTTAGAACCCGATATGGTCATTATGAGTTTTTGGTTATGCCATTCGGGCTAACCAATGCACCGGCAGTCTTTATCGATCTGATGAATAGAGTCTGCAGACCATACCTAGATAAATTTGTAATCGTTTTCATAGACGATATACTGATTTATTCACGAAGCAAGAAGGACCATGAGCAGCATCTGAGGATGATAGTAGAACTACTTCAGAACCAGAAATTGTACGCAAAATTCTCCAAATGTGAATTTTGGATTCGTGAGGTACAATTTCTTGGTCATGTAGTTAATGAAAAAGGAATTCAAGTAGATCCTGCCAAGATTGAGGCCATTAAGAAATGGGAAGCCCCAAGAACCCCGACGGAAATTCATCAATTCCTTGGCCTTGCAGGCTATTATCGGCGATTCCATCGCAAACTTTTCAAAAACCGCACAACCACTCACAGCCTTGACTTAGAAAGACAAGAAGTTTGTTTGGGGAAAGAAGCACGAAGAAGCATTTGAGACTCTTAAGCAGAGACTATGCAATGCACCAAGTTTATCCTTACTAGAAGGTTTAAAAAACTTTGTGGTTTATTGTGATGCATCGCATCAAGGCTTAGGACGCGTGTTAATGCAAAAAGAAAGGGTCATTGCATATGCTTCAAGGCAACTCAAAGTGCATGAGAAGAATTATACTACGCATGACCTTGAATTGGGGGCAGTAGTATTTGCACTTAAGATTTGGAGGCACTATATTTACGGCACCAAATGCACCATCTTCACTGATCACAAAAGTCTTCAACATATCCTAGATCAAAAGATGCTGAACATGAGGCAACGGAGATGGGTCGAACTTCTCAACGACTATGATTGTGAAATAAAGTACCACCCAGGGAAAGCTAACGTGGTAGCAGACGCTTTAAACCGGAAAGCAAGGGTGAAACCATCAAGGGTACGAGCCATGGGGATGTTGGTTCAAACGAACCTAAAAACGCAAATTCTTGAAGCTCAAGAAGAGGCGTTGAAATTGGAGAATCTGAAGAACGAAACCCTGCACCACCTAGAGAAGTAATTCAAAACTCGAGTAGATGGGGTGCGTTACTTCAGAGATAGAGTTTGGATACCAAAGAACGACAGCCTCCGGACAATAATTTTAGATGAAGCACATTGCTCAAGATACTCAATTCACCCAGGAACTAATAAGATGTACAAAGGGCTAAGAGAATATTACTGGTGGCCAGGGATGAAGAAGGACGTTGCTTTGTACGTAAGACGGTGTATGACCTGTGCAAGGATAAAAGCTGAACATCAGAAACCGTCTGGGCTTCTTCAGCAACCAGAGATTCCCCAATGGAAGTGGGATCAGATATCAATTGATTTTGTTACAAAGTTACCTAGGACTAGGAGAGGATATGACTCAATTTGGGTCATAGTGGATCGACTTACGAAATCCGTGCACTTTTTGCCTGTTGGAGAAGATTTTAGTACGGAAAGGCTTGCACAGTTATATATCAATGAAATTGTATCTCCTATTTCCATCATCTCAGACAGAGATAGCCGTTTTACTTCACGATTATGGCGATCAGTTCAAAAGGCATTAGGCACGAGGTTGGACTTAAGTACTTCCTATCATCCTCAAATGGATGGGCAAATGGAAAGGACTATCCAAACGCTAGAGGATATGCTACGAGCCTGTGTGATAGACTTTGGAGGCAGTTGGGATACTCATCTACCATTGGTTGAATTTTCCTACAACAATGGCTATCACACCAGTATCCAGTGTGCAGCATATGAAGCCTTGTATGGGCATAAATGTAGATCCCCACTCAGCTGGTTGGTAATTGGTGACAGACAGCTGACTAGGCCTGACATTATCCAGGAGACAACAGACAAAATCTCAATCATCCAAGAAAGACTTAAAGCTGCAAGAGATCATCAGAAGAGCTACGCTGATAACCGAAAGAAACCATTGGAATTTCGAGTGGGTGATAAAGTCTTTTTAAAAGTATCACCATGGAAAGGAGTGGTGCGCTTCGGAAAGATAGGAAAACTTAGCCCAAGGTATGTTGGTCCATTTGAAATACTCGAAAAAGTAGGACCGGTTGCATACAAACTAAACTTGCCCCAGAGCTTAGTGCCATCCATGATACATTTCATGTATCAAATCTTAAGAAATGTTTAGCCAACGAATCATTGGTTCTACCTTTGGAAGACATTTAAATTAATGAACGGTTACGCTTCGTTGAAGAGCCGATCGAAATCCTCGACCATAAAGTCAAGCAATTGAGGCATAGCAAAATTCCAATTGTAAAAGTTCATTGGAATTCGAGGCATGAATCGGAATACATGTGGGAAAGAGAAGATTTCATGAAAAGCAAGTATCCCCACTTTTTCTCAAACAAGTCAATATCTGAATTTGACGAATAAATTTCGGGACGAAACTTTCCGAAATTTTTCTGACTTGGGAAGACTGTGACATTCTGTCATTTCTGAGTTTCAGGTTAGCACCTTATTTTAGGTCTTATATTTAGAATTATATTTTTCTAGGATCTAGCTATGATGATTAGAGTTCATCTGGCTTAGTTCCCAAATTTAGTTCAGAAGATCACGCCTCGGCAAGTAACTGATGAAGTTAACTTGCGTAAAGCCAAATATATTAGAAATGTTGCAAATAAAATAAAGTTGATATTATAAAATTTTAAAATTTAAGATGCAAAAGTCTCATTTAAATATCCAAATGATTTTTAGTAAAAAGTGGAGTTTTGGATTTAATAGTGTCATTATTAGTAAATTATTTTGGTGGGTTCTGAATCTAAGTGGGCTTAATCCTATTTTAAAAAAATGTTTTATTTGGGTTTGGGCCTTTAGAGGCCAACCTATTTCCTTGTTTAAAATCCTCATATAAATACCTCACATCCTTTGAAAAACTCTCATTTCCAAATTCTCAGCCTAAGCTTTTCATCTCTCTAATCTCTCTCTAAAGCAAACCATCCTCCAGCCGATTCCTTCAAGCAAACCTTCAAAAAGTTTTGTCAATCTTGAAGAATATTCAAGATTCTAAGAAAAAGGTACGATACTAGTTATCCTACTTTTATCGAATATCAAAAGTTTTCATCTTCCTACTCCTACTTGATCTTTTAGTAAAATTTCTGGAAAATTAAAGAGGGGAGATTGTTCATCAAAGACCTGAAAATGTCTTCAAAAAGGATGATAATCTATGATCCATGTTCTTTGATCTTTAAGAAAGTAGGAGAAAACCCCATTGCATGCAAAGTCTGGTCATGAAAAGTTATGTTTTGAAGAATGGTAGAACCCTGCATGCATCTCTAATCGGCTTTGCCATCTTCAAGGTTTAATGGAATCGGAAAAATATTTTCTGGAAACTGAGTAAATTTGTTTGCTTGAAAATAGAATTTAAATCTTTGGAAAATGATGAGTTTAGACCTCCTAAATGACTGTCACTCGAAGAGTATGCAATCTGTTTTGGGGGCTGTGTAACTCAAGGTTGTAGGGTAATAATGAGCAACCTAAACCCACTAAAAAATTCTTGATATTTGGAATAGTCGGCTGATCTCATTATTTTGGTTGATGTGAAAAGTTGGACATAAAATGACTTTTGGAAGGTTTCTATTTATAGTGATTTGTGAAACCCAAAAATACCTGGAACAKAATTTATAATCTGTCCAAAAATCAGCTTTTGAGTAAAGGATTTCGATTTCTTTTAAATAATTTTTGGGCTATTTTTAGAATAAATAATAAAATATCAACATTAATTTAAAAAAACCGGATGGCATTGCATGAGATGCAACTTAACTTTATCTTTGTCTAGAACCCATAAGAGATCTAAATTCTGGTCATTGGTCTGTTTAGGAAGGTAGGGCGGACGTTGAGAGCTTCAGACGTCATCTTCTTGGATATTCATCATCAAACCAGTGAGTTTCACGGCCCCCACTTTTTAATGCTTTTTGTTATTTAACTGGGGGAAAAAGCATGAGATTGAGCAAACTATGCTGTTTATTTATTTAACCATTGGACTAAAGAACTGTTTAGTCAATTTTTGTTTGAAACCATTGGACTAAAGAACTGTTTAGTCAATTTTTGTTTGAAACCATCGGACTAAAGAACTGTTTAGTCAAGTTTATTATGTCATGAAATATTGATTGTTTTTGCACTATGAGATAAATGCTAAATTGATGTGCTTGGGAGTATGTTTCCAAATAAAGTCCCCATCCGTAAACGCTACTTGTTAACTCTGACATGTCCCTAGGCCGTGGTATTGTGGATAGCCGCTATTGTGTTGACAGTCCCACCCAGAAAGGGGTGCACATTACCTATGTTTTCTTGGTCTAATCATCTAGAATTTGGACCACCACTGAATTAGTACTACTACGAACTGTGGGACCTAAGTAAATGTACGGGCTACTTATGGTCGTTCGTAAATTAATGGGGCACATTGGTCAGTGTCACACCCCGCTAAAGCAGAAACGCGAGGTGCATCAGGCAAGCGTGTCACAACGACGATAATAGATAACAACCTTAAGTTTTACATAATAAAGCGAGTTAAATTTTACAAYCAAAATCTTATAAAATTCTTCATTTGCAAAAACTTCCGATTCTAACTAAATCAGCTTTGACACGAGTATGCTCCCACTTGAGACAAATCTTACTTACCACCT
>NC_037544.1:19709675-19745304 GCF_001531365.2 Cynara cardunculus var. scolymus | reverse complement strand
GCCATCTCATTCTCTTATCTCTTTAACACTCGCGATAACACCGCCCATTATACCACTCTCGCGGTTACACCGCCCATATCACTCTCGCAGTTACACCGCCATCTTACTCGCAGTTTACACTGCTCATATCACTCTCGCGGTTACACCACCATCTCACACGCAGATTACACTGCTCATAATACTCTCGCGGTTACACCGCCATCTCACACGCATATTACACTGCTCATAATACTCTTGCGGTTACACCGCCATCTCACATGCAAATTACACTGCTCATATTACTCTTGCGGTTACACCGCCATTATATTTCAAAAATATTTCCAAAACATTCTCTTATCTTCCGGATTAGAAGTCCGGTCAAACCTRCCCGGATTAGAAGTCCGGTCAAACCCTGAAAATAAACTAACTCTTTGTCCGGTTTAGAAATCCGGTCAAACACTTTAAAAAATATAACATTCTTGTCCGGTTTACAAATCCGGACACCACTTCACTTCCTTTGTCATCCGGTTTAGATTGAACCGGACAATACACAATTTATACCTTTGACCGGTTTAACAATCCGATCAATACATCACTTTGATCCTTAAAACAATTTACACATTATCCGATCACCACTTGACCGGTTTAAATATTATCTGGTCACCTCATGTCCGGTTTAAAAATATTTGAACAAGGCACAACCGATTTAAGTATTATCCGGATTTCAATCCGGACACCACTTGACCGGTTTACACTAGAATCATCATAAAACGCAATTGAATCCACAATAACCAGTTCTAAAATGCTTATCAGATCATATATAAGCAATTCATATTCAAAGCTCTATACACTCACCTTAATAAGTCGAGAATCAAAACCGTTGAAACCTTTTTCTTCTTCTTCTTGTGCAAATTCTTCAAATTCTCGGAGAAAAACTTCTAAATATGGAAAGTGTGATTTGTGTGTTTTTTCCTTTTCAAATTTCTTTATATACATACACACCCACAAGGAGATTGAGAGGCGGCTAATTAGCGGATCCCTCTCCCTTCTTTTACTATTTTAATACTCCCACACACACCTACACATTACATTCACATATATATATATATGTATATTTATAAATAAATATATACATATATATATATATATATATATAACAAAAATAATAAGCAGACTATTACACTTTGTGTCCGTCATAATCAACGGTAAATCGGGTCTCCCCCGTCATCCTCGGATGTTTTGACTCCTCCGTGAGTTATTTTTTTTGAATTAACTTTTTCTATTAGTGTTTAAATTTATATCATCTATAAATATATATATATATATATATATATATATATATATATAAAGGCTTCATAGCTACCTTACATTATTAATTGAACTAACTAGGCGTAAGCCTAACACTTCTTCTTGATATGGCTTGTATATCTGGTTCCTTTGGCGGCGGGGCTCATAAGGGTTGAGAGGAGCGTTGGTTCGTGAAAGGCTCTTTTGTAGTTATAGCCTTTGTTACTTTTGAGCGTTGCGTTTTTGATGTTACAATATTTTCTTGGAGATTGATAGAAACACCCATCTTTAATCTAGTTATAGAATAATCTAGATTAGTAGGTTGTTATTTATCTTCTCAGTAGCGGAATTGTAAACGCTATACTATTACCTTTTGTTGAGTGATTTTTTATTTATTCTAGATTCTGGTTCTCGTTAGATATTCTCGGTTTAGACTATATTTTTTTTACTGGTGTTACACTTTTACTTAGCCTTCTGTGTGAAGGTTCTATGACTCATCTTACAAGCATTCCAGTCTCTATCCGGCATGTATTCAGAAACAATTATCGTAATCAGACACTTGAGCAGATTGGTTGATGCATTGATTTTGCAAAGATACTAGAAGATTCCTTTTTTGGAAACGCCTATAAAAGGTATTTCTTCTAAGGCAATCACACCGATTTTAGAACGATTCACAAGTACGCATTCACATGAGAGTCGATTAGGTCATTGAGAGAGTTTTTTAATTTCCAATTTTCAGTAAAAAAAAAAGAAAATTGAAGGTTTCTATCCATCATCTTCTTCAATCTCTCTTCAATCATTGTTTTAATCTTGATCAGGTATGGATCTGGGTCCAACAATTAAAGGATAACGAGGTGGCATAATGAGATTTTAGTATTCATCAAATCTTGAAATATTATTGATTTTTCTTATTCCATCTTGGTGAGAAGATGATGTAATGGAAGAATGATGTGTGTTTATTAGAAGAAGGCTAGACCGTTGTAAAAAATCACGGCCTTAGCTTATTTTGGTAGACCCTTTATACTCATGGGGTTGGCTAACCATCTAGACTATCATCTTTTGTAAAAATCAAAATACATAGTACAACCATTTTGTTTCCATTTAATTGCATCTTTGAATCGTTTTAATAAAATTTCGTTACAAACTAAAATTCATAAGTTAAATTAGAAGCATAACTTCTAGATACACACCATAATAATAAAATAGTGTCAATGGTATCACGTTAGAAATAGAAAATGAGGCATGCAAAATGAGATTTGAGTATTAATCAAATCTTGAGATGTGGTGTATTTTCCTTATTCTACATTGGTGAGAAGATAACAGAATGAAAGAATGAGGTAGTATTTTTTAGGAGGAGGCAATGCGTTTTTGGAAACTCATTGGGGTAGCGTATTTAAATAGACCTTCTATACTCATGGGGTTGACTAATTTTGGTTACCATCTAGACTTATGACTTAGTTGATTTTCACCAACCCTCTTTTTGTAAAAATTAAAATATGTAGTACGACTACTGGTGTTCATATTGTGTACTTGAATTGTTTAAATAAAACTACGTTAACAAACAAGGTTTATAAGCTGAATTTGAAAAACTAATTTCACACCTTAATATTAAAGTGGTGTCAGTGATATCATGTCACATATAGACCTTTAGTAATATTTGTTACAAATACAGTTTTACCGTGACAATTAACATTATAGGGTTAAGGCAGTCACATTTATGAAAAAATAGGTTTAAACTGTTTATTTTTCCTTAAACACTTGAAGCATAATGAGGTAGCATAATGAGATTTGAGTAGTCATCGAATCTTGAAAAATAGTGTTTTGCTTATCCCACATTGGCGAGAAGATAATGAAATGAAATAATGATGTGGGTATCTATTAGAAGGCAAGACCTTTGTCAAAACTCATAGGGTTCGCTTTTTTGGTTGACCTTTTATACTAATAATTACTTTGTTACCTTAGATAAGATTTCAATTAAAATTATGAACTTAATTAAACAAACTACTAACATTACTGTAATAACCCATGTTCTAATTTTTTGGGTAGAAAAATGACGTTGAAGGGTGAGGTTGAAAACTAACCTTATCTGAGGGGACTAGAGTGTAAGTAAGAGTCTAAAGGGGTAGGTCTCCAATTTTTCCCCTCATTTCCAAAGACAGAGAATGGGGTGTGTGTTTATGTGTGCGATTCTTTGAAAAGGAGAGTTGGTGTGGAAAAGAGATTTCTTGAATGTTGAAGAAGAGAAAAGGAAATGGGCCACCATTTTTGAGTAAGATGATCACTTTTCTATGTGATTTCCTTCTTTATTGAAGTTTAAATTGGGGATTAGGGTTCTATGTGATTGTTGGATTGCTTTTTATTGGAGAAACTGATCTTATTAGTGTGAAGAATGTGTAAGAATCGATTTTGTTGGTGAATTTGCTCTACAATCGATTTATAGGGTGTCTTCGTTGAGTTTAATCAAAACTCTAGGGATTTAATAGAAATTACTAATGATTGATGTGCCAATTGAATCTTGTTGTCAGATTGAATTAGATTTTTTTTGGGGGGGAATGATTCTATAATAATTAGGGATGAGTTTTGACCCATATATTGATATTAGTTGGAATTTCAGAATTTGAGCAGAGGCGGTGCAGGTGGAACAATGGTTCCTTGTTAGAAACAGGGTTGTGGAGATGATAACAGAACTGGATAATCTCTAAGGATCGTGCATGGTACACTTTCCGAATACAATAAAATCGACCTTAATAGCCTTGGGTTCATGAATTTTGTATTGGGACTATCCTTGAGTTTTCTCTCTTTTCAAAGGCTGTGAAAATCAAGAATATATACCCTATATTCTCAGATTACATATTTATATGTGATATCGATAGTTACAGGCGGTTATAAATGTTGACGGATAAAGTGAAGAGCAGCTAAAACCAAATCAAAAGTTCCAGGACTTAAGTCTGATTCCAAATATTTGAACTTTGACTCTAACTCCATGGTCCAAAGTTTTCAAACAAAGTGATTTTTCTAGACCATAACTCGGGACGTAAAGGATCCTAAGTTTGGATGCATAAGTTTTAAGTTTGGATGAAAAAGTTCAAGTCTGATTCCAAAGGACTAGAGTTAGACTTGATCATTTTTGGTCAAACTGAACTCTGATTCAATGGACCATATCTTTGACTCTATGGTCTAAAGTTTTCAAATTTAGTCTATTATCTAAGTCTGGATGCACCAACATCAAATCTAATTGTTCATAATCATACTTACACTTGGAACTTTTCAGCGATACATCAAAACTTCGATCAAAAGGATCATATCTTTGATTACACTAGCCCAAACTTATACTTAGTGAAATTTTTTATTAAGATCGACCCTTCATAAAATCCAAAAACCTCAGGGTTGCCCTAAACATCGCTAGGGAGGCTGGCCCCAGACCTCATCTACTGGCGATTTCAGGTGATAGGGGCCACATTTTGTGCACTCAACACATCCTAACTCACTTATGTTTTCCTTATCACTCTAATTGAACTTGAGTGAATCACATTCACACCAAAAAAGATTGATGTAACTAAAATCACCAACATTCCTCTGCCATTTTAGTGTATCCTTTGATTCATTGTAAGGAACATAAACATGTAAAATGAAACAGATACATAAATGAAAATGCCACCAATATTGAAATTTCATCTTAGTATATTACATATTCCAAGTAGTTGGGAATCAGTGTGTTTTAAGAATTAAACCTGTTAACCCATTTGAATACATGAAGATAATATACACACAAGTTTGTATATATTTTAATAACACACTTGACACATTTGTAGAAGTCTTGCGTCCTTATCCTTTCATGAACGTATAGAAATCCAAGTCGAAAACTTCTTGAAGCAACCAAACTTTAGATCAATATAGATGATTCTTTTTAACTCTTGCATCTGCATATGCGATTTTTCAAAAGTACCATTTGGAACAAAATTTTAGCCTTACAACACTTGCAGGTTTAAGCACATACCTTGGGATGTAATCATCATGTTCTTCAATTTATATTAATTATCCTTCCACATTGCTCACAACTTTTAACATTGTAGTAAAGGGGAATAGGGTATCTTATACGACTTGGGCATAGAGGAATGGACCCTATTGTTCAAGGACGCCCATGATTGGGCTACCAGGGGGGAGCCTAAAAGGCCATAATTCTCTTTCTAGGTCTCTGTTTCAGGACCTCGACTAGTCGATTAGAATCTTGGAGCGAGGAGCATGCCATGGTTACCTTTGAACCCTGAAAACACTGTGTAAGCGTGTTCTTGGACATTTTTGTGTTTTTAGTTAATTTTTGGCATTTTTGCTAGGCTTTTTATATTGGCCCATAGTTTTTTTGAGGCCCATTTGTTTTGGGTTTCCTATTTATATCTTTCATCTGTAATCTGGATGTTACATTTAAATTGACATAATTTGATTTTTCTTCCCAAATTTGGAGTTCATTTGAATTCGGATTTGAAGCCTAAGATCGGTATTTGTTGAACCAACCAATTCTAGAAGAGGTTATCCACGGATATTCGTAGAATCTACGTGGTAATATGTTGTTTGATTTTATTCGCTGTATCAGTATTTCATTATAAATTTATAACAAATTTAAACCCATCCAGATCACAGACTTCTACACTAAGTCCTAGCTAACCACTTTGTTAAATGGTCATTTAATTTGTCGTTAGTTCTTACAAACTCTACATATATCACCCCATGCATGATTAATTCTCTAACCATTCTATGTCTTACTCCCAAGTGCCTTGATTATGTGAGTTCTCCTATACTGATTATGAACAAGATAATAAGAAATACAACCAAGATCAAAATATAATTTAGGAAGTTATCATGTCATTGATTATTCATATGTATATGAACACATAATGAATCTTGAGAAAATCTATACAAGTATATCTATATGTATACGTACAAATGAATTGTTGTAAAAATTATATGAAACTACTTTAACTAACTTATACTTATACTAGAATATGAATACTAAAGATACAAATGATTACATGACAATCCTATTACAATTGCCATGTGTTCTAGAATCCTTGTGTCTTTATGTCTTGAATCTTCATTTTGGAGAAACACTTGTTGATCCTCTCTCTCATTGATTTGATGATGATCCCTTTTACCTTACAAAGTATAGTATTATTGTTATTTAGTTTCAACAATCTTCAATGAGTCTGTTCAATGATTGCTGAACATGTATTGTAACTCCTTCAGAGACTGTTATACTTCAATAAGACAAAACTCACACCACAGATCCTTCAGCAATGTCGAAGACATAAAATGAAGATTAGAGACCAGTGCAATCGTGATCTGAAGCGACATTTAGTGATTACAAGCTCGTTGAATTATGTGCGAAGTCTGTACATGTTTTAGTGAATGCTAAAGAGACCCTCCAGCGTCATCCCGACATTCAACGATCAAATGAAGTTTGCCATGCATGATTGTTTTTGCCTTTTCCTCCCTCAGACAAAGGACAAACACATACATTTTCTAGAGTATAGTATAGTACGAAGCCACTCTGTTGACACTATAGTGCTAAACCTACTTTATGAAAGAGGACTGCTCATATACAACCAAAAGAACTGTTCATTGTAGCAAAGGACAAGTTTTTCGCCAAAAGCCTGACACGTGCTTTGTGCCTTATGAATTTCATTTAATGCAACAGGTATAAATATCTGAGAGCTGTCCTCTGAGTTATCATCTCTTCTACTACTAACTTATCCAAAAAGTTACTTCTCTCTACTCTCTTGAAGAGAAAGAACCACTTAGAGCAAGTGAAGATCACTCACATTCTTATCTTTATTTCTTGTAGCAAATTTTTTTGTCTTTGCTATTTGTAATTGTTTGAACCTTAGATTGTTTAAATAGGTTCTTTACCTTATCTCTTCCGCAAACAATCTATAAAATTTGTATTGATCTTTCTTTATCAATATATAATTTTTAAAAATGAAAGTTTCTGTGTTTGTATTCACCCCCCCTCTACAAACTGATTACCTATAACTCTTGTAGATCCGGCTGGGACCAACAAGTGGTTTCAGAGCAGCGTTTTCTTTTTGTGTTGTTTTATTGGTATTTTATTATCTTTTCTTCTCTAGATAATTTATTCTTGTTAAAATGGATTTGCAAAACACCAACACTCACTTTCACGACAATGACTCTTTTGCCAAACCTCTCCATTTCAATAGAGAGAATTTTAGTTTCTGGAAGAGTCGGATGTCTTTATTCTTGGAATATGTGGATCCTGAGATTCCATACTATATGTAAAACGGACCTTATGTTGCATATGTTATCTCTCCAGTAGTTCCTGCAACTGATACGACTGCCACAATTCTTGAACAGTAGATTCCTAAGCTCTCTCATCAATGGAGTGATGAAGACAAGAAGAAGATGACTTTAGACACTCATACGATGTCTATAATAGCCATGTTTCTTCCTGATGAGGTATATCACTCAGTGTTGAAGTTCAAAACCTCGATACCCATGTAAGACACTCTATGTGTTTAATATGAAGGTACTATCGAAGTACAAGAATCGAGGAAGATTAATATAGTAACACATTATGAAAGTTTTCTTTATGGAAAGACTGAAACTTTGTTTTAAGTACATCAACGTTTTAATTATCTTCTTATTGATTTGAGGACCATTGGAAAAGAATATTCTAACTCAGAGACGCTGTCAAAGTTCCTTGAATGTTTTCCAAATCATGGGATCAATATACCATGTGTCTCAAGTTGTCCAAGGACATGTCCTCCCTCTCTCTTAGTACCCTTTATGGGATATTGCTTAATCATTAGCAATCCCGTCAACTGAAGAAGAATCTTCTTAAAGATTGTAGGTAAATAAAAAGCTCTCCGTTAGCTTTGATCTCTAAAAGTCCTTCAGCTGATCATTCTTTTTCTTCTATTCCTTCTAATTCTTCTATTTCTATCACTGAGCAAGATCCTTCTAACTCAAAGGGCTTGTCAGACACTGATCTATTGGAGTTTGATGAGTCACTGGACCTTCTTACTAACTCTTTTAGAAAGTTCGCCAGAAAAAATAATTACCTCAGATCTCCATCGTTGACATTTTCTGAAAATCCAAAGTCAAATCCCATTGACAAGGTTTCAGCGAATGTCTACAACTGCCAACGCAAAGGTCACTTTTCCAGTGAATGCAGGTCCAAGAAGACTGCGATGTCATCTTCTAAAACCCCATCCTTCTTCAGATCTAAAGATGATAAATCCCTGAAGCTGAAGGAGAAGTATGATAAGATGAAGAACTCTCAGCATAAAGGCAAATGTCTTGTCGCTGAAGAACATGACTAGGCTGATTCTTCTAAAGAATCATCATCTGACGAGAAAGATACGACCTATCTTTCTCTAATGGCCAAGGATGTCAATGATATCCCATCAGAGGCATCATTCTCAAGTGATCCCTCGTCATCAACTTCTACTCAGGCATGTTCCCTGAATGAACCCTCTTCTTCTTCCTTTGATAGCTTATCTGCACTAGGTACACTGACGGTTGATCTTTACAATGCTCCAAATGGAAAATGTAAAGCTGAAAAGCTTAATCTTGATCTTCAAGAACAATTAAACCAAACCATAAGCGTCGAACGCGAGCAAGCTATCGCTGAGGGTGAACAAGCCATTGTTGAACTCAAGGATGAGAAGACTACCATTAAAGGGCGGTGCAAAGCCTCCATCAAGCTCTAAGATCATCAACGCTCAAATCCCTGCCAAGATAAAGAGTAGTCTATGAGCAATAAGAATGTGTCACTGACAAGTCCATGCTTAAGTTTTGTACTTTTGTCTCTTCCATTCCTAGCACCTGTTTTTCTCAGTACTCTTCCATTGAGACTCATCTTGAAGGAACTTCCTTGAGTTTAGGATACGAACACGAAGGTAAATCCATTGTCATCGTTCCTCTTCTCAAGAAGGCTAACAAGACTATTAGACTCAGATCTAAACCATCAGCTTGTATACCTTCTTCCTCGGGGACAAAGGTAACTGAACCTTCTCAGAAACCTAAGCAAAAGTTGCAAGTGAATATCTCACCCAAGGCTTCCAAACCCTCAGCTATTCCTCCTTGAATAAATGATAAAGGAATCCTTATATCTTGTCCCTCTTATATTATCTTGAACCCTTCTGAACGTAAAGCTACTTTAAGCTATGTACACATTATGGTGAAACTTTACATATTGCCAACAAGTGTCCTTCAACTACCAAATCTGGTCCGCCAGCTAGGGTCAATAAAGTAACCAAGGTGAAATCTGCCACTACAGTTGAAAAACCAACTAAGGTGAAGAAGCCTGCTGAAGCCTCTTCTTCAGCCTCAGTGAAGACATCTGTTGACCCTGTGTCTTCAACATCAGTGGATGTTGCCTCTAACTTTGTTGGACCCATTGAAAAAATGGGTACTGAAGCAATATAAAATTTTGGGGGGAGATTGTTAGGACCAAAATTGAACCTAATTATTCTAAAAGTTTTATCAAAGCAATCGGGACCAAGGATGGAGGATCTGAAGATGCTGCTGTGCTAAAACGACTAAGCCTGGAAGAAGACCAGAGCCCCTATGGACGACCAGAGCCCCTATGGATGACCAGAGCCTCTGGTTGTATTGACCAGAGACTCTGGACTCTAAGTCCTTTAGGACCAGAGCCCCTATGGACGACCAGAACCCTATGAACGACCAAAGACCCTATGGACTCTGGTTGGTCTATGCTCTAGATGACTATCTTCAAAATCTTGAAGGATGGTGCTGATCCCATTTTCGATAATGATTATTTCCTTGTTTATAGAATTTAGTTACCGTATTTATAGGATTTAGTTATCATGTAAATTTCACCTACATAAGAAGTGATGCAGACATAGAATAGAAGTGAGATAAACGAGAAACACTTTGTAACACATAGATTCAAATACATCACATGAGAGTCGATTAGGGTTTTTAAGAGAGTTTGTATTCAATAAAGAAAGCGGCGGCCRATTTCTATTCATCTTCTTCTACAAATCTCTCATTTTATATTCYTGTTAAATTGTTCTACAGTCAGATCTGGGTTTAACAATTGGTATCAAAGCCAAATCGATTAACTTCTATCGATTCGATCTTTCTTCAACAGATTCAATTTTCTTGAACAATACTCTTTCATGAACTGCTTCCTGTTCGACTGCAGTTTGGACCCAAAACTCATCGATTCATCATATGATTAAATGTTTTAATCAATTTCCTTTTAAGGGATTTATTCTTGAATGAATACGAACCTATTTTGATCCAAAAAAATTTGGTTTATTTGATGGGGTTCCTTGGAGTAAGTTGAACTTTTGAACCTTGATTTTGTCAGATCTATGCGTAGGCATTAAAAAGGAGTTCATGGTGCTGACAGCCTAAGGCAATGGGCGTTTTTTTTGTCAAACCTATACTTATCGCCCATATCTTGAGTATTTGTTTATCGTCTCACCTTGTAAATCTGAATCTGTAAGAGCTTAAAAGATTTAATTACCTGCAATCACCAATCCTATATGAATATGGCGATATTCCTTCATGTTTTACCCTTAGAAGCATCAACAATAAATATTGTCAATTTTCTTTGAAATGAATAGCTGTTGCTTGAAGCTATAAAGCTTAATGTTAATTCTTCTCTCCAGTTCTCAATTCCAATGGTGTTTGCTTTGGTTATTCAAGTTAGCTCCAATTGAATCAAGCTCGAAAGCTGAATTCCTACTCAACTTACGGTTCAATGAAAGATTCTTTGTCATAAGACTGGTTGTACTGTTTTGTCAAGAAATTCACATATTTATCTATCCTTTAGTTGGATGAATTTGCTACTTTTGGGGTTAAGTGGCTATTTTGTGCTTCAAAGTATGCGCTGGGTTGTAGGCAGAATAAAGCTGCATCCTTTGCAAGCAGTGGTGCTGCATTCACATTGAATCTAATTTGGTCTAAGAGTTGAAAATGAAGATTAGAGAGCTACATTCAGGGGGGAGCTTGAAGATTCCATCCTTACCAAGCACACTAAAGCTTTATTGAAGAAAGCAGAGGGGAGAAGACCAGAAGGCTTCATGAGTATGCTTGCTTTATAAAACTTCGGGGGGACACTGTTAGGATCAAAATTGATCCTAATTATTCTAAAAGTTTTATCAAAGCAATTGGGGCCAAAGATGGAAGATCTGAAGATGCTGCTGTGCTAAAATGACTAAGTCTGGAAGAAGACCAAACCCCCTGTGGACGACTAGAGCCCCTATGGACGACCAGAGCCCCTATGAACGACCAGAGCCTCTGGTTGTATTGACAAGAGACTCTGGACTCTAAGTCCTTAGGACCAAAGCCCCTATGGACGACTAGAGACCCTATGAACGACCAGAGACCCTACGAACTCTGGTTGGTCTATGCTCTAGATGACTCTCTTCATAATCTTGAACGATGGTGCTGATCCCATTTTCGATAATGATTCTTTCCTTGTTTATAGGATTTTAGTTACCCTATTTATAGGACTCAGTTATCATGTAAATATCGCCTATATAAGAAGTGATACAGGCATACAATAGAAGTGAGATGAACGATCAACACTTTGTAACACACAGATTCAAACACATCACATGAGAGTTGATTAGGGTTTTTGACAGAGTTTGTTTTCAATAAAAAAAGTGGCGGACAATTTGTATTTATCTTCTTCTACAATTCTCTTTTTTTATATTCCTGTTAAATTGTTCTACTATCAGATCTGGGTTTAACAATTGGTATCAGAGCCAAATTGATTAAATTCTATCGATTCGATCTTTCTGCAGTAGATTCAATTTTCTTGAACAATACTCTTTCATGAACTGCTTCATGTTCGAATGCAGTTTGGATCTCGATTCATCATATGATTAAATGTTTTAATCAAATTCCTTTTAAGGGATTTGTTCTTGGATGAATACGAACCTATTTTGATCAAAAAATATTCGGTTTGTTTGATGGAGTTTCTTGGAGTAAGTGACACTTTTGAACCTTGATTTTGTAAGATCTACGCATAGGCGTTAAGCAGGAGTTCATGGTGCTCATAGCCTAAGGCAATGGGCGTTTTATTTGTCAAACCTATACTTATCGCCCATATCTTGAGTATTTGTTCATCGTCTCTCCTTGTAAATCTGAATCTGTAAGAGCTTAAAGATTTATTTACCTACAATCACCTATCCTATATGAATATGTCGATATTCCTTCATGTTTTGCCCTTAGAAGCATCAACAACAAATATTGTCAATTTTATTTGAATTGATCTGCTGTTTCTTGAAACCATAAAGCTTAATATTAATTCTTCTCTCCAGTTCTCAATTTCAATGGTGTTGCTTTGGTTATTGAAGTTATCTCCAATTGGATCAAGCTCTAAAGCTGAATTCCTACTCAACTTGCGGTTCAATGAAAGATTCTTTGTCACTGTTTTGTCAAGAAATTCACACATTTATCTATCCCTTAGTTAGATGAATTTGCTACTTTTGGGGTTTAGTGGCTATTCTATGCTTCAAAGTATGTGTTAGGTTGTAGGCAGATTAAAGCTACATTCTATGCAATCAGTGGTGCTGCATTCACATTGAATCTGATTTGGTCTAAGAGTTGAAAACGAAGATTAGAGAGCTACATTCAGAGGGAGCTTGAAGATTCCATCCATACCAAGCATACTAAAACTTTATTAAAGGAAGCAGAGGGGAGAAGACCTGAAGGCTTCATGAGGATGCTTGCTTTATAAAACTTTGGGGGGAGATTATTAGGACCAAAATTGATCCTATTTATTCTAAAAGTTTTATAAAACCAATCGGGGATGGAAGATCTGAAGATCCTCCTGTGGACGACCAGGGCTCCTATGAACAACCAGAGCCTCTGGTTGTATTAACTAGAGACTCTAGACTCTAAGTCCTTTAGGACCAGAGCCCCTATGGACGACCAGAGACCCTATGAACGACCATAGACCCTATGGACTCTGGTTGGTCTATGCTCTGGATGACTATCTTCAGAATCTTAATGGATGATACTGATCCCATTTTTGATAATGGTTATTTCCTTGTTTATAGAATTTAGTTACCCTATTTATAGGATTCATTTATCATGTAAATATCGCCTATATAATAAGTGACACAGGCATAGAATAGAAGTGAGATAAATGATCAAGACTTTGTAACACACAGATTCAAACACATCACATGAGAGTCGATTAGGTTTTTCAGAGATTTTGTATTCAATAAAGAAAGCGGCGGCCAATTTCTATTCATCTTCTTCTACAAATCTCTCGTTTTATACTCCTGTTAAGTTGTTCTACTGTCAGATCTGGGTTAAACATCCTTTAAATCCTTTAAAATAGAATATCATTTTCCCAAAGCTGTTTTAAAACACAGTAATTGTTTCATCTTTCCAAAACAGCTTCAAAATCCATAATCATAAACACTTTGTTCAAATTGTTTATGAAACAGTATTTTCCCAGATTCATTAAAACCCAAATTCACCAAAACCCTACAGTTTATGTATCTATAATTATAAATCATTTAGTTTATCAAGACTCACAGTTTAAAATCAACAGTAGTTAAAACTCACCTTAACAACACAGATTCTACAAGTTTATCACACATCAAATCACAGAATCATCAAGCACTTCTTAAAACATCAATCTTCTTCAAGAATACTTTCCACCGCGTCAAAATACTATTTTCTCACCAAAACAGGTTTCTTTTCTAAAAGTGATAAGATAACCTCTTATCTCTTCTCTTTTCTTTATTTATTTAACAAGGGCGGTGGAGTCTTTCATTAATATAAAAGTTCACAGGTGGTGGAGTTTTATTATTTTAAAACCAACTTCCTTCATCATGAAGATATTACCTATTTTAATATTATATTTCTCATAGGCATGTTATCCCACATGTATCCTTTCATTATTCATGTATGCATATTATCCTATACACATGCATATCATCTTTTCATATGCATGCATAGTATCATATCACCTTTTCACATATATGGTTCATGCATTTCTAAACTAGACATGCATATTTCACGTAATTCACATAATAACCACGTATAAATTACCTCAACCCAGGTTGTCTGAAACCCAGTTATAACATTTCTCCCCCTCAAAAGAATTATGTCCCAGAATTCATTCAATCAAATAGCCAAGTTTAACAGGTTCTCATTTCAGATTCTAGTTCCCATGTTGCTTCTGAACCCTTATGAAATTTCCATTGAACTTTCACCAAGCTGATCTCCTTATTTCTCAACACCTTGATCTTTTTATCGGTCACTGCCTTGGGTGTTTCAACAAAACTCAACTTATTATCCAATTTAATCTCTGGAAGTGGTACAAATAAGTTTGTATTTGCCAAACATTTGCATATATTTGACACATGAAAGGTGTTGTGAATCTGACTGAGTTCTTCTGGTAATTCCAATTGATAAGCTACCGGCCCAACCCTTTTGGAGATTCTGAAAGGTCCAATTTATCTTAGACTCAGCTTACCTTTCTTTCCAAACCTCATAACACCCTTCCATGGAGATACCTTTAACATCACAAAGTCACCTATGTTGAATTCATTGGCTTTCTTCGTTTGTCAGCATAACTTTTCTGTTGATCTTGTGCTGTTTTGATTCTGGCTCGAATCTGTTTAATCTTTTCAGACGTCGATTGCACAATCTCAGGACCTGTTAATTGCTTTTCACCTACCTCATTCCAACACAATGGCGTTCGACATTTTCTTCCATATAGAACTTCATAAGGTGCCGCTTGTATGCTGGCGTGATAACTATTATTGTAGGCAAATTCTATCAATGGTAAATGGTCCTTCCATGATCCCCCGAAGTCTATAACACAACTTATCAACATGTTTTCGAGAGTTTGGATTGTTCTTTCATTCTGCTCATCTGTTTGAGAATGATAAGCCGTACTTAACAGTATTTGTGACCCCAAAGCTCTTTGCAAACCTTCCTAGAATTTTGAAGTAAAATGACTGTCTCGGTTAGAAATAATAGACAATGGAACACCATGTCTAGTTACAATTTCCTTAATGTAGATTTGAGCCAATCTTTCCAAAGAATAAGTTTCTTTCATTGGTAGAAAATGTGCAGACTTTGATAAACGGTCCACTATTACCCAGATCGCATCATAACCTTTCAGAGTTCGGGGTAACTTCATGATAAAGTCCATTGTAGTGTGATCCCATTTCCAGACTGGTATTTCCAATGATTGCAGGTTTCCATGGGGTCTTTGATGCTCAATCTTAACTTGTAGACAAGTTAAGCATCATTCCACATATTTTTCTATATCTTTCTTTAGACCTGGCCACCAATAAACTAATTTCAAGTCTTTGTACATCTTGTTGGTACCTGGATGAATTGAATAATGGGACTTGTGACTCTCATTCAATATGATTTCCCGTGTATTCCAATAGCTCGGTACCCATATTCGGCCATCGAAACATATTATTCCTTCATCATTCGGCTTCATGATGGAAATCAACTTACCCACTTTTTCTGTCTTCTTATTTTCTTCTTTGACAACCTCTTTTAGACATTTCAAGATTTCTTGGTGAAGATCGGGAGTTAAAAAAATTTCATTGCTCTGATTGTTTCAGTTATTTCCTTTCGGCTCAAGGCGTCGGCTACCACATTTGCTTTTCCCGGATGATAGAGTATTTCACAATCATAGTCGTTAACGAGTTCGATCCATCGACGCTGCCTCATATTCAATTCTTTTTGGTTGAATAAGTGTTGCAAACTCTTATGATCAGTATAGATTTGGCACTTCGTTCCTAAGAGATAATGTCTCCATATTTTTAAAGTAAAAACCACGGCCGCTAATTCCATGTCGTGAGTTGGATATTGCTTTTCATGATCTTTCAATTGCCGAGATGCATATGATATAACTTTCCCTCTTTGCATCAAGACACAGCCCAAACCCAACTTTGATGCATCACTGTATACCACAAAATCTTCAGTTCCATCAGTTAGAGATAGTATTGGAGCACTGCAGAGATGATCTTTTAATAACTGGAAAGCTTTCTGCTGTTCTTCTCCCCACTGAAACTTAACATTTATCCGAGTCAATTTGGTCATGGCACGGTTATTTTTGAAAAGTCTTGAATAAACTTGTTGTAGTAGCCTGCTAATCCCAAAAAGCTTCGGATTTCAGATGCTGTCTTTGGTGCTTCCCATTTTGCAACTGCTTCAATCTTTACTGGATCCACTTTTACTCCAGCCTCGGATATGACATGCCCGAGAAATTGGACTTCTCTTAGCCAAAATTCACACTTTGATAGCTTTGCGTACAACTTTTCTCTTTTCAAAAGTTCAAGGATCAGTCGAAGATGTTCTGTGTGTTCTTCTTGGGTTTTGGAATATATAAGAATATCATAGATAAATACAATAACAAATTTGTCAAGGTATTCTCTACATACTCTATTCATCAAATCCATGAAAGCTATAGATGCGTTAGTCAAACCGAATGGCATAACTAAGAATTCATGGTGCCATACCTGGTTCAGAATGTTGTTTTTGCAATATCATCTTCTTTAACTTTCAATTGATGGTAACCTGATTGTAAGTCAATTTTGGAGAAATAACTGGCTCCTACCAGTTGGTCGAACAAATCATCAATTCTTGGTAACGGATACCTATTATTTATGGTCAATTTTGGAGAAATAACTGGCTCCTACCAGTTGGTCGAACAAATCATCAATTCTTGGTAATGGATACCTGTTCTTTATGGTCAATTTTTTCATCTCTCGATAGTCAATACACATACGCATAGTGCCATCTTTCTTTTTCACAAACAAAACTGATGCTCCCCATGGTGAAGTACTTGGTCTGATGAATTCTCTGTCAAGTAAATCCTTCAATTGTGTGACCAATTCTTTAAGTTCAGACAGAGCTAATCGATATGGTGCTTTGGCTGTAGGTGCGGCTCCAAGTGTCAAATCAATTCTAAATTCAATAATTCTATCTGGTGGTAATCCGGATAAATCTTCTAGAAAGACTTCAGGATAATCACTGACAACCGGAATTAATTCTTGCTTACCCTTTTCTTTCTTGGCATCAACTATGTTGGCTAAAAATACCTGACATTTCTTTTGAATACATTTTCTAGCTTTCATTACAGATAGCAACCCGGTATGATGATCCTGATGATCACCATATATAACAATTGTTTCTTTATCTAGCAATACAATTCTGATCATATTTTTATCACAAACTATGATGGCCTGATTTTCTGCCAACCAATCCATCCCTACTACTACATCAAACTCTTTCATAGGCATGGGAAATAGTCTGATGGGTAGGTCACATCCCTCAATCATGATGGTGTAGTTATTGAACATACAATTCACAGATAATTGACCATTAGCAGCATCGACTACTAATTTATCGTCAAAAGGTACAGAATTCATACGAGCACATAAAGCAAATGATGGGGATGCAAACGAGAAGTTTACTCCCGAATCAAACAACACTTTGGCATATAATGAGTTTACGAAGAATGTAGTTGTCACTACATCGGGTGTAGCTTCGGCTTCATGTTTGGTCATTTGAAAAGTTTGACCCCGTGCCCCCACCCGATCCTCCTCTGCCTATATTTGGTCTTCCTCGGCCTGTCGAAGTATTGCTCCCCATGATTAACTGTGGGGCATTCAATTGTGGTCAATTCGGTCTGAGGTGATCCGGAGAATTGCAATTAAAACACCTCTTTGACATCGGGAAATTTCTTGATAAATGACCTGCCTCCCTATATTGATAATATTTTCTTGGATCAGTTTTGCGATCACCTTGATGAGTCTGGTGACATCGTGGACAAGCTTTCTCGATAAATCTCTGTACAGGCCTGTTTCCATACTTGACAGATTTTGGTTCTCTATATCCAGTTGTTGGACCTTCCCATTTCCTCTTTTCTATTACTTTGCCTTCTTCTTGTCTGTTTTTATTCCTCTCGGTTACCTCTGCTGCATCGACCACAATGAGAATATAGCCGGATTCATGGCAATTACAAATTCTCGAATCAATGGTCTTAATCCCCAAATATATCTCTCCACTTTTCTAGATTCTGAAGAAATATAATGTTCTGCAAATCTAAAGTGCTCGATGAACTTTTCTGTGTACTCCCTTACAGTTTTGTTTCCTTGTTCTAGTTTCAGAAAATCTTCCTCCGTTTGTCTAATAGCAGCTTTTGGGCAAAACTGCTCTTTGAACTGATTGACAAACTCTAGCCATGTCATAGTCTGTATGATATCTGTTCTAGCCAAGGATTCTACCTCCCTCCAAAATAATGCATTTGATTTCAATATATATACTGCAAAACCTGACTTTATCCAATTCTGCACATCGAATGGTGTTGAACACAGATTCTATTTCTTTGATCCAACACATAGCTTTAATTGGATCTCTTTCTCCCGAGAAAGTTGGTGGTTTACAAGTCAGAAACATCTTTATATCTCATTCTTTGTTATGGACAACCGGGACCGATGGATTAACCTCAATCCTGCCTATTTCTACTCTGGCAGGATTCCTCAAAATGGAAGTCAAGGTTTCCCTTAGCCTTCCCATTTCTTCAGCTAACATGTCCCTTGTTACATATTCTGGATGAGACATTTGTTCTTGATTCATATTTTCATAGTTGGATTCTGCTTGATTCATATTAATTTATGGCTGGCTTATTCTGCCTCTATTATGTCCCCCTACCTCTGCCTCTACCTCTGCCCTCAGAGGTGCCAATAGGAGCAACAGGGGACTCTTCTTCATTGGGGCGGGTGATCCTTTCTGAGTTCAGTTATGTACCTGTACTTTTACATTCCAAAATATAATAAAGTGTCTAAGTTCAGTTATGTACCTGTAGATTGAAAATTACATTGGCCAGATGTAATCCGAAAATACCTTATACACTGATCTCTTTTACTTATCATATTTAGTCCAAAGGTGCTAACTATGTCTGGGACCCTAATATGCAATGAAACAGTTTAAGTCCAGGCATCATGCATGTGAATACCTAAATGTCTGAAACTTAGGCTCTGATACCATCTTCTGTAACACCCCCAATCTCACATTGCATATATAACACATATTTCATATATAGAATACATGTTAAGCCCACAAATGTCCATAATACAGAAGTCTACAATGCAAAATACACAACTCAAAAAAATTCCAAAGTACATGCTCTTGTATTCATAACATCTAGTCTTCAAAACATATCCAAAATGATCTTCATAAAGCTAGGCGCATAGGGAAATAATTCACATTTTCCATTTTCCTTTACAATCATTATAACTAGTATTACCTGCATACATATTTAAAAATGAAAATGAGGGTTAGACATGAACGTCTAGTGAGGATTCCCTTTTTATGTAATGTAGGGTGAAGATCACCAAAACATTTATCCATATAGTAAAAGATAAAATCACATTCTATTTGAGTCCATCGGACCTCTGGTTCCAAAGACAGACTTAGAAAAATATTCCCATAAACAAGAGGACCAGAGCCCCTCTGGTTCCTCTGCCAGAGCTTCTGGTTAAGCTAACCAGAGCCTCTTACATGGTGAGAGTTCCCAAATATTTCATAGATCAACTTCATCGATACTTAAGTAGCTCCTTCATGATTAAAATATAATTTTGAAAAGATCTTGTATGACCAGAGCTTCTGGTCCAACCCGCATAGGCCAACCAGAGCCTCTGGTTCCAAATGCAAGACCAACTAGAGCTTCTGCTCTAACCCGCGTAGGCCAACCAGAGCCTCTAGTCTGTCATTCTTTGTAAGAAAATTTTCTAAGTATAAACCTTTTTCTTAAAAACTTCTTAAAACATGATTTTGACACAGAAGCTCTTATCTAAAGATACAGAGCCTCTGGTCCAACTAGACATTTTAGTAAAGGCTTGCAAAATTCTCAAACAAAATTTTAGAACCCTCTGGTTCTATAATGAAGACCAACCAGAGCCTCTCTGGTTCCTTTCAAGGAACAACCAGAGCCTCTTTGGTTCCTCTGTATCCAAACATTTTGATCCAAAACAGTTTATAATCAAAACCAATGGCCATAGGCCAAGTTTTCCCCTTCTTAATAACATCAATACTATTATTTCTATTAAGAACAACGTCTCTGAGTCCTCAAATTACAAAGAAGTAAGTACTCAAATCTTTTGTAATCTTAAAAGACATAATAGCAAGAGCTATAATAACCATACTCAATTGCCACCCTTATATCCAAACGTACACCTCTCCTTGATATGCCACCCTTATAGCCGAAGATACACCTCTCCTTGTTATGCCACCCTTATATACAAGGTACACCTCTCCTTGATATGTCACCCTTATTTTCTCATCAAAATCTATGGACTAGTTCATACAAAGATAGACCGAAGTCACAACCGTCTTAATAAATCCTCATCCATAGTTTTCTCCTCAAAATCTATAGATTAATCCCAAATGAAGACATACCGAAATCACAACCATCTTGACGAGATGTCCTCTATAGTTTTTAACCAATAATGGTTTCCAAAACAGTTTTATCAATAAACCTTCACTCTAAAGAACAATCTATTCTTTCATAATTTTTCGTGTATCAATCTTTATTTAAATCCTTTAAAACAGAATCTCATTTTCCCAAAGCTGTTTTAAAACATAGTAACTTTTTCATCTTTCCAAAACAACTTTAAAATCCATAATCATAAACACTTTGTTCAAACTGTTTATAAAACAATATTTTCCTAGATTCATTCAAACCCAAATTCACCAAAACCCAACAGTTTATATATCTATAATTATAAATGTTTTAGTTTGTCAAAATTCACAATTTATAATCAACAATAGTTAAAACTCACCTTAACAACATAGATTCTGCAAGTTTATTACACAGCGAATCACAAAATCATCAAGCACTTCTTAAAACAACAATCTTCTTCAAGAATACTTTTCACTGCCTCAAAACACTATTTTCTCACCAAAACAGGTTTTCTTTTCTAAAAATGATAAGATAACCTCTTATCTCTTCTCTTTTCTTTATATATTTAACAAGGGCAGTGGAGTCTTTTATTAATATAAAACTTCACAGGCGGTGGGGTTTTATTAATTTAAAACCAACTTCCTTCATCATGAAGATATTACCTATTTTAATATTATATTTCTCATAGGCTTGTTATCGCACATGTATCCTTTCATTATTCATGTATGCATATWATCCTATACACATGCATATCATCTTTTCATATGCATGCATAGTATCATATCACCTTTTCACATATATGGTTCATGCATTTCTAAATTAGACATGCATATTTCATGTAATTCACATAATAACCACATATAAATTACCTCAACCCAGGTTGTCTGAAACCCAGTTATAACAGATACTTTTGGAAAATTTTCAACACAAAAGATGGATGACGGCTCTAGTTCATGTACACGAGAATCTCAAACTCTTAATGATAACTTTGCAACTCAAAATTCACACAAGGATTTTCTTGACTCTGACACAGAATCAGAGGTGGACTCGGGTAAAGAGCAAGTTGAGACAGAGATAATGGTAATAGGACCAAAAGTTATGAAACTTCCAAATGAGAAATCTAAAAAATCTGTTTTAGCAATGGGACAAAGGAAAAAGATTCTCATAGGTCCTAATTTCATAAGCATGTCTAAAAGAGCTAATTCATCTCTAAAGCTTGAATACAGGGCAAAGAAAGCTAAACCTGTTACCTCTGTGTCAAAGGGTTTTAAACCCAAATTTGAAAAGCCAATTAACTTCACTCTGGAACAGAAAGGAAAATCCGCTGCTGACTCTATTTTTAATTCCTCTGTTTCAGAGAGGCCTATGATGGCCAAAGGAGTAAGAAGGGATAAGGAGAGGACAGAGAAGACACATTTAAAGAAGTCTAAACAATCTGAACTAGATTAGAAGGTCATTAGAACTAACAATGCTAGGAATGATTGTAATAAAATGTTTTATGAATCAAATAAACATTTTTTTGTCATAAAAAATGTGTTTATACTTGTGAATGTCTCTCTCTGCTGTTAAAGTTAAAGCAACATTTCTCTAATCCCAACTGCATTCTCTCTGGTCATCAAGGGTGAATTCCAAGAAGACCCAGAAGAGGAAGAAAACTCCTAAGGCCAAATCTGGCAAACTAGATCTCAAGTCTGGTAACTTAGGTGTTGAGACAGATCCTCTCCCCTAAGCTAAAATCCAATCTCCTAAGCCCAATCATCGAGGACCCATTATGAAATGGGTACCTAAATCCCTATAATTTGTTTTGCGGAAGCCGCATGTGGACATTTGGTATCTTGACTCTGGATGCTCAAGACACATGACCGGCGACAAGTGGCTACTCTCCTCATACATAGAGAAAATTGGAGGAAGAGTAACCTTTGGGGATAATATGCAAGTAGAAATTAAGGGATATAAAGATCTTCACAAAGGTAAGGATTCTAAGGTCTCTAAGGTTGCTTATGTCTCTCGGCTTAAACATAATCTTTTGAGCATAAGTCAACTTTGTGATTCTGGCTATAATGTCAAGTTCCAAAAGAAAGCTTGTTCAATTATGTCAGAATCAGGTCAGCAGTTGCGGAGAGCCAAAAGTAAGGGTAATCTATACCTTATGAACTTCTCACCAAGAGATAATTCAGAGACTCTCTGTCTTGTATCTCGTAAGTGTGAAGAAGCCAGGCTCTGGCATCACAAGCTGTCTCATTTAAATTTTCAAAATATATAGAAGCTCGTGAAGATTAATCTGGATGACGGACTTCCAGCCATAATGTTCGAGAAGGACCATTTCTGTCCTGCTTGTGAAATGGGAAAGCTCAAAAGAGTATCCCACAAAACAAAGACAGATGTGTCCTACGTTAGACCTCTTGATATGCTTCATGTAGATCTCTGTGGTCCAATCTTTGTGTAGAGTCTGTCTAGTAAGAAGTATATCCTTGTGCTTATTGATGAATTCTCACGATATACTTGGATTCAGTTTGTAAGGCAGAAGTCAGATGTCCCAGAGCTATTGATTAAGCTAATGATGAAGATTCAAGTTCTTCTACAGAGCCAAATTCGAAAGCTGAGAAGTGACAATGGAACTGAGTTCAAGAATGCAAAAATCGATGCATACTTGGACAAGGAGGGCATATCTCAAAACTTCTCTGCTGCAAGAACACCACAACAAAATGGTGTGGTAGAAAGAAAGAATTGCACATTAGTCGAGGCTGCAAGAACAATGCTAGCAGATTCTGGTCTTCCAACCCACTTTTGGGCAGAAGCCATTTCAACTGCTTGCTTCATTCAAAACAAAGCAACGGTGGTCAAGACGCACATGCAGACGCCTTATTAACTAATTAACCAAAGAAAACCTAACGCTAAATTTTTACACATCTTTGGTTGCAGATGCTTCATCTTGAATGACCATGATCATCTTGGCAAGTTTGATAAGAAGGACGATGAAGGCAAGTTTCTTGGTTATTCTACACAAGCCAAGGCCTACAGAGTCTTTAACCAACGAACCAAAACTGTCATGGAAAGCATCAACGTCTCGTTCGACGATAAAGAGCAAATGACTTTAGAGTACCTCAACTCTGGACTCGAACTTAACAAGACGACTTCCATTTCTCAAATAAAGTCAAGAGAATTGGAACTTAGGCTCTTATTTGAAGACTTCTTTGGTGATGAGGACATCTCTGTACGTGCACCTAGGGATGAGTCTGCACGTGTTAGTGAAGAACCACAAACTACAAGTACATCTATCTCTGGTCCTTCACACACCTCTGCTTCCTCTGGTGATCATGCGAATCCACAGCCAGAGCCTACCAGCTCTGGATCAGAGCCCAATCCTGTAGAGCCAGATCATAACATCTATGTCTCTGAACCTGGTTCCTCTATACCATCATCTGAGGGGGAGCAAGCAGAACCTGCTTCACCATCCATGAGCCAAATGCCAAGCATATCTATGGAACGTGATCCAATGACCCCAACCTCTATTCTAGTCCCAATGACAAGATGGACAAAAGATCATTCTCTTCACAAGATAATTGGTGAACCTTCAAGTGGTGTGAAGACGAGAGTTGCCACTGTAAATGAATGTTTATTCATAAACTTTCTAAGCATGGTAGAACCTAAGAAAGTTCATGAAGTCCTACAAGACCCAAGTTGGGTTGATGTCATGCAAGAAGAGCTCCAACAATTTGAAAGAAACAAGGTATGGACTCTTGTTCCCTTACATTGGGATAAAATTGCTATTGGCTGTAAATTGGTTTTCAGGAATAAGAAGGATGAGGATGTCATAGTTGTAAGGAACAAAGCCAAGCTTGTAGAAAAAGGCTATTGCCAAGAAAAAGGCATAGACTATGACGAGACCTTTATGCCATTTGCAAGGCTAGAAGCTATACGCTTATTTACAGCCTTCTCTTCACATAAAGGATTCCGAGTCTATCAAATGGACATCAAGTCAGCCTTTTTGAATGGTAAGCTGAAGGAGGAGATCTACGTTCAACAACCTTCGGGGTTTGAAAGCTCCACACATCCAGAGTATGTGTATTTGTTGGATAAAGTTCTGTATGGACTTAAACAAGCTCCATGAGCCTGGTATGAACGGCTTTCGTCTTTCCTCTTATCGAATGGTTTTGGAAAGGGTCAAATCTATACCACTTTGTTTATTAAGAGGCATAAAGGTGAGATGCACCTAGTTCAGATTTATGTTGACGACATTATTTTTAGTTCAACGAACCAGAGGCACTATGATAAGTTCTCTACATTGAAGAAGAGCAAGTTTGAAATGAGCATGATGGGAGAATTAACATTCTTCCTCGGCTTGCAAGTAAAATAGAGAGAAAATGGTATCCTTATTAGCCAAGACAAATATGTCTCTGACATACGAAAGAAATACCAACTCCACAACTCTTCAATAATGTGAACACCAATCTCAACGGGAACTAAGCTTGACACAGATCCATCTCGAAAATCGGCAGATGTCAAGACTTACCGTGGAATGATTGGATCACTATTGTATCTCACGACTAGTCGACCAGATATCATGTTTGCTACGTGTCTCTGTGCTAGATATCAAGCAAATCCTAAGGAATCTCATCTATCTACTATAAAAAGAATCTTTCGATACCTAAAAGGGACTCAATTTTTGGGTCTCTAGTATCCTAAGTATTCTAGCTTTGCTCTTATCGCGTATACAGACTCTGATCATGCAGGATGCAAACTTGATCGAAAGAGTAGATCAGGGAGTTGTCAATTGCTTGGTGACAAGCTCATCAGCTGGACATCCAAGAAGCAGACCTGCGTATCTACCTCGACTACTGAGGCAGAGTATGTAGCTGCAGCAAGCTGCTGTTCCCAAGTAATTTGGATGAAGACTCAAATGAAAGACTATGGCATTGAGTTTAACAAGATTCTAATTCTGTGTAATTCTGAAAGCGCAATTGCAATCATAGTCAATCCCGTGCAGCACTCTAAAACAAAGCATATTGATGTACGCAATCATTTCATCAAAGACCAGGTAGAGAAAGGTATGATTGAAATGTTTTTCATGAGTATAGATCATCAACTTGCTGACATTTTTACTAAGTCTCTTGATGAAAAGAGATTCAATTTTTTGGTTCGCAAGTTGTGTATGCTCAATCTTCATTAACTAAGATAGAGCCTCTATAGGTACTATACAAAGCCTCTGCATCCCTGTTGAGCATATTTATGTTTCCTCTTTTACTTAAGTTTTTATCCATGAGACAGAGCCTCTTACTTAAATCTCTGTATCCTCTTGTCATATATAGCCTATGTATAATACATACAGAGCCTCTATACCTTGTTCGCCATGCTTGTGCATTTCTTATCATTTATGATCCAAGCATAGTTCAAGGCGGAGAAAGTTAAGCGAAGCTAAAGTCGAGGGGGAGCATCAGATCATGCATCATACAGAGCCTCTGTATGTACTACATAGAGCTTCTATCTCTAAAAACCTTCATGATTATAGGACAGAGCCTCTGTAGGTACTATACAGAGCATCTGCCTCTAAACATGACAAGTTTATTAGACAGACGATATGCATAGTCCAACCTTGAGTCTCTGTATGAGTTCCTAAGGTATGTATTCTTTCACTCTACTATACTTTAGTTCCTTTTTCAAATACAAATGAACAACTTTAGTATACAGCAACTATGTATTCAAATACAAATCTTCTGTCTCAGGTTGGTTTTTCATTTTCATAACCCAGAGTAAGGACTTTGTAATTCCCCAATTATAAATAAAATCAGATAATCTTCAAAGTAGAATCAATAGTAGAGAGAGAATTTCACCAAACCTTTGAATGTATATATTGAGAGAGTGATTAAAAAATGATTAGCAAGACTAATTACAATTAAACTACTAAACTGCTATTTATACTAAGAAAGCATTAACCCTAACTATTACAAAATAGGAGGAACAACTTGAATACAACATATCAACACAGTATTGAACTCAACATTCTCCCCCTTTGGATTCAAGTTCGAGAAATGGTAAATCTTGACTTACTAAGCCCCAGAAGCGTTTCAATCCTTCTCAAAGCACTCTGATATTGCAATTTATCGTCTATCAGGTTCAAAGCATTGATTAGAAGATACCTTTCTTTTGGACTCATTCTCTCATTTTCTGCGACTTTATCATTATCGGCTTTAATCTTCTCAAGCGCCGGACGCACCTTCTTGATAGTACCATCACAGTACTTATTAAACTCACTGAATCTTATAAATCTTTTTATTCTGACTGCAGCATCATAAATCACTCCAAACTCCGGATCTTCAAGAATGATGTAGAGAGGATTGCCTTCAATGTCTTCAAGGTCTTGATCTGGTCTTTTCAAATATATAATCTTCTGGTTATCTTCAAGGCCTATTTGAATATCGATGACCATTGACTCTTTGACATGGCTCTTCAAATATCTCTTGATTGCTTCTACAACAATAACTGCTCCTTCTCTTCTAACTGTAAGATTTCGCAGTTCGTGATACATATGTTCCAGTTCTTCATGATAAAGATTTGAGAAATCAGCTTCGCTGAATGTCCAGACACGTCCATCCTGCCTTGTAACAATAAAGACCGGCTACCAAACTCTGAGGAGTTTATTAGCATCAATTTGCTTGATGGACACTATACGAAGTCTGGTTTGTACTTGACTTATAGGAAGGCGCTTGGCTTTGAGAAAATCTTTGTACTCCATTCAATATCCTCGGGTTTCGTGATGAATCCAAAGAATTTTATCAGCACTTAGAGCTTTACAATGACGAATAAAGATGCCAAAGTAGATGTCCTCAAGATAAGGTTCTGTAATCCGAGCCCTGTTATACCCTGGAACGTTAGCACGTATTGCAAATGACACATAATTCTTGGAAAATATCTCTTTAGGGTCAAACGCCATCTTCGGAGTAAAAGAAACGCATTGAGACACTATGGTTGACGGTTCAGTAGTAGTTTGATGATCAACCTCAAATGGAAAGATAGGATCACCTTCATTGATATCATTTTCAAAGTCAAAGTAAATATTAGCCGATTCATCAATATTGTCAATATCTTCTCCAAAAACCTGATCTCCACCCAATTCTCTAGAAAATACTTCGTTAAAACCAACATTGGCAGACAATTCCAATAGCAACCTAGTTTTTACAGTGGAGTCCGCCGGCTTTTCAACCATTGGCTCGATCGTTGGATTTGTCTCCACATATGTCACCTTCTCAGCTGATACCGGGCCAGTAGTCCTTTCTCTTGTTCTTTCTCGAACAGGACTTTCTACATTAGCTGTTTCAGAATTACGCTTCCCTTCAACACCTTCAGCACGAACTGACGGCTCAGCCCACCTCTATCTTTTTCTCTCCTCCTCATATTGATCAGGATCGTCCTGATCATAATGCATTCATTTTAAAGAGGTGGCTTAAGCTCGACAAGTGTCTTCCAAAGTTGATACCCTTTCGGCTAAGGCATCAATAGAATTTTGCATTAAGTTCAATGCTTGAGTGTTGGATGCAATTAAAATACTAACTTTGAAAAAGTTAGTGGCAACAATATCTTAGAAAGCCAAAAACTCTGAGGCTCGAACTGTTGGATTTTCATCAACTTGTTGTCTGAGGAGCCCAACCAAATCTGCATCTGTAGCTTCAGGATTTTGAGAAGCAATTAGCTTTGTGTACAACTGCAACTTGAGCTCATCCACCGATTGTTCTTGTGCCCTTGGAGGTTCAGAAGCAGGCGGTGGTGGCAGCATAGATTGTTGATCTTCAATTACAGGCTCCTTTCCTTCAACATCCTCTTCAAGCTAAGGATTTGATCTTCCATATGATCTGAGACAGCCTTTAGGGCGCCATCCAAATATTCTCTTGACACGAAGTCAGGTAAACTAACACCTGGATCATTAGATTACTAGTTGTAAGAACAGTTGGAAAAATTGTTGTGCCTACGTTCAGTGTTGGCAAAATGGTAGCACTGGTAGGACTTCCAACTGTCCTTGTGGTAAGTCAAAAGTCTCCACTCTAGTCGTTCCGGCTGGTTCACTAAGAACAATGCAACAGATACTCTCGACTCATGTGTACCTATGTGTATCGACTCTAGACTCGAGGTGCATAGAATCGATGTCGTAGGCTGGGGCAGAGGCCTACTATTTTCAATATCTACATTCTTCGAGTGAGAAGCAAATAGATTATGTGTTAAATCCCCATAAGAAGATGAAACAATTGCTTGTTGAGAAGCAATTGAGTGGCTAGGGGTGTGCATTTGCATAGCTGGGCTAGCTATGTCTGTTTCAATATCAACATTCAACGAATGAATGTCGATAGCAGATGTGGGTACCCGGCTAACTGTTTCAGCTGGAATAGGAGCATATTCTTCATTTTGAGATCCTCTCTCACCCTCACCATATTTTTTTGATTCCCCTTCACTCAACCTCTCAGCATTTTCTACTTGATCTCCCTCATTTTCCACATTCGAAATATCATCCAATAATTGATGCAGATCACCATAATCATTGCAAAACTCATCAACATCAAAAGATAAAGAATGAAGACTTGGGCAAGTCTGTTGATCTTGATTTTTAGGAAAGACGTCTTCAATATTATCAATAATGGCTCCCACTTGAATATTATGAGAAACAGCAGGATGAGCGACATAATCATCATCATCATTTGCACCAGCCTGAGTTGCCTGATCGTCAGATGAAGTATCTTCCAAGCTTGAAGAAGAAGTTGTGGAAGTACTTTCGGTTGAATTGTTATGCTGATCAGAGTCTCCCCGCGCCAGACTACCCCTCTCTATCACATTTTCCCTTAACTGACAACCCTGTTCAGGTACCCCATGTTCCTGAACTCTCTCAGCAATGTCTAAATCCTCTCCCTCAGCTAAGACATGGGTTGATCTCGGGGTAAGTTCAACCGGTTCTGGTTGAACTATAGGATCTATAACTCTCCTATAGTCCATTACACACTAAGCACTATGATTAGCAAAGGTAAATAACTCAGGTGGGATTTCCATTATAGAATCCAAGTCTTCAACTTTAATATGAGAACGAATACGTAGCATGACGTATGATGGCCCAACTTCACTGTTTACCTTGGCCAGAATGTCATCATTTGCGTTCATCATGGCTTTAATTATGAGTTGAAGAAATCTCTAAAAAGGTACCAACTTTCTGGCTTTGGATGAGAATCTTTTGGCGTTGACCAACTCGATTAGTTCATTCCAAATGATAAGCGCGTAATAAATCGTAATGATGAGTGAATACGATGCCGTGGAAGAACTTCAAGAATGGACTATTGCAAGTATCAATTCCGGCAGTCTTAGACGTTAGGCATCGATTGAGGATGGAAAATAGCAAGTGCCATATCGAAGGAAGGAATATTTTTTTAAACTGAGATGGATTAGTTAACTCTTGGGAGTAACCTAATCTTTTTATGTCTTTGCATAGCTCTTCATCAGTGATCAGTTGGTCCTGGTAGATGTAAAATTCTTTGGAATCGTTTCAAAGTCAAACGACTTGTGTATTCGTCTACATTGCCTTCAAAATAGTAAGTGTCACCATCTTTTGAAAGAGTAAGAGTATGCCAGAATTGTTGTAGATATACCATCGGGACTATAGCTGTAGCTGAAAGGGCATAGGCTATTGGGTGTCCACGAAGGATTTCAGGGATTATTTTATCTTCGCATGGCATATCAAAATTAAAGTGGTGGTTATTAGGTTTGATTTCAAGGTAAAAGCATTGAGGGAATAGGGATTCGTCTGGAATATGTATGTTTGTTGGCTGGTTTGGGTTATTTATGTTATCATATCTGACGGAAGAAATGTGAGATTCCTTGTCAGATTGGTGATGATCTTCACGCAATTTTCCTATAAAAAACATAGAATGTTAGATCCAGAAAAAAAAAAATGCTACAATGCCGATACCAGTTATAAAAGTAACCACACTTAGAAAAAAAATTTATCAAAAAAAAATCAATTTTTTTTAAAAAAAATGTACAAAGTAAACTAATTCAAAACTAAAGAAAGGCTAAAAAAACTAAAAAAAAATTAACTAAAGAAAATTAAAAAAAATTAACTAAAAAAATATAATTAAAAACTTGATTAAAAAAATTAAAACTAAAAAAAATCTAATAGTAAAGAAATAAAAGAAAAAAAATATATCATCCGGATGAGAAAAGAAAAGAAAAAAAATTCTAAGGGAAAACACTAAACCGGTCAAAACCCACACCGGTTGAGGTTGACCAGAGTGAAGTCCTATCACCATCTCCGGTGAGAAAAACCAATCAAAACCCTAAAAACCTAAAAACAAGAACGAATAAGAAAAAAAAACTAAATCGATTAAACCTATCAATAAAAAATCTAACCAGTCCTTAACATGAACTTGAACGATTTATGATTGAGTGATTTTATGTTCATTGACAGATTTAGATCCAGATTTAACAGTTATTAAGTCCAAAAACGATTTTACATTCATTTTAGATTTAGATCACATATTAAGTCCAAAAAGTGAAGTCCAATCATAGGAATCAAGTCCAAATGAAAAACGGTGATTAACCTTAGAACAAAGATGAAGGAGAAACATAGGTTAATCAAAGAGAGATGAAGAACTTGAGGGATTTTGTGAGCGGAGAAAACGATGAACAGTAGCAAGCGATTTGAGTAAAAAGTAAAAAATGAGAAGTAAAAATCGGACGAATATATATAGGATTGAAAAATGACCCTTCAACTGCTAATCCGAACAAAAGGTTGTCGGGATTAAGATAAATCGAACAAAGGGTTGTCCGATTTAGACCATACT
The DNA here is from genome assembly GCF_001531365.2 of Cynara cardunculus var. scolymus. Classification (NCBI taxonomy): domain Eukaryota; kingdom Viridiplantae; phylum Streptophyta; class Magnoliopsida; order Asterales; family Asteraceae; genus Cynara; species Cynara cardunculus. The sequence continues at coordinate 19,713,777 of NC_037544.1, read as the reverse complement.
CTCACCACTAAGTCACAAATCGGATGATAAATCAGATGATACGATGAGCGATAAATGCTCATATCGCACAACTCAAATGAAGACAAATCGCAGAAGAACCAAGCGATATAGACCTAAATCGCACAACACATCAAAAGATTTACACATAAATCGCTCAAAGGGACAAGCGATTTACACTTAACCCGCACAAAACAACAAGTGATTTACTTAAATCGCACAACTCCTTGAGCATATCTAATCTTATCCGGATAAGAGTTAATCGATTAGCCTTTTGTACGGATTAGCCTAAATCGATCAAGGATTTATACTATTTATCTTCAAGCAAAAACACAACTTTATCAACTTTTCACCAAAATTTTGGATCAAAACTCGAAAAATTATGAACTTTTTGAAGAAACAGAAAGTTTTCGTAAACTCAAAAATCTGTCAAAATTGTTACAAATATTGATTAGCTTGCAAAACAGTGTGAATCAAATATGTTCAGAATGTAATCGCGACTTTAGTAATCCAAATTTTAACAATTAACAATGAATTATGATGCGATTAGAGAAGAAAAATATCAAATCAGTCAAAAACTTCAAGAACCTAGGCGATAAACTCAAGAACACAGGCGATGAAATAGTGAAAAATTCCATATTTTGTGCAAAAATCCTCGAATTCGTGTAATCCTTCAAACTAATTGTTGCTCCTATGCTCTGATACCAATTGTAATTCCCCAATTATCAATCAAATCAGATAATTTTCAAAGTAGAATCAATAGTAGAGAGAGAATTTCACCAAAGGTTTGAATGTATTTCTTGAGAGAGTGATTACAAAATGATTAGCAAGACTAATTACAATTAAACTACTAAACTCCTATTTATACTAAGAAAGCATTAACCCTAACTATTACAAAATAGGAGAAACAACTTGAATACAACATATCAACACAGTATTGAACCCAACAGACTTTCGTCTGGTTCTTTAAAGATCTCAAAGATATATTATTTTTTATTGGAAGGTGTACAGTTCTTTATTTTAATATTTGAAAATAAGCTGTCATTTACAAAAGCGTCACCGCCTGTGTCTTTAATTTTTCAAATATGGTTGGCGCCATTTGCAGCCTGTCAGGCCACGTGGCATCTCCCCACCGGCAAGTGAATTAACCGCTTCAGTTTTACTATTTAAACAAGTTATTTTAACCCAAATTATCTTTTATGCCTTCAAAAGCTCTCCAGATATTCAATTGTCTTCAAGCTCTCGAAGAACAATTGCCATTGACGAACGCCAAGCTTACTGTAACTTCAATCTATGGTCGAATCAACCAACATTTTTTCCAAGTAAGTTCTTTAAAACACTTCTCCAAATCTTTAATCGAAGAATCAAGAACCGATTCTTCAAAACCCTAATCTTTTAAAACCCTCATTTCTTTCAATCAAACTTGCAAAACCGTCTTCTTCAGACTTCGCCAACTCTGAAACTCAAACCACAACCCTCAAAACAGTGGAAGAAACTAGCCAAAACATTGTTCCCCTTCCACTGAAGCAAAATAATCATTCTCTTCATCTCACCTTGGACAGTTTCGACCCCAAGGTTCGCCCCATTGTTGATATTCTTCAACATCACTTTTTGAACCCTGCCCTCACAAACGCCGACGACCTTGTCCCTGAACACTTCATTCAGGAGTTTTGGCAAACCTGTGATGTTACAGAATCCCAACAAAAGATTGTTGGAGAATTTTATGTACCCTCCTCCAAGGAGTACGTCACTATAAGAATTTCTGGGTCACTCTCCACGCGTTCTTCAAATACCAACCAAGACTGACCTTGGTTTGACCGAGTATGCCCCTCTCCCATCTGGGGATGAACTGGTGGCCTTCCTAAAGCTGTTGGGGTAAAATAAGGAGATCCATTACCCATCACAATATCGAAGACAGTACCTGCTACCAATGTGGAGCACAATGTTCACATTGGTCAACCGTTCATTGACAGGGAAAATTGGGAGTCTTGATATGTGTTCAACAACCATCTTGCAGATCATTTATGAGATATTTTTGGATCTACCCTTGGATTACTCTTTGATCTTTAACACGATGTTTAACACCGTAGTTGCCAAGAAGTGTCAGGAGGTCGCAAAGGGAAAGGACCTGACAGCGCTTCTGTTTCCTCGTTTTCTAGGTCTTCTTCTAAGACCTAGCATTGACGAGCACAATCTCGATGTTGCCAATATGCATGTGCATAAGGTAAATCAGTGCCTCGAACCCCGGTATGCATAGGGTTGAACCAAAAGGGTGAGGAAACAGAGGAGGCACAAAGGCCTCAGGTAGAGGATGAGGGAGTAAGGCAGGAGAGGGAGAAGGAGATAAAGTGAAAGAGGGTGGAGGCAAAAAAAGAAGAGAAAAGATGAGGAAGGCAGGGGAGAGAGAGTAAAAAGAGAGAAACAAGAAGAAATTGCTCAAATAGAGGAAGAAGAAAGAATTAGAAGAGAAGAAGCCAAACAAGACTTGGGGCTCTTCTCGAGTTCTGAAGATGAAGAAGAACAAGAGCGTCAAGATGCTATTGGGTCTAATGCAGCAAATGATAGGAAAGACGCTCTTGATGATGATGCTATTGGGTCTAATGCAGCAAATGACGGGGAATACGCCCTTGATGATGATGTTGGCGTAGCTGTTGAGTTTGGAGAGAGTGAAGAGGATGATAAGGAAGAAGGAGGAGTAGTTGCTCTGCCTTAGGAAGAGCCAGAGCAGTCTAGAACCATAAATAGGCACGTATACTTTCCTAGCCCAACTCCCAGTGCTACCACATCTTCTAACTCTTGTGGTCGAGACACAGAGATCATTGAACAAGAGGTGCACACCTCGATCCCAAGCCAGTCAAACCAGCCAGAGGTCGCATCTGTCTCTGGCTAAAACAGCCAAAGGGAAGCCACATTCCAGGAATCACCCTCTCAAAAGGGTGAAACCTTTGAAAAGATAAGTGGTATGTCCCCTCATACCACGCCACTTTCCCATCCAGAGGAATTTGTTTCCTCTACACTAGTTGTTTCCCCACCTTGTTCAGATCAAGGAATAGGTGCACAAGACTTAGAGACTCTCAACCAGTCTCCTAGTCAACTCGTGGAGTGTCCTTTGGTAGGATTTGAACCTACTGAGGAAACTCTTCACGATAGAACAGCGGTAGTTCCCTCTCCCCTAAGAGATACACAAGGATCCGCTTGAAATCCTTCCTCGACCAACATTCCACAAATCGAGATAGAAGGTGTCCTAGGAACAAGGACCCAATCTGGCCCATGTGTTGAGCTAGAGGTTACCACAAAAGCATATGTCACAAAGAACGAGTTCCAGTCTTTTGCCAACTCTGTGCTTTGCTCCTTCGATGAGCTAAAACTCAATATGGCCCGTGTAGAGCCATCTCCTTCTGCATCTGCTTTGGATAAGGTTCGATTATCCTTAGTAATATTGAGGGCTAAGTTTTTGACAAATGCCTCTCACCTCGATCGCCTCTAGAAATTGACGGCAAGCAATGCAGAGACCCTGCAAAGGGTCTTTGCACACATTCAGAAGGATGGAGCTTTTCCACTTCATCCCAAGACGCTCAAGAGCTCATTCCTTTGAATGTACCAGTCGACTATGTCTCCCAATTAGCGATGAATGCTCTGGATGACCATCTCTTATAAAAGATGGCCTATTTCACTTTCAACTTCAATAGCACAACCAAGCATGCAGTAGCCGAGGTGCGCCGTTCGTTAGTAACTTTTCAATACCACACGGATATGGAGATCCTAAAGGCCACAACGGCAGCATGAGAGATCATTGAGCTCTTCGATGAGAAGATCAAGACCATGCCTCCAACGGACGTATAGAGACTAAAGAGGAATATGGAGCCATCAACTACATGTACCGAGGCCTTGAAAAAGAGAAGGCTTGACAACGACGAAGACCCAGACCTGTCTGGCCCTCAAAGCCGTCAAGAGGGGGAGAACCAGCCAGTAACCACCACAAGTTCCATTCCAAAGGCTGACCCCTCTGCCTCTACTCCTCGCCAACAAGCCCAAGCGCCACCAAGTCATAGATCAAAGGCTACGCAAGCACATGCAGAGGAGAAAAGGAAAGAAAAGATGCCCG
>NC_037544.1:19706510-19709427 GCF_001531365.2 Cynara cardunculus var. scolymus | reverse complement strand
GCACATGCAGAGGAGAAAAGGAAAGAAAAGATGCCCGATGTATCTGCAACAGAGCCAGAAGGGTGAAAGAAAGGTGAAGAGGACGTGATCCAACTCCTCTCTGTGTTTACCTCTTCATCTGAATCAGATCCCCTTTCTTCCTCCACAGAGTATGGCATGGAGACTGCTGCTCCATCTACAAGAAGAAATGATGAAAAGGATGTAAATGAGAACGTGCTACTTTTTCATCATTGCACAACTTTTAAAAGTTGTATTTTCCTCTCTCCTTATTCTATTCCTCTCTCCTCCTACCTATAAATATGAGACTTCTCCTCTCATTTTTACCTTACGCTCTCAAATACTCTTGATGAAACTCTTCCTCAAAGATATTTGCAAGCAAGAACTTAAGAACGCTCAAACCCTTCAAACTTTTCTTCTAAGTCTCAAAGGTTGATATCTTTCCTTTCGTATTTGATTTGTTGTTCTTTTTTTTTTGAAACTGTTGTTTGGTTACTTAAGAACTTGTTCTCTTAAACTACTAACATAAAGATTATTAACATATTCTCCTACTTGGTTATAATCTAAGGTTTTAGTACACTTATTCTTCTTGAAAAACCCTAATATTTTCTTTGTGGATTTTTCAAAAGAATTGTTAGACCCTAACTTGTGAAAGTGTAAGTGAGAAGCCTCTTACTCTTGTCCGTAGGACTTAGTCTTTAGAAGCTATCTGGACTAAGAGCTCTCATGCAGAAAAGATCAAGAGACAGAGCTGTTACTCAAAGAGCCAATCATCTCACATACAGAGCTCCCGCTGTATTCTATGGATGATCAAGCCTTAAGCACCAAAAAGCTAAGCGCTTGATACAGAGCTACACTCCAGACGCAGAGCTTCTACTTAGTACATATAGAGCATGTACATAGTACATGCAGAGCCTTTGGTCGCCTAACTCCATGGAAAGCGCGCTTAGTTCAGATATTCTCGCATGCGTCAAACAGATTGAAGGCAGCTTGACTTAGTCCACCCCAATTTTCTAGGGTCAATGATAAGGATGCAGAATCAGCGCTCAGAGTTTCAAGCCACAATTCTAGCATAGTCTGTTTGACTTGGGCATATATAAGGAGGCATCCTCCTCAAGTTACAATAATCTGAAAGAGCCGACTTAGATTATAACCAATTCTTGTGAGAATACTATTTAGATTGAGAGAGTTATTATTTTCTTTTCATCTAATAAAAAGTATCCGACGTATTCAAAGTTACTTTCTGTTCTTATCTTTGTTGAATATTTTGTTTGACCATTTCAGTCCACTGTTTTCATTCAATTCATATTCATTCAAGTATGTTTTCTGATTTTAAGAGAATCTGGGTTCCAACAAGAATTTTTATTGTTTCAAAACATAATAGCTCACATCCTTATCTTAGACTACTAACAAATCAGTTATTTCTTATTTCTTACTTACAACAGAAAATGTCTGCCAAGAACGTGAACTTTTCGATCGACGACGTGTCCTTCAAGCCAAATAAACATGTGGCTTTGTTGGACATCCCGACGAACAAGTCCTATTATGAGGAAGCTGCTAATATCCTCAAGAACTCTCCCATCTTTTACGCTCTCACCCATGTACCTGTCATGGTGAAGGAAGTCCTTCAGCAGCTCTGGCTAACTGCTGAAGTTGTTCAAGACACTAACAAGACTGGTCCATAGGTGGGTAAAATCTTCTTCACCTTCAATCGTATGACTGTCAGTTTTGGTGTTGCAATGCTAAGGCACGCCCTTCGTTTCCCAAAGGGTCTCTTCGTCTCCCAAAGGGTCTCTTCGTCAGTGATCCTTCCACTGAAATCATCATTTCTTGCATGGATGATATTGGCTACGCCTGGCCTATGAAGAAGGACTCCAACTATCTCCTCAAGTCACTGTCGAAGATTGAGAAGAACCGCATGTCTACGGTTTGGCAATACTTGTTTTCCTATTTCATTCAATGTATAGGATGCAAGATTTGTGATAACCATATCCTAGTTATTACCCAAGGTATTTAATACGTGATTATCTGATTTAATAATTACGTGATAACATGATAATTGATACATGCCGGTATGAGAATTTGTGAATTAATTTCGATATATATATATATATATTGTGTGAGTATATATATATATATATGTGATTATTATGCATGCATGACTATGGGATATGTATGCATGGTGGGTTATATGCATGAGGTGGAGGTGGGTTTGGAAGGCGGTTAGCCGACTTCCTATTTTTAGTAAGTATAAAAGGGGTTTTACTCATTCATTTGCCACTCCCTGTTATTTTGAGAAAGTTTGAGAGTTTTTAAAAGAAGTGTTGTCCGGTTAGCAAAAAGGAGGTGATTTCAAGTTGGTTTCAAGAGTCCAGTTTCAAAAGGGATCGATTTCTAGCATTTTGGTGTCAAAAGCTTTATAAGGTGAGTGGTTTCTAAACCTTTTTGTATAAAGATTCTACTGGTTTCAATTGCATGTTTCGTATTGTTCTTATTTGAAAAGAAACCATGATTTTTATTGTCTAAGTGTTTATCCGGACAAAGAGTGACTGGATAAGCATTTAAACCGGTCAAGCCTTGAAAGGTTTATTGTCCGGATTGTTTTAAAACCGGACAAGCTTTAAACGATTTAGTGACCGGACTAGTTTAAACCGGACAAGCCATGAGCGGTTTGTTGTCCGGAGTTGGTAAACCGGTTGAGTGTTGAGCGGTTTATAAATGATAGTGTTATTTATGATTTTAAACTGAGAAGTAGGAATACGACCATGTGGTGAGYGGTTTAGTCTTAAACCGGACGAGTCTTGAACAGACTGTTGTCCGGATTTGTTATCCGTTCAAAATGTGAAATTGTTCTAAGTGTAAACCGTTCAAAGATTATGTGATGTGTTGACAGGATTAGATGTCCGGACAAAGTGGACTT
>NC_037544.1:19703943-19705960 GCF_001531365.2 Cynara cardunculus var. scolymus | reverse complement strand
ATTTGATATTACCTTCTTGCGTATTCATATATTTGTTATATATGTGAATAATTGTTTTATAAAGATTTTGGTGATCCTTCACCCTGCAATTACATGATTAGGGTAACTCACTAGACTCTTCAGTCTAACTCTCGTTTTTGTGATTTTAAATATGTATTGCAGGAGGTACAGAAGGTAAGGGAAAAGAAAAGATGTAATGCTTTTCTTACATCTATTTTGGATAAGAAGTTGCTTTTGATGAGTAGTTTTGTTGATTAGTACAAGTTATGTATTTCGAATTTTTGGACCTTGTATTTGGTCGTGATAGTATTCTTGTACTAAGGGACCCAGATGTATATGAATATGTATTTCTTTAGTATGAAATATGTGTTACATGCAATGTGTGGGTTGGGGCGTTACAAAATGGTATCATAGCCTGAGTTTAAGGGATTTAGGTATTTTAACAACATGATACCTAGACTTAAACTGTTTTATTGCATATTAAGGGTCCCGGACGTAGTTAGCACCATTGGAAATAAATATGATAAGTTGAAAGAACAGTGTGTAAGGTAAATTTTAATTACATCTGGCCAGTGTAATTATAAATTTACAGGTACATATCTGAACTTGAATACTTTATTATATTTAGGAATGTGAATACGTGAATACTATTAAATTCTACAGATGTCTAACCGAACCAGAAGGTCTGAAAGAATAGCTCGTCCAGAATCTGAAGAAAGAGAGGAATCTTTGGTTAATTTTCCAGTTAGTACAGCTGGAAATAGAGGTCGAGGAATACCAAGAGGACGAGGAAGAGGAAGAAGCCAGTCTCAGGGAAGGAGTCGGGCTGAAATATATTCTGAGCAGGAAGAATCACACTTTGGGAATGTTCAAGGAGGAACGGTACCACACCCATAATATATAACCGGAGATTTGTTAGCAGAGGAAATAGGAAAATTACGAGAAACTCTGATATCTATTATGGGGATACTTGCTAGAGTAGAAACAGAAAGAGTAGAGGTTTATCCATCTGCTCCAATCACTCATAATAGAGAAGGAGATATTAAGACATTCTTAGCATGTAAACCACCAACCTTCTCTGAAGAAAGAGATCCGGTGAAGGCAATGTGCTGGATCAAAGAGATGGAATCTGTGTTCAACACCATCCGATGCCCAGAAACAGATAAAGTACGATTTTCTGTTTCAGTATTGAAGTCAAATGCTTTATTCTGGTGGGAAGTAGAATCATCTACCAGAACGGATGTCTTACAGACTATGTCATGGATAGAATTCGTGGAACGATTTAAAAATCAGTTCTGCCCTAAAACGGCTGTGAGACAAATGGAGGAAGATTTCTTGAAGCTAGAACAAGGAAATAGGACTCTACGGGAGTATACTAAAAAGTTTATTGAATACTCTCGTTTTGCTAATCATTATGTTTCAACCGAATCAAGGAAAATAGATAGGTTTATTTGGGGTCTGAAGCCCTCAATTAGGGAATTCGTTATTGCAATGAACCCCAATACCTTTCCACTGACAATAGAGGCGGCTGAGGTAACTTAAAGAAATAAGAATAGACAGTCAGAAGGGAAGATTGTTGAGAAAAGGAAATGGGAAGGACCTTCGTCTTTTCGAGGACCCAAGACTATGAGATATGACAACAGATCTAAACAAAAGAACAGTACGAAAGTTCAGCAGGGTAATGATAAACTGGATCTGAGAAAATGTTATAAATGTGGTGAAGTGGGTCACCTGTCCAGAAATTGTTCAACCAACAAAAGGTGTTTTAATTGTAACTCTCCGGATCATATTCGACCAAATTGCCCCTTGTTAAGAAATCCGCAGTTAACAATGGGGAGTAATAGATAGGGTAATCGGGGAAGAACTACTGGGAATCAAGGAGGACAAGGAGGGGTGCATGGACGATCCTTCCAGATGACCAAGAATGAGGCCGAATTATCGCCGGATGTAGTAACAGGTACATTTCTCCTGAATTCAATACGTGCTAAAGTGTTATTTGACTCTGGTGCAAACTTTT
>NC_037544.1:19699566-19702048 GCF_001531365.2 Cynara cardunculus var. scolymus | reverse complement strand
AATGATGAAGGACTGATGTGCTTTCAAGGACGAATTTGGGTACCACATTTTGGGGATATCCGAAGTAGAATATTGAACGAAAGTCATAAATCCTGATACTCTATCCATCCAGGTACCAATAAAATGTATCAAGACTTAAAATCTTTTTATTGGTGGCCAGGATTGAAAAGAGATATAGCACGGTATGTGGAACAGTGTCTAACATGTTTACAGGTCAAGATTGAACACTAGAGACCTTATGGAAGCCTTCAATCTTTGGAAATACCTGTATGGAAATGGGATCACATTACCATGGATTTCGTTATGAAATTACCACGAACACCAAAAATATATGACGCGATTTGGGTAATTGTGGATCGTTTATCTAAATCTGCACATTTTCTACCGATAAGAGAGAAATACTCGTTAGAAAAGCTAGTGCAGATTTACATTAAAGAGATTGTTACTAGACACGGTGTTCCCTTGTCTATTATCTCTGATAGAGATAGYCGGTTTACTTCAAAATTCTGGGGAGGATTACAGAAAGCTCTGGGGTCCGAAATTTGACTAAGTACAGCTTATCATCCACAGACTGATGGACAGAGTGAAAGGACTATTCAAACTCTAGAAGATATGTTGAGAAGTTGTATTATTGACTTCGGAGGATCATGGGAAGATCACTTACCATTAATAGAATTTGCATATAACAACAGTTATCATTCTAGTATTCAAGCAGCACCATATGAAGTATTGTATGGACGTAAATGTCGAACGCCGTTGTGCTAGAATGAAGTGGGTGAAAAACAGCTAACTGGTCCTGAAATTGTTCAAGAAACGTCTGAAAAGATTGAACAGATCCGCGAAAGAATCAAAACAGCACAAGATCGCCAGAAAAGTTATACAGACAATCGTCGAAAATCCATTGAATTTGATGTAGGCGATTTTGTTATGTTAAAAGTTTCGCCATGGAAGGGTGTTATCAGATTCGGGAAGAAAGGAAAGCTCAGTCCAAGGTATGTTGGGTCATTCAGAATATGTAAGCAAATTGGGCCAATAGCATATCAGTTAGAGCTACCAGAAAACCTGAGTCAAATTCACAACACTTTTCATGTGTCGAATTTGCGAAAATGTTTGGCAGATCCAAATCTAGTTGTACCTTTGCCAGAAATTCAATTAGATAGCAAATTAAATTTTGTGGAAACACCAGAAGTCATAATTGACAGAAAGATCAGGGTATTAAGAAACAAAGAGATAAGTCTGGTTAAAGTATAGTGGAAGTTTCACAAAGGACCAGAGGCGACATGGGAATTGGAGTAAAAAATGAGATCAGAATACCCGTGGCTTTTTGATTAAAGGAATTACGGGACATAATTCTCTTGAGGGGTGGATAATGTGATAACCAGATCCTGGTTATTACCCAAGGTATTTAATACGTGATTATCTGATTTAATAATTACGTGATAGCATGATAATTGATACATGCCGGTATGAGAATTTGTGAATTAATTTGGATATATAAATATATATATATATATATATATATATTTTGTGTGAGTATATATATATATGTGATTATTATGCATGCATAAGTATGGGATATGTATGCATGATGGGTTATATGCATGAGGTGGAGGTGGGTTTAGAAGGCGGTTAGCCGACTTCCTATTTTTAGTAAGTATAAAAGGGGCTTTTCTCCATCATTTGTCACTCCCTGTTATTTTGAGAAAGTTTGAGAGTTTTTAAAAGAAGTGTTGTCCGGTTAGCAAAAAGGTGGTGATTTCAAGTTGGTTTCAAGAGTGCAGTTTCAAAAGGGATCGATTTCTAGCATTTTGGTGTCAAAAGCTTTATAACGTAAGTGGTTTCTAAACCTTTTTGTATAAAGATTCTACTGGTTTCAATTGCATGTTTCGTATTGTTCTTATTTGGAAAGAAACCATGATTTTTATTGTCTAAGTGTTTATCCGGACAAAGAGTGACCGGATAAGCATTTAAACCGGACAAGCCTTGAAAGGTTTATTGTCCGGATTGTTTTAAAACCGGACAAACTTTAAACGATTTAGTGACCGGACTAGTTTAAACCGGACAAGCCATGAGCGATTTGTTGTCCAGAGTTGGTAAACCTGTTGAGTGTTGAGCGGTTTATAAATGATAGTATTATTTATGATTTTAAACTGAAAAGTAGGAATACGACCATATGGTGAGTGGTTTAGTCTTAAACCGGACGAGTCTTGAACGGACTGTTGTCCAGATTTGTTATCCGTTCAAAATGTGAAATTGTTCTAAGTGTAAACCGTTCAAAGAGTATGTGATGTGTTGACCGGATTAGATGTCCGGACAAAGTGGACTTAAATTCTAAGTGTTTAATCCGGATAATGTTTGACCGAATTGTTGACCGGTTGTTGACCGGACTACGTTAAAAATGTTTTGATGAGAATTCTTTTATCATAAAAATGAAGTTTTGATTTAAATGTTTTCGAACTGATAATAATTCCTATGACTGCGG
>NC_037544.1:19666063-19699469 GCF_001531365.2 Cynara cardunculus var. scolymus | reverse complement strand
ATATAAGGGTGGCATATCAAGGAGAGGTGTCCATTTGATATAAGGGTGGCATATCAAGGAGAGGTGTCCATTTGATATAAGGGTGGCATATTAAGGAGAGGTGTCCATTTGTTATAAGGGTGGCATTGTCTATGTGTGGTATTATATAACACTTTCTATTATATCCCTTAAGACTACCGTGATCTGGAATCTTTATTTCTTTGTGATTTAAAGATGTAGGATCAAGGTTCTTATTGGAAATCATAGTCTGGATGTTATTGAGAAGGAAACGTCAGGTTTGGCCTGAATCTTTGTTTAAACCTTATTTGATAAAGAAAAGGTTTAAAATGGTATTAAATGGAACCCAATTGGTTTAAAGGTATGGAATTTATATAGCTACGTGGTAAGCTTGAAAGTGGAAAAGAATTTGATATTACCTTCTTGCGTATTCATATAGTTGTTATATATGTGAATAATTGTTTTATAAATATTTTGGTGATCCTTCACCTTGCAATTACATGATTAGGGTAACTCACTAGACTCTTCAGTCTAACCCTCGTTTTTGTGATTTTAAATATGTATTGCAGGAGGTACAGAAGGTAAGGGAAAAGAAAAGATGTAATGCTTTTCTTACATGCATTTTGGATAAGAAGTTGCTTTTGATGAGTAGTTTTGTTGATTAGTACAAGTTATGTATTTCGAATTTTTGGACCTTGTATTTGGTCATGATAGTATTCTTGTACTAAGGGACCCAGATGTATATGAATATGTATTTCTTTAGTATGAAATATGTGTTACATGCAATGTGTGGGTTGGGGCGTTACAAGATTGGTGGCCAAGATCAAGCCTCCAAAGTTGCGCTAAACATTGGCGTATATGTCATACGCCAGCGTCCGATGAACTTTGCACTGTGATCTTTGAAGATCTGTTGCTGAAGCTGAACAAGCGCCAGAGGGAGAAGGTAGTACCTTACACCAGGTTTCCGTCCATGGTGTTTGCCAAGATCTTTGGAAACAAGTACTTCACTGAAGGAAACCATCCCATCTGCAAGCTTAGATCTAGAATCTCGAATCATAAGCTGAGGAATGAAGACATTGCTCTCTACAATTGTGCATGCATTTTCTTCACCTTCTCCAACTAGGACTATATTTCTTTCTTCCCTTGCTCCGGTGGTCAAGACTAAGGAAAACCCCTCGAAGTCTATCCCAACCACCACCTCCCTTTCTTCCAAACGTCACTCCTCTCAAACCACTCTTGGTTCTCCATCGAGAATCAAGAAAGCCAAAAAGAGGATACCCACGTCTCTAGCTGATACCTCTCAAAAGGTTTCAACTATTGCAACTAGCCTTAACCTCGAGGCATCTTCAGCTTGGTCTCCTCCAATCTTTTCAATGATTTCTACAATCATTGTCATACCTGTAGCTCCAATCCCAACCGCCTCAGTGACCCAAATCACTAAGGGTGTGAATATCAGCATATCCATTATTGAACACTGTTTCTCCCAAATCTTCAATCAATCTTCATATATTCTGCAAGAACATGATATAATAGCAATCTTCAAAGTATGACACTTGAGAGAAAAAGTCAACAAGTCAATATGAGTATTATTTCAGTAAAGCTCACAATTACAAGTAAAATGACAATTAAGCTCCCTTACTCTAAAACTCTCTAAACTAAACCTATTTATAGGTCAACACAAAATACAAAAGTCAAAGTCAACTACAAGAAATACAAAGTCAATCTTTCAAGAATGAATACAATAAATCTCTAAAATTCAATCCTAACATTCTCCCTCTTTGGATTCTGGCTTGAAAGAATTTGTATACTTTGAATCCCTTTTTAAAACTTTGAATCTTTAAGCACTTGAAAAACTTCTTTCAAATCTTCTAGATAATCTTCTAACATTCTCCTCTTGATATTCTTCAAATAATCACAGGTTTGCCAAATATTCTTCAAATATTCTTCAAGAACGCTTCATTCAGGAGTTTTGGCAAACCTGTGTTGTCCTGATAGCATGTCCGGATAACCTGTCTGGATGTTTATGTTTGGTATAAATTTACAAGTGTTGAGAATTCTTGGAATTTTTACGATTTGATAATAATTATTATTGGGTTTAATTATGTTATCGTGAAAATGAGTATTTTATATCTTTTTAAATAAAAATATATGTTTCTACCAAGCGTGGGGACGTAAGTTTGTTTTGGTATGAAACTTGTTTTAAGAGGTAGTTCCCCCCAGACGTGGTGACATTTGTCTGTTCTGGATTGGAATTGGGTAATGGGTACTTCAAGACGTGTGACGTTTGTCTGTTCTGGTAAGTAGCCCTATTTTGATGGAGGAACTAGGGTGGCATATCAAGGAGATGTGTACTTGGAATAAGGGAGGCATTGTCATATGTAGATATTACTATAACTCTTATTATTATTACTAATTAGATTTAATAAATTTGAATCATCATCTCTTTGTGACTTGATGAATTAGAGATATTATTCTTAATAGAAATAATAATTTAGATGTTACTGAGAATGGGAAAATGGTTTTTCATAAGAGGCATTCATTGCCTAAATTTTTATATTAATACTGTAATTCATGCAGAAGAGTTCTGGTCTTTTGAAAAGGCTCTAGCCTGTTGTGTCAAAAGGATTTTTGATTATAATTCCATCTTTGGAAATTTGAATCTTTGAATAGGTACAATTGCGTCAAGAATTGAAAGTAATAAGTGATCTTATTACTCATTATATTGTGAACTGTATTAGTTAGCTAGAATGCAAATATTTCTGGGTAAAGTTATTTTGTCATATTTTGGTGTTTTATCACCGTGCATATGCAAAGAAGGGATTTACTCGCTAGACCCTTATTGTCTAATCCTCATTTTCTGTTTTAAAAATATGCAATGCAGGAACTGCGGGGTCCAGGGATAATAAGGGGAAAGGAAAAATGTAATTATTTTCCCAATCTGATATCTGTTTTTGAAGATCTGCATGATATTGCTTATTTTGGAAGATACATGTTGTTATACATGTGATAGTACATGATTTCATTTTTTGAATTTTTCATATGTATATTTTTTACATATAAGAATCCTTGTACTAGTGAGACCATTGTGGTGTAAATTGTATTTCTATGTAATGAAATATATGTTATATGCAAATGTGGTGTTCGGGGGTGTTACAGAGTGGTATCAGAGCCTTAGTTTAAGAGATTTAGGTATTCAAAGCATGATGCCTAGACTTAAACTGTCATTTGCATGTTAAAGGTCCCGAACATAATTAATATCATTGAGAATAAAATATAATGGGTTAAAGAGGGCAGTATGTAAGGTGAATTCGAATTACAAATGGCCAACGTAATTATGAATTTACAAGTACATACCTATACTCGGATACCATAATATATTTGGGAATGTGAATACATGATATTTAATACTAAAATATCTGCAGATGTCTAGTCGATCACGAAGATCAGAGAGAATTTCCTGCCCTGAGCCTGAAGAAAGGGAGGAATCACCTGTTAGTTCTCCAACTTATACTTCAAGGAGTAGAGGACGGGAAGAACCGGAGGTAGAGGGCGAGGGAGGAGTCAGATTCCAGAAAGGAGTCAGGCTGAGATTCACCCTGGTCAAGGGGAATCTATTTCTGGGAACGTACATCAGGAACATGGGCAGCATCCCTAGTTTATAACTAGAGATGTTCTGGCAGAGGAAATGGGAAAACTGAGAGAAACTCTGATATCCATAATGGGATTGCCGGCTAGAGTAGAAACAGAGAAAGTTGGAATTAATCCTCCAGCTCCTTCAGCAGGTAGCAATAACAGGGGAAGAGACATAAAAATGTTTTTGACATGTAAACCTCCAACATTTTCAGGAGAAAGAGATCTAGTAAAAGCAATGTGCTGGATAAAAGAGATTGAATCAGTATTCAACACCAGTAGATGTTCTGAAGAAAATAAGGTTAGATTGCGGTATCTATGCTTAAATCTAATGCCTTATATTGGTTGGATGTGGAGTCCTCAGCACAACCAAATATACTGCAAACAATGTCTTGGGAAGAATTTGTGAACATATTCAAAACACAATTATGTCCCAAGAGGGCAGTATGGCAGATGGAAGAGGATTTCTTGAAGCTGGAGCAAGGGAATAGATCTGTACGACCGAATTGTCCACAACTAAGAACTTGTCCACTTGTCTAGGGACTACACTACACCCAAAAGGTGTTTTCAGTGTAATTCACTTGATCATATACGACCGAATTGTCCACAACTAAGAACTCCTCCTTTGACAATAGAAGGAAATGCTCCTAGTAACCGTGGAAGGCCTAATGCACCGAGAGGAGGCCAGAGTGGGGCAAGGGGAAGATCATTTCAAATGACAAAAAATGAGGCAGAAGCAACCCCAAATGTGGTAACAGGTCCCTCTCTTCTGAATTCTATACATGCTAAGGTGTTGCTTGATTCCGGTGCAAACGTTTCGTTTGTATCACCATCATTTGCTCAATCTGCATGTTTGAATTATATGCTACTTGATGATGAATTAGTAGTTGATACTGCTAATAGTCAGGAATTTGTTACTAGTGTATTCAATAACTGTGTTATTGTTATTGAGGGGTATGAGTTACCAATTTGGTTGTTCCCAATGCCGATGAAAGAATTTGATGTAGTAGTAGGCATGGATTGGTTGGCAGAACATCAGGCTAGTATTGTCTGTAATTAGAAAATGATCAAAATCATTTTGACAGACAAAGGGTCAGTTATTATCTATAGTGACCGTCAGAATCATCACATTAGTCTTTTGTCTGTATTGAAAGCCCAGAAATGTATTCAAAAGAAGTGTCAGGGATGTTTGGCGTATATTATTGATGCAAAGAAAGAGAAAGGAAAACATGAATTGATTCCAATCGTTGATGAATACCTAGAAGTCTTTCCCGAAGATCTGTCAGGATTGCCACCAAACAAGGTTTTTGATTTTAGAATTGATCTTTTACCTGGGGCAACACCAGTAGCCAAGGCGCCATATAGGTTGGCTCCATCAGAACTGAAAGAACTGGTTATGCAGTTGAAATATCTACATGATAAAGCATTTATTCGACCTAGAACTTCACCCTGGGGGTGCTCCGGTCTTATTTGTTAAGAAGAAAGATGGATCTATGCGGATGTGTATAGACTATCAAGAATTGAACAAGTTGACAATCAAGAATAAGTATCCTTTGCCAAGGATTGATGCCTTATTTGTTCAACTGGTAGGGGCAAATTATTTCTCCAAAATTGACTTAAGGTCAGGATATCATCAGCTTTAAGTCAGGGAGGAAGAAATCGCTACAACAGCTTTCCGAACTAGGTACGGGCATCACGAATTCTTGGTTATGTTGTTTGGTTTAACTAATGCGCCCGCAGCCTTTATGGATTTAATGAAAAGGGTATGTAAGGAGTATCTTGATAAATTCGTTATTGTATTTATYGATGATATTCTTATATACTCTAAGACCAAAGAGGAGCACGCAGAAGATCTTCGCCTAATACTGGAATTGCTGAAAAGAGAAAAGTTGTACGCAAAATTGTCCAAATGTGAATTTTGGTTAAGGGAGTTTCAGTTCTTGGGCCATGTTATTTCAGAAGCAGGGGTGAAAATAGATCCATCAAAGATTGAAGCAGTTGAAAAGTGGGAATCCCCGAAGACTCCTTCTAAAGTTCGAAGCTTTTTGGGATTGGCAGGCTATTACCAAAAATTTATTCAGGACTTTTCTAAAATAGTCGTGCCATTGACCAAAATGACTCGGAAGAATGTTAAGTTTCAGTAGGAGGAAGAGCAACAAGAAGCCTTCCAACTGTTAAAAGATCATCTCTGCAGTGCCCCGGTGCTAACTCTACCAGACGGATCAGAAGATTTTGTAGTATATAGTGATGCTTCGAAACTGGGATTGGGATGTGTTTTGATGCAAAGAGGAAAGGTAATTTCTTATGCGTCAAGGAAATTGAAGGATCATGAGAAGCAGTATCCAACTCATGACATGGAATTGGCAGCAGTAGTGTTTGCTCTGAAAATTTGGAGGCATCATTTTCTGGGGATAAAGTGTCAGATTTATATTGATCATAAAAGTCTGCATCATCTATTCACCCAGAAAGAACTGAATATGTGACAGCGTCGATGGATTGAACTTGTTAATGATTATGATTGTGAAATCCTCTACCACCCATGGAAAGCTAACGTGGTAGCCGACACTTTAAGTAGAAAAGAAAAGAGTAGAACTATTAAAGCTGTGGCAATGAAAATAAACATAGTTCCTGATACCCATAAAGAAATTTTGAGATGTCAAAAGGAAGCCATGAAAGAAGATCGTATCAAGTCAGAAAGGTTGGGTAAGATGATTTCGACCTTGGAACCGAACAATGAAGGAATTATGTACTTTCAAGGGAGAATTTGGGTACCATGTTTTGGGGATATCCGAAAAACTTTTATGAATAAAAGACATAAGTCTTGTTACTCTATTCATCCAGGTACCAATAAGATGTATAAAGATCTGAAATCTTTTTATTGGTGGCGCGGATTGTAGAAAGATATAGCCATACATGTGGAACAATGTATAACGTGTCTACAGGTTAAGATCGAGCATCAGAAACCGTACGAAAATCTTCAATCTTTGGAGATTTTTGTATGGAAGTGGGATCACATTACGATGGATTTGTTATGAAGTTACCTCGAACTCCAAAGGGGTATGATGCAATCTGGGTAATTGTTGATCGCTTATCTAAATCTTCGCATTTTCTACCTATAAGAGAAGGATACTCTTTAGAAAAACTGGCACAAATTTATATTAAAGTAATTCTAACCAGGCATGGTGTTCCACTATCTACTGCCTCTGATAGAGATAGTCGTTTCACTTCAAAGTTATGGGAGAGTTTACAGAAAGCTCCGGGATATGAAATCCAATTAAGCACAACTTATCATCCGCAAACTGACGGGCAATGTGAAAGAACTATCCAGACCCTCGAAGACATGTTGAGAAGCTGTATTATTGACTTCGGGGGATCGTGAGAGGATCATTTGTCACTGTAGAATTTGCTTATAATAACAGTTATCATTCCAGCATCCAAGCGGCATCGTATGAAGTATTGTGTGGACGTAAATGTAGAACACCATTGTGTGGGAACGAGGTAGGTGAAAGGCAGTTGACGGGTCCTGAGATTGTTCAAGAAACTTCTGAAAAGATTGAACATATCCGTGAAAGAATCAGAATAGCACAAGACCGCCAGAAAAGTTATGCGATAATCATCGAAAACCGATTGAATTTTCTGTGGGTGATCTTGTAATGTTAAAAGTTTCTCAATGGAAAGGTATTATCAGATTCAGAAAAAAGGTAAGCTCCGTCCGAGTTATGTTTGGTCGTTTAGAATCTGTAAACGAATTGGGCCAGTGGCTTATCAGTTGGAGCTACTAAAAGAGCTTAGTTTGATCCACAACACTTTTCGTGTATCGAACTTGCAGAAATGTTTAGTTGATCCAAATTTAGCTGTACCACTTCCAGAAATTAAACTGGACAGTAAGCTGAATTTTGAAGAAACACCAGAAGCCGTAACCAACATAAAAATAAAGGTGTTGCAGAACAAAGAAATCAGTTTGTTTCAAGTATAGTGTCGGTGTCACAAGGGATCAGAAGCAACATGGGAATTGGAATCGAAAATGAGAACAAAATATCCATGGCTTTTTGAATAAAGGAATTCCGGGACAAAATTATTTTGAGGGGTTGATAATGTGATAACTAGTCCTGGTCGTCACTCAAGGTATTTATTATGTGAATTAATTTTTAAGGTGAATACATGCTTACATAGGTTAAATACGTAAGTATGTGTATTTTATGCATAGGGATATACGCATAATATGAATACATGTATGAAGTATGCATGACACATAAATTGCTATATGAGAACCTGTAATTATACGCATGCATCAGAATAATTATGATTTATGTATACATGAAATGAATATGTATGCTTAAAATATTGTATGTGCATGCATGAGGTATGATTTTTGGTAGGCTACATGTGGTAGCCGCCTTCCTATTTTGGGAAGGGTATAAAAGAGGGTTAGGCCTCCCTTTCATTCTCTTGGCCTTTTTTGAAAAGTAGAAAGAGATTTGAAAGTGAAGTTGTCCGGATTGCTTATTGGTTTGAATTCCTGAAGTTGTTTTCAAAAAGAAATCCAAAGGTGAGTGATTTTTAAACTTCTTTCATATAAAGTTTGTTACTGATTTTATTGAAAGTTTCTTATTAAACTTAATAAATCATGTATCCGATTTGGCTTCTTATCCGGACAAAGAAGTGATCGGATTAAGTGTAAATCGGACATAGTGTTGTCCGGTTTGTTTTTAAATCGGATATGTGTTGTCCGATTTAGCTGTAAATCAAACATAGTATTGTGCGATTTACAGAGTTGGTGAGATTTTAATTATGTAAATCGGTCAATGGTTTTGAACGGAGAAGTAGGAATACGATCAAGGGTTATTCGATTTAGTTTTAAATCGATCAAAGGTTATCCGGTTTTATATAATCCGATTGTGCTTTGATCGGACTTGACTTAGTGTTGTCCGATTTGATAAAACGGACAAGCAAAGTGTTGTCCTGATTAATATATCGGATAAATGTAGTGTCGTCCGGATAGCTTGTCTGGATCACCTGTTCGGATGTTTATGTTATTCTTGGAATTTTTACGATTTGCTAATAATTATTATTCGGTTTAATTATGTTATTTTGAAAAGGGGTATTTTATATCTTTTTAAATAAAAATTTATGTTTCTACCAAGCGTGATGACGTAAGTCTGTTTTGGTATGAAACTTTTTTTAAGAGGTAGTTTCCCCAGACGTGGTGACATTTGTCTGTTCTAGCTTAGAACTGGGTAATGGATTACTTCCAGACGTGGTGACGTTTGTCTGTTCTGGGTTGCCCTGTTTTGATGGAGGAACAAGAGTGGCATATCAAGGAGAGGTGTACTTGGAATAAGGGAGGCATTCACATATATGGATATTACTATAACTCTTATTATTATTACTAATTAGATTTAATAACTTTGAGTCATCATTTCTTTGTGACTTGATGAATTAGAGATATTATTCTTAATAGAAAGAATAATTTAGATGTTATTGGGAAGGGGAAAATGATTTGTCATAAGAGGCATTCATTGCCAAAATTTTTATATTAATACTGTAATTCATGCAGAAGAGTTCTGGTCTTTTGAAAAGGCTCTAGCCTGTTGTGTCAAAAGGATTTTCGATTATAATTCCATCTTTGGAAATTTGAATCTTTGAATAGGTACAATTGTCTCAAGAATTGAAAGTAATAAGTGATCTTATTACTCATTATATTGTGAACTGTATTAGTTAGCTGGAATGCAAATATTTCAGGGTAAAGTTATTTTATCATATTTTGGTGTTTTATCACCCTGCATATGCAAAGAACTGATTTACTCACTAGACCCTTCTGGTCTAACCCTCATTTCCTGTTTTAAAAATATGTAATGCAGGAACTGCGGGGTCCAAGGATAATAAAGGGAAAGGGAAAATGTGATTATTTTCCCAATCTGATATCTATTTTTGAAGATCTGCATGAAATTGCTTATTTTGGAAGATACATGTTGTTATACATGTGATAGTACATGATTTTATATTTGGAATTTTTCATATGTAGATTTTGTACATATAAGAATCTTTGTACTAATGGGACCATTGTTGTAACACCCATATTTTTAACATGAGAAATGTTACGTAATCTAAAACAGATTCTCCAAAAGCACTCCAAAAATAATGGTTAAATTAAAACTTTAGACCGTTTACATCAGAAGACTTTAAAAGAATAAATATATAACTTAATGTCAGCCCGTCCCATACCGGGTTGCTTTACAAATTTATATATCATAGACGATTGCACCTAAATATTGAACTTAAATAGACTAGACAAGTTTCTATGTATGCCCTTTTTTTTTTCTTTGTCCAACCTGAAACCGTCTGTCCCTAAGATGCATACTATAGTCAGCTTATAAAGCTCAGTGAGTTCATGGTTTGCGTGAGTAAAGATCATTGCACATCATACATTTCAACTTGTAAACTTTGTACCAAATAGTATGCATTTTCTGAAAAACATGCAACACTGAAAGAAAAGAGATCTCATAAATTGTCTGTCGGGTATGAGTCATTTAGTCACTGGCATTCCCTGAGTTGTCCGACCTGCACCTGTCTATAGACTCATTACGGGGTTATGCCACTTGTCATGTGACTTCTTGGTCAAATGCTCACACGCTAAAACTGATCATAAAACTTTCAAATGAAATAACATGCTAGAGTTATTTGAAAACAAAATAAACACATAGCATGCAACTAATCATAAAATAACATACATGCAAAGTATATCGTGTATGTAAACTGAAACATCATGCATATGTACCCATTATCATATAAATCATATAATGCTTGAAAATAAATTTATACATAGATATGCATCACATTGTAAGTCTCATGAAGACTCACCTGATTGCGTATAGATTGATTACCGATAGCTCTTGACCAAATGCCTACACATTTCATACCATAATATCTCATTAACGTCTTAATTTCTCAAAAAGTCAACAAAAGTCAACTATTGTCATTCTGACCCAACCTAAAGTCAAAATTCATATCTGAGCATCTTAATATGCCTCAGACAACTCTATTTGATCCATCATTAAAATCCACATGGGTCAAACATGTCAAAAGTCAACCCTTAGTCAACTCGGTCAACCCCGACTAACTTTAGTCAAACCCCATGACTAAAACTCGACAACGTCTTAAAACATCAAAATAAACATTTTATGATCTTATAAATCAAACTCTCTAATTTAAAGGTCTCTATAATTGATTAACTCGAAAATACGACACTTAAATCTCAATACTAAATCATCAAAATAATTTAAGACACCTCTAAGTACTATGTCTAATAACAACTCTTAACGTCGATTATCCTTTTAACAACTAAATGAAACCTATGTTTCATATTAAGATGTCTTAGACAACTGATAAAATCAAATTCCGACAACTAAAAGAACATTTATTAAATTACTAATCAATTTAATAAACCACTTAGGAAAAGATTAATTAATCACTATTAATTCTCTAAAATAAATTAATATGTTAGTTAAAAAAACATACTATTTTTTTTAATAAATTAATTAAACAATATAACTTATACTATATAATAAAATGGAATAATATACTAATTGGTTAAATTTGACATGGTTAAATTAATTACCCAAATATACCCAAGATGTTACATGGACTAAATCTTAAGCCCAAAAAAAATAAAACAAACCATAATACAAGTGAAGACCAAACAAAACGGCCCAGATGGCCACATCAAGCCCAGATGGCTCCTACATTCCCCAACAGCACCGGCGACCGGAAAACAGCCCCTAGCCCTCGTTTCTTCATCGTTTTTGATGATTCTTTTTGTAAAAACTCTAGAAAATGTTTTTCCTTAACCATAGAAACAAAAATCAACGAAAACTATCAAGTATTGAGTCTCCTCGTAAAGTTACGTTTTTAAAACCACTCGAAAATCAGTAAAAAAACTCAAAATCGAACATCCAAAACTAAAATATGAGACATAAGGCTACTAAGGTTTCATAGAGGACCTAAAAACGAAGCCATCCATATAAAGAACTCGAAATTTGGTTGAGTATTTTACCTCCAATCGTCAATAAACGAAGCTTTTCGAACCCGAACTTCGACCTCCGATTTCTCTTTAGAAACTCAACGAAAGTTCGGTTTTCTTGAAGCAAAAATGTAGAGCAAAGTGTTGTCTACATGTTTATGTAATTTTTTTGTTGTAATAGTTGAATATTCAGACCAAAAGAAGGCTTCAAACGAAGTGTCGTTTTCGCGTTTCTGAATTTGTAGATCTGATGCATATTTACAAAACAGGTCTTTCTGGTTTGGACCTGTTAACCTCTGACCAAACCCTTAACTATTATAAAATAGCATTCGGCCCCCTGGCTCTATTACTTTTGATTTCTTTACACATTTCACCCCTAATATGACATTTTCCTTCATTTTTAATCCAATTTTCAAATACATTTATATTTTTTTTCCAATAAAATAAAACTCATTTTATTTTATTTTCCTTATTCTTTTTGCTTTCTAATTTATTTATTTACATCATTTTGGGGTGTCGCAATTATGGTGTAAACTGTATTACTATGTAATGAAATATGTGTTATATGCAAATGTGGTGTTCGGGGGTGTTACATTGATCAAAGAAACACAATTCTAAAATATCACACAAATCTCACACGATTTTAAAATTCAGACTTCGCAAAATTTTACAATTATTCAAATTGAGAATCCAGGCAAAAATAGTCAACAACAAGCAATCACAATTAACAATCAAGACAGTCAAAACTGCTCAAGTTGATGACTGATTAAAATGAAAAATAGTCAAAAGAGAATCCGAAAATTTACGAATATAGTCAAAACAGTATCTAAAAATCTCAAAACTGCTCAAAAATGGTGGTCAAATAACTTAACTAATTAGGCTAGTTACAATTCAAATAATGAAACTTGAACAAAACAGTGACCAACTTGAGATAAAACTCGAACAAAAACTATGATTGAGATGGACTAAGAACGGAAAAGGGTTTGTGAAAGATGAACTAAACACAAAACAAAAGGATAAACCGGACAAGTCAGTAACCGGGAATGGTTCAAAACAGTTGAATTAATATTCGAGAAATGGTGGAGCTCGGTCAAGGCATTGACCGAGAAAGCTTCAAATCAAATGAATGTGAATTAAGTGAAATACATACAAGCCTATGAAACTAGTATGGTGACCAAGTAATACTAAATCCGGATAAGCTTATATCTGAGGAAGGCTAAGTCCGAAAGAGGAGTTTTCCGAGAAAAGGTTCAAATCGGACAAGTGAGTGAACGAGATAAATGTTCTCTGGATGAATTGGTGACCGAGAAAGGTTGATCGTGGACAAGTCAGTGTCCGATGAAGAGAGCGAATCAGATAGGAAGACTCCAATACGGACAAGACTGTGAATGAGAAATGTTGAATCCTAACAGACCTGTGTCCGAGAAAGGCAGAATCCGGGTGAAAGGGTGTGCGAGGAAGGTTAGAGCTCGGACAAGCTTATGTCCGACGAGGGGTCAAAATCGGTTGATGAGGTGACCGAGAAGGCAACAAAGTGGTTAAGTCTAGGATAAAGTCCGATTTAGGAGAACAAAGATGATCAATGCTAAGTCCGGATGAAATGTTATGCGATTTACTTGAATTCTAAACCCCCAATATTGACCAAATCAACATCACAAACAAAAAATTTCAAAAGTTTTCATCAAGATTGGAACAAAATCCAATATTTTCTGAATTTTGACCAAGAACACAAAGTTTTTCAAATCCACAAATTTCATCAAATCTTTAAAACCGGTGACCAAAACACAAATTCTTATGAATAATAATGGATCCGCATATGTTTGGTAAAGAGAATAATCTTCTCTTATTTGAAATTAATTGCACAACTATCAAACATCCAAAAATGAAAGATTTGAGTATAAATTTATGAAGAACTATGATGAATACTCAAGAACATTAAAGTAAAATTACGAATTTTCAGAAAAAAAAAAGTGCAACTTTTTATGATCTCTTCAAACAACTTCACTACAAATCTGCTCTGATACCAATTGTTTGTCCTAAATCTTCAATCAATCTTCATATATTCTTCAAGAACATGATAAAATGGCAATCTTCAAAGTATGATACTTGAGAGAAAAAGTCAACAAGTCAATATGAGTATTATATCACTAAAGCTCACAATTACAAGTAAAATGACAATTAAGCTCCCTTACTCTAAAACTCTCTAAACTAAACCTATTTATAGGTCAACACAAAATACAAAAGTCAAAGTCAATTACAAGAAATACAAAGCCAATCTTTCAAGAATGAATACAATAAATTTCTAAAATTCAATCCTAACATTCTCCCTCTTTGGATTCAGGCTTGAAAGAATTTGTACACTTTGAATCCCTTTTTAAAACTTTGAATCTTTAAGCACTTGAAAAGCTTCTTTCAAATCTTCAAGATAATCTACTAACATTCTCCTCTTGATATTCTTCAAATAATCTTCTTTTCAGAAAATCTGCCAAACATTCTCCCCCTCGAATGTAGAACAAAAACAATCTTCACTTTTCACTTTAAAAAATCTCCTTTTGATGAAGAACTAAATCATCAAAGTACTTCAAATTTAATCTTCAAAATATGATCTTCAATGAACTCCTTCAGAATAATTTCATATAATCTTCAATGAACTCCTTCAGAATAATTTCATATGATCTTTAATGAACTTCTTCAGAAAAAATTTCATTCTGAACAGCTTCAAGAAATAACATTCTCCTCACTAAAAATCTCATCCTAGTAAACTTCTTCTTAAGATGAGAACTTCACATTCAACTCCCACTCAAACAATGTAGCGCAAAATAATCAACGGTCATCACATTATATAATACTCCTTGAATCCTTTGTGTTGATCCCAAATCTCTCAATAACACTAATAATTAAGTTAAGAATAACCAAATTATCGTGTTTGGATGAATAAAATGATGAACACTCAAGAACAATGTATCAACATTCAAAGGATAAACTTGAGTGCCAAGGATTTCACTTTATTCCAATGATTGTGAAAAACGTATAAAGAGTCTTTTCATCACCCCAATGAGTAGGTCAGGAACATCTGATTTCTTCTGCACAAACTCAACCTAGGTGTATCTGGAGTATTCATCAATTAGTACCAATATGTACTTCATTCCTGAGAGGCTTTGTGTAGATATTGGCCCACAGAGATCAATATGGATCATGTCCAAGGGCTTGGTGCAGAAGGTTTCTGAATTTGTTCGATGAAAGGCCCGTTTTAGCTTTCCCATCTTGCAGGCTGAGCATAGATGATCTTTTTCAAATTTGAGATCAGGAATCCCCTGTTTGGCTAGCTTATTTAAGACATCAAAATTCAGATATGAGAACTTCTGGTGCCATAGCCAATTTTCATTGCTCTTAGGATACAAGGCAAAGGGTGTCTTGTCCCTTAGAGGATTGAAAATCCAGAAGATAGAGATTCCCTTCTCTCTTGGCCTTGATGATGGTTTGACCGGGCTTTCTTTCTATGATACAGAAACCCTTACGGAATCTGACTTCAAGACCCTTGTCGCAGAACTGGCTTATGCTTAGTAAGTTGTGCTTCAAACCTTCAACATAAGCCACTTTGCTAATGGAGATGTTGCCTTTGATGAGAGTTCTGTATCCCTTGATGGTTCCCTTGCTGTTGTCTCCAAAAGTGACAAAGCCTCCAGATTTCTCGATGAAGGAGGACAACTGACTTTTGTCACCAGTCATGTGCTTGGAGCAACCTGAATCCATGTACCATGGTTGCACATGTTGGTCCTGCAAGACAAGTTAAGGGGTTTTAGGTACCCATTTCTTAATGGGTCCACGTTTGTTAGTAGGAGATACCTCTCTCTTTTTATCACTCTTAGCCTTTGCAGGCTTAGGTTTGTTAGCATTTCCCTTGCCCTTGGACTTGGGCTTTTTCACGTTTTCATTGGTTTTAACTTTATAGCGATAAACGTGTTGAGAGAATATGTAGCGATGTGTCAACATGTGATTCCTCAGGTTTTGTAAAAGAGCTAAACATTGACAATCATAATACTTTGGACATGAATGTTTAACGTTCTTTTTATTCGCTGAAAATGAAGAAGTAAATGCAGGGGATGCAAAACCTGTCCTAGCATTGGTTGTTTTTACAAACTTCCTATCTAGTTCAGATTTTTTATTTGAGAAGGTCTTGGTCTCTACTTCTTTTCTCCTGAGGAAGGACTGCTTTTCTTCAACTGAATGAGAGGAAAAGTGGTGGTTAGATTTCTCAGAGGCAGGCCACTTCTGTTTTTGCTCACGAGTAAACTTAATGGACTTAGAAGATATACTAGGGCCTTTTGAGTTATCGTTCACAGAGTTGATATTTCTCAATTTTCCCTTTCCTTTGTCTGATTATTTCATTGATGGTGGAATACCAGATTTCATTGAGGGTTTGAAGTTTTGAGGCTTCTTATTCTCAATGATTTTTGGTGATTCACAGATTATCTCTTCTTCAGATTCAGAATAGAGAAAGTCTCTCGCTGATTTCTCGAAATTAAAATTAGCATGGATGTTCGTGGGAGGTGTGGGTTCAGAGGTTGATGCTTCAGGGTAATCTTCTTGAGGTTCCATCGTTTCTAAGTTAGATGAACTTCCAATGTTACTTGGATGGGTCATCATTTCATCAGTTGACGGTTCCTCATTAGGATTCTCCTTTTCATCAACAGTACTTGCTGATGAAGTGGGATTGACAATCAGAGACTCTGATTTAACCATAGGGTTTCCATCGGTCTCTGATTTGGAGGCGTCATTCACTTCATCATAATTCTTACTTGTACTGCTCTCGTAAACCACGTTTTCAAAATCCTGTCTTAAGATGACAGTTTTTCCATCGACTTTAACTCTTTTAAAATTTGCTTTTGGTTTCAGGATAAAGTCGGGTTTTTGAATGCATCCAAGTTTGAAAGTGGATTCAAGGGTGGATATCTTTGATTCGATGAAGGAGTCCAATTCATTGAATCCAATCTCTTGAGTGTCCGTTTGACCGTTTAACTTTTCGTACACATCTTGGGCATCCTTGTATTTCTTCATCAGAAGTTCATTGGTTTGAAGCTTCTGGTGAAGAATCTCCCTTTCCTTTTGGAAGAAATCTTTCAGAGCTACTAAGTTAAGTCTCTCTGCCTCAGATTCTTTTAAGGCCTTAGTTTTCTTTTCTAAGTCTTTGGTTACTCGCTTGTTTATATCCAGAAGTTTTTCTTCCTCTGATTTTTTTAAGAGTGGTGATGCGGGTCTTTTCTTTCATTAGATCAGATTTTTCTTCGGTTAGAAGATCAGTCTCTCTTTTGTAGAAACTGACTTCTTTTTTCGCTTTAAGTCTTTCAGATTTTTCAGAATTTAATTTTTCTTTTAATTTCAAGAAGTCTTCTGAAAGTTTTATTACCCTTAACTCTAGCTTAGATGGAACCGAGTGGTTTCATCGATAGTAGACTCACATACCTGGTCATCAGTGTCAGAGGCATATTCTGCATTGGACGTGGCCATCAGACAGATGAGTGCTTTGTCTTCTTCATCGGATGAAGAATCAGACACCCAGTTTTCTTTCTCAGCCATCAGGCTTCGCTCTCTAGGATTGTACTTATATTTATTCTTGTAGTAATCAACATCCTTTACCAGTCGTCCTCTGCATTTTTTGGAAAAATGACCGATTTTTCCGCACCTGAAGCAGCGGAGGTCATTTTTCCTTCCATCTTTGTCTTCTTTCTTCTCCTCTCTTTTATCTTCTCTTCTATGTTCTCTCTCTTCTTTTCCATCTCTTCTGTCTTCCCTCTGATAAAATTTTGATGGCTTCCTTTCATAGGATGGTTGGTACTTTTCCCTCTTATATTCTCTTCGTTCATAGGGCTTTTTGATGAAGTTTTTCTAGAACTGTTTGTGATCAAGGCCAGAGATTTAGCAAAGGATTTGATATCATCATCTGATTTAGATGTTTCATCCTCAGAATCTGATTCTACCACAAGTACTTTCTTTCCTTTCTTCTTGTTGTCTCTGATGGAGGTCCTTGAAACATCCTTTTCTTCAGCTGCAAGAGCCAGGGGTCCACCGATGGGAACTTTCTTCTTCATGATATCATTCTCTTGTGCAACAAGCGTTCCGTATACGTCATGAAGTAACCAACTGTCTATGTCCTGATTTGCTTGAAGGGACATCGACAACTGTGTCCATTCATCACCGAGACTTTTAAGGAACAAAACATAGTTTTCTTCCTTCGTCCTGGATATATCATTTCGACGACATTGATTAATCAATGTGTTGAAACGATAATATGTCTTCTGAATCGGTTCATCAGGAAGAGCTTTGAAGTTTGTATATTCGTTGAGACATTGGGCTCTACGATTCTTCTTAGTCTTTGCTCCTCCTTCCAATTGGCTTAACAGCTCATCCCAGAGTTCTTTCGCTGTGGAACATGCATCAAGGGATTGGAAGATTTCATTGGGAATGGCCATAATTATTAGTCTTTTGGCCTTCTGGTCGGTCTCTACTCGCTCTGTGTCGTCTTCATCCCAATTCTTCTCATCCTTGGGCATGTTATAGGCAGAAATTTCTGCTGTGGTATTTGTTCCTGGGACTCTTGGAACAAGAGTTTGCGGAACATAGGGACCCCCCATGACAGACCGCAAAAGATTTATGTACATCCCTTCCAGAAAGTTCACCATCCGTATCCTCCATTGTGGGTACTCTTCTCTTTGAAGAGTTGGAGGTTTGGTGAGGGAACCAACACTATAGGCGGAATTCCAGTTGGCCATTAAGATTTTTAGAAGAGATAAAATTTACGTTTTTTAGAGAAGATATTTTATGGAAAACGTGAATTGAGAGATTTTTGTTGATCGTTTGATTGGAAAAACAATCAATTGGCTCTGATACCAATTGTTGATCCCAGATCTCTCAATAACACYAATAATTAAGTTAAGAATAACCAAATTATAGTGTTTGGATGAATAAAATGATGAACACTCAAGAACAATGTATGAACATTCAAAAGGATAAACTTGAGTGCCAAAGATTTCACTTTATTCCAGTAATTGTGAAAAAACGTAGAAAGAGTCTTTTCTGGTATCACATAAAAGACTCCAAGTCCTTCTACAATGAAAACTCATTAAAGTTAGAAGTGACAATGTAACTGAATACCTCATAAGTGAAGGCATCTCAAAAAACTTTTCAGCAGCCAGCACCCCACAACAGAATGGAGTGGTAGAACGAAGGAACAAAACCCTCGTGAAAGCAGCAAGGACCATGCTTGCTTCATCGGAGTTACCTATCACCTTTTGGGCTGAAGCAATTTCTACTGCATGCTTCACCCAGAATAGGTCCATCATCAACAAGAGGCACTAGAAGTCACCCTATGAGCTCATCAATCAGAGAAGACCAAATGTCAAGTATTTCCATGTCTTTGGGTGCAAATGGTTTGTACTCAATGATAGGGAATATCTTGGCAAGTTCGATAAGAAAGCTGATGAAGAGATCTTTCTGGGATACTCTCAAACCGCAAAAGCCTATAGATTCTACATCAAAAGGACAAAGATTGTTATAAAAAGCATCAATGTGTCCTTTGATGACTCCACACCAATGACTTATGGACACAAAAGTTTAGGACTCGAATTTCAAAGAAGAGCATCTGATTCATCACTTGGCAAACCCAATGAATCAGAGTTAGCTCAATTATTTGAAGACATCTTCGAAGATGAAGTAATCTCTGGACATGCACCTACTACAAATTCAACTTCCAGAACCGATGAAGAACATGAAGTCTCCAATGTTAAAGGTACAACTCTTACTGAAACTCATGTTACTTTACCTTCTACTTCTTCTGTGTCTTTAGATCAGGAACATGAACCAGAGTCTAACTATGGAGATGATCTCTTCGAGGGGGAGCAAACAGTTCCATCAGTCGATGAAGAACTGCATC
This sequence comes from Cynara cardunculus var. scolymus, assembly GCF_001531365.2. NCBI lineage: Eukaryota > Viridiplantae > Streptophyta > Magnoliopsida > Asterales > Asteraceae > Cynara > Cynara cardunculus. The sequence goes on along the minus strand of NC_037544.1, from coordinate 19,679,892 downwards.
CTGTTGCTCCAGAACCCCAGTTAAGCACTAAGTGGATGAAAGACCACCCAGATCACCAAATCATTGGTGATCCAACATCTGGTGTAAAGACGAGATCAGCAACAACTAATGAATGCCTCTTTGCCAACTTTCTTAGCATGATAGAACCAAAGAAAATCTCTAAAGCCCTACAAGATCCAAACTGGATAGACGCAATGCAAGAAGAACTACTCCAGTTTGAGAGAAACAAGGTATGGTCCCTTATGCCTCTACCCAAAGGGAAGACGACCATAGGAACCAAATGGGTCTTCAGAAACAAGAAGGATGAAGATGGCATAGTCATAAGAAACAAGGCCAGGCTTGTTGCCAAGGGCTACTACCAGGAAGAAAGGATTGACTACGATGAGACAATAACTCGCCATCAGGATATTCCTAGCCTATGCAGCTCACAAAGGTTTTAAGGTCTATCAGATGGATGTCAAGTCTGCCTTCCTCAACGGCAAACTTCAAGAAGAAGTATACGTGTAGCAGCCCCCTGGGTTTGAAGATCCCAAACATCCAGAGTATGTCTACTTTCTGTACAAATCCCTCTATGGGCTGAAGCAAGCACCCAAGGCCTGGTATGAAACTCTATCCACCTTTCTCATCAACAATGACTTCAAAAAAGGTACAATAGATACAACCCTCTTTCTCAAGAAGCATAAAGGTGATATACTACTTGTACAAATATATGTGGACGACATCATATTTGGTTCTACAAATGCAAAACATTGCGAAAAATTCTCATAGCTGATGAAAAGCAAATTTGAAATGAGTATGATGGGAAAACTTAGTTTCTTCCTTGGTCTTCAAATAAAACAAACTTCAGAAGGGATTTACATCAATCAGTCCAAGTATGTGAATGACCTTCTGAAGAAATACTCTCTCTCTCAAATTCATCATCGATGAGAACACCTATGGCTACAAGAGCTAAGTTATTTGCTGATCCATCAGGAAAATCTGTGGATGTAACAACCTACAGAGGCATGATTGGATCACTCCTGTATCTGACTTCTATTAGACCAGATATTATGTTTGCTACATGTCTTTGTGCAAGGTATCAATCCAATCCTAAAGAATCTCATCTCTCTGCAGTCAAGAGGATCTTTAGATACCTTAAGGGAACCCCTTCATTGGGTCTCTAGTATCCTAAGAACTCTGGCTTTGATCTAATAGCCTATACAGATGCAGATCATGCAGGTTGCAAACTTGATAGAAACAGTACGTTTGGAAACTGTCAACTCTTGGGAGACAAGCTGGTAAGTTGGACATCCAAAAAACAGAATTGTATTTCAACTTCTACAGCAGAAGCAGGATATGTTGCTTCTGCTAGCTGTTGTTCACAAGTTCTCTGGCTGAAGACTCAGCTTAAGGACTATGGTTTTCAATATGAAAAAAATACCAATCCTCTGTGACTCCACGAGTGAAATAGCCATCTCTGCAAATCCTGTGTAGCATTCCAATACCAAACACATCGATGTAAGGTACCACTTTCTGAAAGACAATGTTGCAAAAGGTAATATAGAAATGTACTTTGTTCCTACTGAGATTCAACTTGCTGACATTTTCACAAAAGCTCTTGATGAGAAATGATTTTTATTTCTAGTCGGCAAGATGGGTATGCTGAATCTCACCATTTAGAGCCAATCATTTGTTTGAAACCAAAGATCCTCAATATCTCATGGTTATTCCTATAAGTGATATATAGTATAATAGCCATAAACTCCAAGTACTCTAAACTAGAGCCTTTGGTTATAAAGACCAGAACCTTTGGCCATTTAGAATCACTTAGATTAATTTTTAGCAAAAGTTTTCATCGCCTTTGGAACCAGAGACCTCTGGTCCAAAGCAAATACTTGGTATTTTTAACCAATTATTCCCCTCCAAACCAGAGTCTCTGGTTGTATAGACCAAAGCCTCTGGATTTCAATTCTTTGAGACATGAGCCTCTTTGGTCTCAAACATGGACTTCCTTGGTCATTCATGCATGTAACCACGTTATTTTCCATCACCCTTTGGAACTAGAGACCTTTGGTCCAAAGCCAATACTTTGTGAACTTTCTAACCAAGTACTCTTTTCTCAACCAGAGCCTCTGGATTCAAAGCTTTTGGAACCAAAGCCCTCTGGTCTCAAAGGCACATCCATTCTACACACACATACATGCACTTAACCAATTCTTTATATTTCTTTGCATCGCCTTTGCAACCAGAGCCCTCTGGTTTCAAAGGCTCCATCTTTTCATACCATTTTGCATATACTTAACCATAACTTCATAACTATTTTCATCGCCTTTGCAACCAGAGCCTCAGGTTCTAAAGACTAGAGCCTCTAGATTTGTTGTCTTTGGAACTAGAGCCCTCTGTTCCTCACCCAACATTTCATCGATGAACCTGTTCATCGCTCCCAACCAGAGACCTATGGTTCCTCACCCAATGAGTCATGACCAATCGGAGCTCCTCTGGTTCCATGACAAAATCTTTTTCATTCAAAAACACATCTTAATTGAGAACTTTTTTTTAAGATTATACAAAATTGCAGCTTCGGTGACTAAAAACTATACAACATGGGTTTTTAGAAGACCAAAACTTCGTAATTAGTATTTATCTTACAATTAGATGGAATTTTTAAATACAATTTTTTTGGATTGCTATTTCAAGAGTTATTATTTGGAATATTTATTTAATTATTCCAAATAATCCAAACGTCATCTTACACAAAAGTCTGCCATGTTTACAGCATATTCCCCATAAAACCTCTTCAAATTTCCCATCCACTATCCCCATATTGACACGTGTCCTCCAATATTAATGGCATGACACTGTCAAGACGGCACACGATCCCCACCATATCACCTTTTTGCCAAACGTCTCCCACCATCATGATTATTCTTTTAATATTATTTTTTTCAAACGCCCTTTCCCCTCCTCCACGTATATATACTCATCTTTCCTAAACCATTTCTTCTTTACGCTCTCAACCTGCAATTACCTTAAGATGAACTAAACGCAAAACCTGCAACTTCAAACTGCATTGGCCTCTTTCGCCTCCCACGAATCAAACAACAACGACAGCCATGTGCAATCAACCGGTGCTGATAGCCAAGCACTGGTATACCTCCCTATCAAGCCAAACAACCAGGCCATTGACCTTCGAACCAACCTGTTTGAAGACAGGTTTGCAATCATGATCGAGTTTTTCCAAAACTGTATTCTTCAGCCAGCCTTGACCTTAAGTGACAATGGCATACCTCTCAAGTATGTCCAACAATACTGACAGACTTGTGAATTCTACCCACAAAGCCGTGGAATCATGGGGACATAGACGTCCCAAACGACATGGTTTGCTCCATCAAGATCTCACGAGCAAAGGTCTCAAAAGTCCTTTGCATTCATACTCGCCAAGAACACGGCATCGATCAATACGCCGAGAGACCCACAAGTTCCGACATCCTCCGCTTCATCAGAATGCTAGGTTACAATCGTGACCTACACAACGCCTCTGACTTCAAGAGGCAGTTTTTGCCCCAATGTGGAACATGTTCTTTTCCATATTGAACAGAGCCCTCACATGCAAAGTGGGGTCGATGGATCAAGGCAACATTAACATCATGACGATTATATACGGCCTCTTCTTCAACCTACCGCTAGACTACGCTTTCCTCATCTACAATGAGATCCATGCAGTGGTAGTCAAGAAATGTAAGCTCAAGGCCGCAGGAAAGCCCTTGACTTTTGTTCTCTTCCCAAGGTTCCTCGCTCTATTCATCAAAGACGCAATGAGGAGACACGATCTCCCAGCCGATGAACCATACACTCCGCAGTTTCTGATGAGCGGCCATCGACCAGCGATCGCCAAGGAAGGCTACACCACTGAGAGGACAGTCACACAAGCCATGCTCAGCATCATACCAGCGACGTCTGAGACAAGGCAGAACTAAGAACGCTCTCTTTTGTCCCAAGAACCGAGGGCAACTACCCCAGAGCACTTAGAACCGTCCCCAGACACCAACGAGGGAGCACAGGAGTCGTCTTCATCGGATGATGAAGATGATGATGTTGACACTTCTTGTGCATCCCCCGGCCCTTCACATACAATTCCCATCCCCACTACCCAAAGGGCAACAACCACCACTACCCCTTGCGATCAAGGCCAAAGGGGTATTGGACATGGATGACCCAGTCCAATCCCTCACTCGGCTAGCCATCCAGAGGCCACTCTTCGGGCTTCTGGAGATGATGAAGCTGATGAACCTCACCATCAATCGCCCCTCTCTCAACAGAGAGGCGATGAAGAAATAAGAGCCACTTCGCCTCATGGCTAGCCACCACCCTTCACACACCCAAAAGCATGTGTTACTTCTGGCATTGCTGATCCTCAAGATCATTTAGAGTGATCTCCTATTCGTGCACAACCTACGCTTTCGATACTTGATCTAGCGATAGGGAAACACAATTACTTCTATTACCCGCTCTCTGAAGCCGAGGAAGAAGAAGAAGCTGTCGCAACATCAAGAGATAGCTCCTCACTAGAGGGCTATCAAGGACTTGGTGGAAGTCCTTCAAGGCCTATATTTTCACAAGGCATTGAAGGCGCCTCTGTAGCTGAGGCTCAACCTCCAGCATCCGTTGCTGCAGGGGTTAGCCATGTGGCTTATCTGGTCAAAAAGGCTGAGTTCCAAGCCTTTGCAGACTCGATTCAGCAGTCCTTTGAAGACCTAAAACTCATCATACAAAGGATTCTCAAAAACCCTCCATCCATCGATCTTATCCCCCTTCGACAGTCCCTTGCAACCCTCGAAACCCAAAACCGAGACAACACAACCCATCTCCAAATGCTGCAACAAACTGTCACCCAACACCATAACACCTCATCCTCCTTTGCCACCCAAAAAACCAACTTTTGATGAACTCCATCGCCACCCTCACGGCTCAGGCAACTGCAATCGATGAGACCTTAGCCTCCATCACCACCCAGATAAACACCATCCTCCAAACCCTCAACACCCTTCCAACCACCATAATCTCCCAAATCCCTCAACCAACCCCACCCCCAACATCATCAATCGATGAAACCCTTGCCTCCCTCTCCAATCAAATGGCCACCATCCAAAACACCCTTACCTCCCTCCTAACTACCATATTAGCCCACATACCCCAACCACCTCCTCCCCCACCTCCCTCTGCAGGCCCATCTTTTGATGAAGCCTTTTCTTCCTTCTGTAGAGGTGAGGAACATCATCGCCAACATTCCCATTCCTCCATCCACATCCACCTCCACCTCCGCGCCCCCACCTGCATCCACATCCACCATGGAGTTCGCCACCAGGGTCGACCTAAGGGCCCTGTCGAAGGCACTTGTCTCATCCTTCAATGAGATAAGTGCAAAATTCATTCATCATGCTGCACAACCAACTAAGGCTCTCTCCCAGAGCCTTGCCAATCAACAAGCACGCACCAACTTTCTCCTTCACTCGATGGAGGAGAGTAGAAGACAACAAGTCCTGAAGGCATATCTTGCGTCCTTCAGGAAGGAGAAAAAGAAGAAGAGGAGTAGAGCATCATGCTCCAGCAGTCGCCCGCACAAAATACCATGACATAAGGACCCAGACCCCGATGATCAAGGACTTGGACCTCATGAGGGGGAGAACCAGGTCGTGGCTGCTCAACGTGAGGAATCCGTTGCACCACCACCCTCACCTCAAACTCAACACCAACCATCTCCCTAAAACCAAAGAACCCAAGCGAGGGAACCAGACGCTCAATCCTCTGAAGATGTACATAATGTACATGTTTCCTTTGCAACCACCCAAGAACCGATGAAGAACCATCCACACCACAAACACAAACAAACCTACCCTTCACCCTATCACCAACCCCCAACCTTCCCTTAACTCCTTCACCAACACCTTGCACCACAGAAACCTTCACCACCCTACCCATACAAGCACAACCCATAATCACCCAACCTTCATCACCACAACAACCTCTTGAACTAGAAACCACCCAAACTGAAACCCATGAACCAGAAATCACCCCACCTGAGCCCAATGAACCAGAACCAACCTAAACCTTTCCATCACCAACCCACTCTCAACCCTTAGCCCAAACACAACCCACAGCCCAACAAACCCAAGTGCAAGTGGATGTTCCATCTTCATCGAGGCAACCTCCTCAAGGGGTCGTCGATGAAATCATTGCAAACATGGAATCTCTCATGAGACGTCTAGAGGTGCCATCGCGGGAACCAATAATGATGGAAAACATCCATCAATATCTGTATCATGATCGCGATGAAGGTTTGACTCTCAATCCTCCAATTATTTCACCAGAATCCATGAACCTCCTACACCATAGGTTTGTTAGACAGACTACCCAACCACTACAGACTATCTTTTCAAATGATGGAATAAGGTTGGTCATGGACATCAAGATTAGGACCTTCGTCAACAGAGCCATCAAGTACATCGAGTACACTGTGGAACGAGCCCACGGTCAGGTCAGCTTCTTTAGTGACAATGACTTGATCAGTCTCAATCCCTATGACTTGATCGAGCTTTACACGTACACGACTCAGTGACAGGATCAGGGTATATGATTTGGGATGGCGAACAGAGCGATCGTGTAGACAATGGAGACCTTGGTGAAGCATCAAGCCAAGAGTGACTTTGAAATTGCTCTTTGACTTGGCATCGACAGACTTTCCTGCACTCCACCCGATGAAGACTTCCCTGGCCTGCAGGAGAAGAGGTCTGCCTCTGTCCTTACTCAACCAGAACTAGGTCTGGTATATAAAAATAAGTTTGGCACGAAGAATTTTTTTTGGTTGACTGAGGCCTTCAAGTACTCAAATGAAACACTTGAATGGTTTCATAAAGCCATCAGAGACAGGTTGGGCAGACCTCATGTACCGGTAGACGATGGACAGAGACTGATTCATGAGATATCTACAGTCGTCCAATACAGAGGACTACTTATGCACTTCTGCGATATATCACAAGACCTTGAATGTAGTATAATGTTTTGTCTTGTAATTTCTTTCATTTCATTGTTGTAAGAATTCATCATTTTGTTCAAATGAAAATTTGGCAAAAGATGTTTTTCTTTAGAATAGCCTTTGTTCTACACTTATACTTTGAATGTTCTTAGATTAGTTAATGTTTGTTCTTTCATTACTTAGGGGGAGATTGTTAAAGCCCATAAGTATTATGCATGAAGTAATGAAGACAAACAAGTGATGAAGACAAACAAGTGATGAAGAACTAGAAGGCCGATGGAAGACTTCAAGGAAAAATGACTAAGTCTGAAGAACAACCAGAGGGTCAATCTGACCAGAGATGCGATGGAAAGTGCATCTTCATAACCCCTCTGGGTACTAACACTTGGAGTTTTCTTCACCAGTTCAACCAGAGGCAAGCAACAAAGATATGAAGATAAGGTTGAACTCATATCCCATGGAAGATAGCTGTAGATTACCATATAACAGCTGGATTCTACAAAGTTTATCTTGCTTTAATGTTTATCCATGTTTTAGATTAGCTTTATTTGTTAGTAGAAGATTAGCTAAATAGTCTCACTAGATAGTTATCTTCTTAGATAGATTACTAGTATAAATAGGTGATTAGGCCTATTGTAATCTAAGACTCTTTCTACGTTTTTCACAATCATTGGAATAAAGTGAAATCTTTGGCACTCAAATTTATCCTTTGAATGTTCATACATTGTTTTTGAGTGTTTATCATTTTATTCATCCAAACACTATAATTTGGTTATTCTTAACTTAATTATTATTATTGTTATTGAGAAATCTGGGATCAACACTTTGCGAATTCCTGACCTTCAGAATTGACACATAAAATTTCATTCATTATAAAATACTCGCCCTTATGATGAAATGAGGAGCATTTGCATCATACATTAGAATGAATGAAACTTGAACGTATGTCGTCAATTCTTAAAATTGAAAGCAAATCTTTTCAAATCCGCTTGTATAATCTTTTCAGACTATGAAAATGAGAAAATAACCAAATTCAACTTATGAATTTGTTTTCAATCTTATAAAAGATTGGCATGTGAATATAACAAATATATTCAGTACAACGAATGTACGTCATAAATGAGACTTTTTAAGGTTCATCTCACCAGGACTTCCATTCAATCCTCAATAGCTTATAAAAAGCATATCTATGAATGTTAAGGCAAAATAACAAATATTTTGCAAAATTTGTGTAGTGTAGAAAGATAAAACAACTAATGCTTCGAATTAGCTCAAAAAGATAAACAGTGTGGACTACACAAATTTATCAGACTCAATTTGTGATCAAAAAGACTTGAAGGGGGACATATATCCTTCTTTTTCAATATCAAATTTCTCCAAATGAGAAACTGATAGATTATGAGCTGCGTGCCCCAAGTGTTATTGAAATACTTATATTTTAAGAGATAAATGAGTAGCTGGTGGTGTTGTGACAAGATTTGGCCTAGGCTTTGCCTTTTACAATATTAGTCTCTAAAGAATTGAGATCTAATAGATTTTGTGGTTTTCCTGGATTATAGAGGATAGAACATGATTCTTTTAATCTTTTAATCCTGACACAACTCTCATCAATTGTTTTAGCTCACAACAACTACCTCTCTCATTTTCATTTTAAAATCTACACACAAAGGCATTTTGTATTTTAGCTCACTCAAATATGGATGTCCTCTTGGTTAGGTCTATCAGTTCTGACATTCCATAGAGGTATTTCTGTGAAGCTCTCAGTCCCTCCTAAATATAACACTGTTGGCTCATTTGATCACAAAAGATTGATCAAAAATATTTTTGCAAATAAGCTCAAATGATCAGATAAAATTGATCAAAAAAATATAGTGATTAAGCACAATCAACAAGGAGTGATCTAATTCAGACTATTCAGAATATGTGGAAGAAATGAATGAAGATATGTAAGGACAAGTTTACAGATTCAGACAATCAACGTATAAGGAATTATGTATCAATCAAAGTTAAAAAAAAATCAGAAAAACAACTTTGAATACAAACGAGTGTATTATCACCGAAAATGATTTTCATTTATGAGACGTGATAATAACAGTTTAAAGGATAGCTAAAACAGGTATTGGAATTATGTACGAAGAGAAATTACGCATGTAAAATCTCAAGATATGCCTGACCAGAAATGACACTCGTTATCAATAACTCTTTCAGTAACTCCCCCTACAAAATAGATATAAGTAATTTTCTTTTTAGCTCAAAAACCAAACAAGAAAACATTTCAGCTCGGGTCCTAAACTGTTTTGTTTAGAAACCATATTTCAGACAAATTACAAACTCCCCATGCATCAGTGTATCATATATATGATATTTTGTTCAAGGCCGAAGGGGTATTGAACATAGATGACCTAGTCCAATCCATCACCCAGCCAGCCTTCCAGAGGCCATTATTCGTGCTTCTGGAGATGATGAAGCCAAGGAACCTCACCATCCATCGCCCCCTCCCAACAGAGGGACGATGAAGAAATAAGAGCCGATTCGCCTCATGGCTCGCCACTATCCTTCACACACCCAGAAGCATGTGTTGCTTCTGGCATTGCTGATCCCCAAGATCGTTCAGAGCGATCTCCCATTCGTGTACAAAACACCCCTTCGATACTTGATCTAGCGAAGGGGAAACACACTTACTTTTTTTACCCGGCCTCTGAAGCCGAAAGAAGACGAAGTTGTTGCAACATCAAAAGATAGCTCCTCACTAGAGGGCTATCAAGGACATGATGGAAATCCTTCACGGCCTATATTTTCACAAGGTAATGAAGGCGCCTCTGGAGCTGAGGCTCAACCTGCAGCATCCGTTGCTGCAGGGGTTACCAATGTGGCTGATCTGGTCACAAAGGCTGAGTTCCAAGCCTTTGTAGACTCGATCCAGCGGTTCTTGGAAGACCTAAAATTCGTCATACAAGGGATTGTCGACAACCCTCCATCCATCGACCTCACCCCCCTTCGACAGTCTCTTACAACCCTCGAAACCAAACCCGGGACAATAGAACCCATCTCCAAATGCTACAACAAACAGTCACCCAACACCATAACACCTCCTCTGCCTTTGCCACCCAAAGAAACCAACTCATCATTCACTCCATTGCCACCCTCACGGCCCAGGCAAATACGACCGATGAGACCTTAGCCTCAATCAACACCCAAAGAAACACCATCTCCCAAACCCTTAACACCCTTCCAGCCACCATTATATCCCAAATCCCATAACCTACCCCACCATTAACTTCATGAATCGATGAAACATTAGCCTATCTCTCATCCTAAATGACCACCATCTAAAACACCCTCTCCTCCCTCCCAGCTACTATAATAGCCCACATACCCCAACAAGCTATTCCTCCACCCCCCTCTATAGCTCCATCCTTCGATGAAGCATTTACTTCCTTCACTGCAGAGGTGAGGAAAATCATAGTCAACCTTCACATTCCTCCATCCACATCCACTTCCACCTCCATGCCCCCACCCCCTTCATCATCGAGCACGGAGTTTGCCACCAAAGCCGATCTTAGGGCTCTGTGAAAGGCACTTATCTCATCATTTAATGAGATAAGTACAAAGTTTGTTCCCAGGTCGGTTGAGCCCACAAATGCGTTGAAGAAGAGTCTCTTACAACAGCAAGATCGAACAAACTCTCTTCTTTGCTCCATGTAACTACGGCGCAACAGGGATCGAGTGCGCACTTTAGCCGATCACATCTGGCTACGAAAGAAAAACAGGAGTAGAGCCTCCTGCTCATCAAGCCGCACCTCAAAAGGAGAAGACATGAGGACCCAGACCCCGATGATCATGGTCTAGGTCCTCATGAGGGGGAGAATCAGACCACCACTTCACAACCGATAGAACCCGCTGCACCACCAGCCTCACCTCAAATGCAAAACCAACCCTCTCCTAGAACCCAAGCGAGGGAACCAGAGGCTCATCCCTCTGAAGATGTACATAATGTACATGTTCCCCTCGTCACTCCCCAAGAACCCATCGAGTTGAGTTTATCGACCGATGAAGAGCCATCCACACCACCAACCAACCTACCCTTCACCCCATCACCAACTCCAAATCTACCATTAACCCCCTCACCAACACCACGCACCACAGAACCCTTCACCTCTATACCCGTACAAGCTCAACTTACAATCACCCAACCATCATCACCACAACAACCTCCAACCCAAACTCAAACCGATGAACTAGAGACTACCCAAACATAACCTCTTAAACCAGAAATCACCCCACCTGCGCCCAATGAACCAGAGCCAACTCAAACCTTTCCATCACCAACCCCCTCTCAACCATTAGCCCAAACATAACCCACAGCCCAACAAACCCAGGTGCAAGCGGATGTTCATTCTTCGTCGAGGCACCCTCCTCAAGGGATCATCGATGAAATCATAACAAACATGGAGTCACTCAGGAGACGTCTAGAAGTGCCGCCGAGGGATCCAGTCCTGATTGAGAACATCCATCAATATATGTACCATGATCGCGATGAAGGGCTAACTCTCAAAGGCTCCATCCTTTCATACAAATTTGCATATTCTTCACCATTCTTTCATACCTATTTTCATCACCTTTACATCCAGAGCCTCTGGTTCTAAAGTCCAGAGCCTCTGGATTTGGTATCTTTGAAACCAGAGCCCTTTGGTCTCAAAGAATCACTCTTTTTAATATCCATTCTCATACTTAGCCATATTTCATCACTTTTCATCATCTTTCACAACCAAAGCCTCTGGTTGTATAGACCCTAGCCTCTGGTCAACAAAACAACCTTCTTAAACGTTCTTATTGGTTCTAGGGGGAGTTTTTAAACTCATTCCACATCCCCAAGCATCATTTGAGGGGGGAGCTTTTCATTGCATAAATATGTATTTTCCATCCCAGAGTCTCTGGTTCTACTATCCAGAGCCTCTGGACACTCAAAATGCTATATAAAAGATGAATAAATCATGTGTATTCAACCAGAGACCTCTGATCCAACGTAATGGGTTGTCCATGCTTAACCAGAGCCTCTGGTTTGTCCAATCAAGGCTTATTATGCATACAACCCAACATTTCATCGATGAAATTATTCATCACTCTCAACTAGAGACCTCTAGTCCCCACCAAAAGAGTCATGACTAACCAGAGCGCCTCTTGTTCCATGAAAAAATAATTTTCATCCAAAAACCCATCTTAATTGCAAAATCTTTAAAGATTATACAAAATTACAGCTTTTGTGACAAAAAACTATACTTCATGGGATTTTAGAAGACTAAAACTTCGTAATTAGTATTAATCTTACAATTAGATGGAATTTTAAAAATAACTTGTTCTTGGATTGATATTTCAAGAGATATTATTTGGAATAATTTTTAATTATGCCAAATAATCCAAACGTCATCTTACACAAAAGCCTGCCACATTTATAGGTTGTTCCCCATAACCTCTTCACATTACCCATCCACCCTCTCCATGACGACACGTGTCCTCCCACATTAATGGCATAGTACTGTCAAGACGGCCCACGATCCCCACCAAATCACCTTTTTGCCAAACGTCTCCCACAATCATGATTACCATTTTAATATTATTTTTCTCAAATGCCTATTCCCCTCCTACACCTATAAATACTCTTCTTCCCCAAACCACTTCTTCTTTAGCTCCCTAAACCTGCAAAAAGCTTAAGACAAACTAAACGCAAAACCTGCAACCTCAAACAGCAATGGCATCTTCGGCCTCACACGAATCAAACAACAACGACAACTATGTGCAATCAACCAGCGCTGACAGCTGTCCACTGGTGTTCCTCCCCATAAAGCCAAACAACCACGCGATCAACCTTTGGACCAACCTGTTTGAAGACAGGTTTGCTATCATGATAGAGTTTTTCCAGAACTGTGTTCTCTAACCGCCGTTGACTTCAACAGACAATGGCGTACCTCTCAAGTATGTCCAACAGTACTGGCAGACCTGTGAGTTTATCCCAGACAACTGTGGAATCATGGAGGATATCGACGCTCCAAACGACATGGTCTGCTCCATCAAGATCTCACAAGCAAAGGTCTCAAGTATCCTTTACATTCCCACACGCTAAGAACTTGGCATGAAGGTTTCTGATTTTGTTCAGTGAGAGGCCCGTTTTAGCTTACCCATATCACAGGCTGAGCATAGATGATATTTTTCAAAGTTGAGATCAGGAATCCCCTTGACCAGCTTCTGTTTGGCTAGCTTTCTTAAGACATCAAAATTCAGGTGTGAGAACTTCTGGTGCCATAGCCAATTTTCATCGCTCTTATGGGATACAAGGCAAAGGGTGTCTTGTCCCTCAGAGGATTGAAAATCCAGAAGATAGAGATTCCCTTCTCTCTTGGCCTTGATGATGATTTGACCGGGCTTTGTTTCTATGATACATAAACCTTTGCGGAATCTGACTTCAAGACCCTTGTCACAGAACTGGCTTATGCTTAGTAAGTTGTGTTTCAAACCTTCAACATAAGCCACTTTGCTGATGGAGATGTTGCCTTTAATGACAGTTTCGTATCCCTTTATGGTTCCCTTGCTGTGATTTTTCGATGAAGAAGGTCAACTGACTTTTGTCACCAGTCATGTGCCTGGAACACCCTGAATCCATGTACCATGGTTGCACATGTTGGTCCTGCAAGACAAATTAAGGGGTTTTAGGTACCCATTTCATAATGTGTCCATGTTTGTTAGTAGGAGATACCACTCTCTTTTCATCACCCTTAGCCTTTGGAGGCTTGGGTTTGTTAGCATTTCCCTTGCCCTTGGA
>NC_037544.1:19652365-19665918 GCF_001531365.2 Cynara cardunculus var. scolymus | reverse complement strand
ACAAACTTCCTATCTAGTTCAGATTTTTTATTTGAAGGGGTCTTTGTCTTTACTTCTTTTCTCCTGAGGAAGGACTGCTTTTCTTCAGCTGAATGAGAGGAAAAGTGGTGCTTAGTTTTCTCAGAGGTAGGCCACTTCTGTTTTTGCTCACGAGTAAACTTAATGAACTTAGAAGATATGCTAGGGCTTTTTGATTTATCGTTGGCAGATTTGATATTTCTCAGTTTTTCCTTTCCTTTGTCTGAGGATTTCATCGATGGAGGAATACTAGATTTCATTGAGGGTATAAAGTTTTGAGGCTTCTTATTCTCAATGATCTTTGGTGATTCACAGATTATTTCTTCTTTAGATTCAGAATGGAGAAAGTCTCTTGCTGATTTCTCGAAATCAAAATTAGCATGGATGTTCTTGGGAGGTGTGGGTTTAGAGGTTGATGCTTCAGAGTGATCTGCTTGAGGTTCCATCGTTTCTGACTTAGATGAACTTTCAATAATACTTGGATGGTTCATCGATTCATTAGGTGATGTTTCCTTATTAGGATTCTCCTTTTCATCAACAGTACTTGCTGATGAAGTGGGATTGACAACCAGAGACTCTGGTTTAACCGTAGGGTTTCCATCGGTCTTTGATTTGGAGGTGTCGTTCCTTTCATTAGAATTCTTACATGTACTGCTCTCGTACACCACGTTTCCAAAATCATGTCTTAAGACGACAGTTTTTCCATCGACTTTAACTCTTTTAAAATTTGCTTTTGGTTTCKGGATAAAGTCGGGTTTCTGAATGCATCCAAGTTTGAAAGTGGATTCAAGGGTGGATTTTTTTGATTCAATGAAGGAGTCCAATTCATCGAATCCAATCCCTTGAGTGTCCGTTTGACCGTTTAACTTTTCTTACACATCTTAGGCATCTTTGTATTTCTTCATCAGAAGTTCATTGGTTTGAAGCTTCTGATGAAGAATCTCCCTTTCTTTTTGAAAGAAATCTTTGAGAGCTACTGAGTTAAGTCTCTCTGCCTCAGATTCTTTTAAGGCCTTAGTTTTCTTTTCTAAGTCTTTGGTTACTCGTTTGCTTACTTCTTCCTCTGATTTTTTAAAAGCGGCGATGCGAGTCTTTTCTTTCATGAGATGAACTTTTTCTTCAGTTAGAAGATCAGTCTCTCTTTTGTAGAAACTGACTTCTTTTTCCACTTTAAGTCTTTCAGATTTTTTAAAATTTAATTTTTCTTTTAATTTTAAAAAGTCCTCTAAAAGCTTTATTACCATTAACTCTAGCTTAGATGGAGCAGAGTTGGTTTCATTGATGGTAGACTCACATACCTGATCATCAGTGTCAGAGGCAGATTCTGCATTGGACGTGGCCATCAGACAGATGAGTATTTTGTCTTCTTCATCGAATGAAGAATCAGACACCCAGTTTTCTTTCTCAGCCATCAGGCTTCGCTCTTTAGGATTGTAGTTGTATTTATTCTTGTTATAGTCAGCATCCTTTACCAGTCGTTCTCTGCATTATTTGGAAAAATGACCGATTTTTCCGCACCTGAAGCAGCGGAGGTCATTTTTCCTTCCATCTTTGTCTTCTTTCTTCTCCTCTCTTGTATCTTCTCTTCTGTCTTCTCTATCTTCTCTTCCGTCTCTTCTATCTTCCCTCTGATGAAATTTAGATGGCTTCCTTTCATAGTATGGCTGGTACCTTTCCCTCTTGAACTCTCTTCGTTCATAGGGTTTCTTCATGAACTTTTTCTAGAACTGCTTTGTAATCAAGGCCAGAGATTTGGCAAGGGCTTTGATGTCATCATCTAATTCATATGTTTCATCCTCAGATTCTGATTCCACCACCAGTGCTTTCTTTCCTTTCTTCTTGTGGTCTCTGGTGGAGGTCCTTGAAAGGTCCTTTTCTTCAGCTACTAGAGCGAGGGGTCCACCGATGGACACCTTCTTCTTCATGATATTGTTCTCTTGTATAGCAAGCGTTCCGTATACATCATGGAGTGACCAGCCGTCTAAGTCCATATTTGCTTTAATAGACATCGACAGCTGTGTTCATTCACCGTCAAGACTTTTAAGGAATAAATCATTGTTTTCTTCCATTGTTCTGGAGATATCGTTTCAACGACATTGATTAATCAATGTTTTGAAACGATCGTATGTCTTCTGAATCGGTTCATCAGGAGGAGCCTTGAAGTTGGTGTATTAGTTGAGACATTGGGCTCTACGATTCTTCTTCGTTTTTGCCCCTCCTTCCAATTGGCTCGCTAGTTCATCCCATAGTTCCTTGGCTGTGGAACATGCATCAAGGGATTGGAAGATTTCATTGGGTATGGCCATGATTATCAGTCTTTTGGCCTTCTTATCGGTTTCAACCCGCTCTATGTCGTTTTCATCCCAATTCTTCTCATCCTTGGGCATGTAGTAGGCAGGAATTTCTGCTGTGGTATTTGTTCTTGGGACTCTTGGAAGAAGAGTTTGTGGAACATAGGGACTCTCCATGACAGATCGTAGAAGATTTTTGTCCATCCCTTCTAGAAAGTTCACCATCCATATCCTCTATAGTGGGTGCTCTTCTCTTTGAAGAGTTGGAGGTTTGGTGAGGGAACCAACACTATAGGCGGAATTCCAGTTGGCCATTAAGATTTTTAGAAGAGAGAAAATTATGTTTTTAGAGAAGATATCTTATAAAAAAACGTGAATTGAGAGATTTTTGATGATCGTTTGATTGGAAAACAATCAATTGGCTCTGATACCAATTGTTGATCCCAGATCTCTCAATAACACTTATAATTAAGTTAAGAATAACCAAATTATAGGGTTTGGATGAATAAAATGATGAACACTCAAGAACAATGTATGAACATTCAAAGGATAAACTTGAGTGCCAAATATTTCACTTTATTCCAATGATTATGAAAAACGTAAAAGTGTCCAAGATTACAATAGGCCTAACCACCTATTTTTACTAGAAAACTAATAAGAAGACAACTATCTAGAGAGACTATTTAGCTAATCTTCTACTAACTGATAAATCTTATCTAAAACAAGGATAAACATTAAAACAAGATAAACTTTATGGAATCCAGCTGTTGATTGGTCATCTCCAGCTGTTTTCCAAGGATATCCAAAAACTTGAAGTATCCAAAAACTTACTTCCCAATTCCTTATTCAACTTTTAAAAAACTCCCTTTCTTTCTCAATCTCCTTTCTCTCTTCATCTGAATTTCCCTTCTCATTTTCCGAAGCAATGTCAAGCCATTTCTTATTTTCTGTAACCTCTTTGGCAATTGCAGCATTTTTCTTAGCAGTGTTTTTCTTCTCAAGAGCAAACATTTTCTTCTCTTCATCTAGTGCTTTCTTCTTCTGAATAATGTTGTCAAACAATTCCAAATTCTTGCTTAGACATTCTTCTTCATACTCTTTCTTTTCTTTATCAAACTTGGCTCGTTCCAACATGATAATCTGTTCAAAATCTGAGATTTGTTTTGAAAGCATATTGGCAGTCAGCTCCAAAGTGTTAATCTTGTTTTCAAAAGATTTTCTTTCAGTATCAAATCTCATCTCAGATTCTATCATCTTATCCAATAATTTCCTTTTAGCAGTCAATTCATTCTCAGTTTTATGAAGTTTCTCTGTTTGCTCCTCAACCTCTCTATTTATGTGTCACTATATTGATCAATTTTCATTTATGCACCAGATTATCAATGGCAGATTTTATTTCTATTAAGAACATAGAAGGAGTAGAGAGAGAAAAAGTCAAGATTTGAATTCTTAGTCAACACTTTCTTTACGTGAATATGATATTACAATGAACTCTCTTACAAATTACAAAGACCTCACCCTATGTATAGGGTCAAACAACTAAACAAGGTCAAAGTAAAACTCTCTAAGAAAAGTCAAACTCGCTGAATTTAAAACAATTATAGACAATTTTAGCTTTCAAGACGAATACAATTTTACACTGAATTTCATTCCTAACATTCTCCCCCTTTGTATTCAGACTTGAAAGAAATTGCGCGCTTTGAGTCTTGTTTGAAGTTTGTAGCTTTAAGCACACTATGTCTTCTTCAAAAACAATCTTCATTTTGAAACTTCAGACAATTATTTGTTGAGAAAGATCTTCTAACATTCTCCCCCTCGAACGTAGAACCGCGATGATCTTCTCTTTTGACAATGTAGAATAGAAACAATAACAATCTTAAGAAACAATTGTACAAGATGTGATCTTCAAAGAATTTTCAGAAAATAAGTCACAAATTTTCTCTTTGATAAGAAAACTCTGTTGGTAAACTTTTGAAACGATGATCTTCTCATTCAAAAATACTCAGTCGTTTTAGCACATGAATAATCTTTTGTAATCATCTACAGTCGCACTTCTTTTGAGTCTTTTGCTATCTTTGAAGTTACCCCTCCCCATTGATCTTTACATCAGATTCCCCTTATAATGTTTGGAATTGGACATTTCATTCATTATTTCATACTCCCCCTTAATGATGAAATGAGAATCATTACAACATACACAAGAATGAAAGAAATCCTCCGCGTAAGCCGTCAATTCATAAAATTGTAAGTAGATATTTTCAAATCCACTTGTTTAATCTTTTCAGATTAAGGGAATGGGAAGGTAACAACCAATTTCAACGAATGAAATTGTTTTCAATCTTATAAAAAGATTGGCCTGTGAGTATAACAGATATACTCAATACAACGGATGTACTGTATATATGAGACTTTTTGATGCTCATCTCACCAGGTCTTCCATTCAATCATCGATAGCTTAAGAATAGCATAACTATGAATGTTTTGGCAAATTAACATATAAAATGCAAAATCTGTGTAGTGTAGAAAAATAAAGCAACGTATGCTTCTGTTTAGGCTCAAAAAGATAAACCGTGTGGACTACACAAATTTATCAGACTCAATTAGTGATCAAAAAGACTTGAAGGGAGGGACATATATTCTTCTGATTCAATATCAACTTTCTCCGAATAAGAAATTGATAGATGATGAGCTACGTGCCCCAAGTATTATTGAAACACTTATTTGTTGAGAGATAAATGAGTAGTTGGTGGGGTTGTGACAAGAATTGGCCTGGGCTTTGCCTTTTTCAATATTAGTCTCGAAACAATTGAGAACTCATAGATTGTATGGTATGCCCGAATTTTATAAGTTTGGAACAGGATTTTCGTTTTCTTTTAATCCTGACACAACTCTCGTCAATTTTTTTAACTCACAACAACTACCCCTCTCATTTTCATTTTAAGCTCAAAACACAAACCCTTTTGATTTAAACTCACTCAGATATGGTTGTCCTCTTGGGTAGGTCTGTCGGTTTTGACATTCCATAGAGGTATTTCTGATAAGCACTCAATCCCTCTTAAAATTCAGTATGCTCAAATGATCACAATAATTGATCAAAAATAATATTTCAGATAAAGCATAGTAATCAGAAAAAATTTGATCAAAATATTTGCCTTTAAGCACAATCAATAAAGGAATGATACGACAACGATCAGATTATTCGATATGCGGGAGAAATGAATGAAGATCTGTAAGAACGAGTTTACAGATTCAGATTTAAAAAAATGTATATCATTCAAGGTAAAAAGAAATTGAAAAACAACCTTTGAATACAAACGAGTGTATTATCACCGAAAATGATTTATATATAAGAGACGTGATAATAACATTTTGAAGAATAGCTGAAACAGGTATTGGAGTTTTGTACAACGAGAAATTACGCAAGTAAAATCTCAGGAAATACCTGTTCAGAAAATGTACTCGTTTCCAAAAAATTTGTTCACTTCCCGAAAAAAATTATTTAGAACTTCTAGTGACTCCCCCTAGAAAGTTGATTTCAGTAATGTTTCAATTTAGCTCAAAAGAATAAAAAATGGAAACATGTTTAGCACGGGTCCTAAACTCGGTGTTTAGAAACCACACTCGGTAAAGCACGGGTCCTGAACTGTGTTGTTCAAAAGCCTTGTTTGGAATAGATTACAACTCCCCCTGCATTGGTGTATCACTGATATGATATTCGAATCAGCACAAAATTGACACACCTGCAAAACCAAATTAAGTACATTTTGGTACCCAAATTAATTTGGGTCCTATTTTGTTAGTATCAGGTTGGGGTATGTTGTAACTTCCAAACCATCTATTCCTATTAGATATATTCTTTTTAGCACTTCGAACAGGATGATCAGAAATAGAATATAACTCATACCAGTTATTGTGATCATACATGTTCTTACCTTTCCAACTATTCTGATAGCTGTTATCTCTATGCCACCTGTTAAACTTTTTCTTATTGACAAAATCATCAGTTCTGCATGTTGAGCACATAATTCTTCTCTTGCTAAGATTGATCAGATCATTAGTGGATCTCACAATGCAAGGAAGAACATAGTTAGTAACAACAGGTGTATGAGATGAAACAGAATCAGCTTTATTAACGCAAATGTTTTTAGTCTTAGAAAATTTATTTGGTGATATGATAACATACCCTTGATAATACTGATTAAAAGAACGAGAATAGTTCTTAGAAACAGTAGATTTAGGGCTGCTTGAATAACTGTTCGATTTCGAACAGTCATAGAAGGTAGTTTTACACTGTGATGGAGAACCAATTAAGCTTTGTGCACAAGAAAAGTCTTTGACTTTCTGTAAAAGCTGGTCTTTTTCAGCAGTAAATAAATCAAACTTAATTATACGTTCAGTTCTCATCTTCAGCTCAGTTTCAAGGTATGTCTTCAGATCAGACAATTTCTTAGTAGTATCCAGGAGTTTACCTTCTAGCTCCTTCTGAAGCATTTCAAACTTTCTCTTCTGATTTATTAACTCTCTTTTCTCTTCATTTGAGCTGCTCTTATCGTTCTCAGAAGCGATGTCAAGCCACTTCTTCTTATTAGCAAGCTCCTTAGCAATAGTTGTATACTTCTTTGAAGTATTTCTCTTTTCAAGAGCAAGTTGCTTCTTCTCTTCATCTAAAGCCTTCTGCTTTAGAGCAATGCTTTCAGATAACTTCTGTATTTGGTTCTTACAATCTTCTGAGATGTCTTTCTTCTCTTGATCATTCTTGGACCGTTCCAAGATGATCAGCTGCTCAAAATCAGATATTTGCTTTAACAACATTTTTGCATTCAGCTCTAGAGAGTTAATCTTATTTTCATAAGATATACGTTCATCTTCAAATCTCCTTTCAACTTCTATTATCTTATTTTTCTCTTTCCCCAAAACTTTCCTTTCAGCATCCAAATCCTTTTCCGCTTCTAATACCTTTTCTTTTTCTATGTTCAGAAGTTTTCTTAGCTCAAACATGTCACTTTCAGAATTTTGAGATTTATCAGTTAAGTCATCAATTTTAGGATGCTTTCTACCTGAAGAATTTCTTTCATCTCTCAATTCACTCTGAACTTCTTGGAGTTTGTGAAATAGATCGTTATTAGACTTACTCCATGTTTTCAATTCAATATCACAATCTTTTCTTACGTCATTCAGAGAATTTTTAAGTTTATTAATTTGATTTTTGAAACCATTCTCAACTCTTTCTAAAACCTCTCTATGCTCTTTTTGTAGATTTGCAATAAATTCTACATTAGCATGATTCTCAAAAAACACGTTTATGTATTTTTCTTTATAGTCCACTATGCTCTTTTCCAGCTTCCAAATCTGAGCTCTCATCTCTTCATTCTCCTTCTCTAGAGTATCTACCATTTTTTAAAAATAAAATAAAAATAAGATTGATCAAATATAGGATCTATGCAGTTCAAGAAAATTGATTAAAGAGATATAGAAAAACAAAAAAAAAATTCACACAATCCCTAGAAATTCAATTAACAAGATGATATAAGTCCAAACAGTATAGTAAGCAGGAAGTTACAAGATAATCTGTGAGAAAACAATTATTTCAATGCTAAAACCTATATTACTCAAAAACAGTTTCTCAATCCAGTCAAAATTGCCCAAAGCTTAGACAATGTGTCCCTTAATCCACTAAAATTTGCTCAAAGCATGAAGCCTAAATAGTTTACCTCTCAACCTATATCCACTCAAGACAAAAAAAATTCAAATACTATCAAATCCGCTCAACAAATGTTGTAAATCGCTTACCACATGCAATAAATCACACAATTCTAAGCCGTAAATCACATACCACAAGATTCTTATCCGGTCAAGACATGATCTTAAATCGATCAATATGAGAAGTAAATCGCTCAGGCTTGCTCAGGTTACTTAACTAAATCGCTCAAGATGTTGACAGTTGATCACTCACTGCATGAAGTCCAAATCGCCCATAGTATGAGACTAAATCGCACACTACTTGAGCTTAAATCGATCAAGTCTGAAATTAAATCAGTCAAGGCTATCTTTAAATCGCTCAACTCTAAGGATAATGTAACAACCCACAATTTCCACCAGACATATAATCCACATGATATTACTCATAACACAAAATGTAACATCGTTTACAAAATACAGATTACCAAAAACTTTCTTTGATACATTTATGAAAAACTAAAAGTCATCAATTCTAAACTTTTCCCTTGCCTCTATCCTGCGAGGTATGATGACCTGTGTAATAACCGGATCCTGTTATTACCCAAGGTAATTAATGTGTGACTATTTGATTAAATAATTACGTGATAGCATGATAATTTGATACATGCTGGTATGTGCATTTGTGCCTTAATTGGATATTTATATTTTTATATGTGTACTTGCATATTATATGTATGCATGGAATATGGATGTATGCATATGAGTGCATGTGTGCATGGGTTTGGGTAAGCATGAGGTGGAAAAGTAGAAGGCGGTTTAGCCGACCATCCACTTTTGGCAAGTATAAATAGAGGCTTAGTCTCTTCATTTGCTTCTTCTTGCTGGTTTTGAGAGAATTGTGCTTTTAAAAGAGAAGTGTTGTACGGATTGCAAGTGTCAAGTTTCAAAAGGGTTGATTTCYAGAATTTGGTTTCAAAAGCTTGTTAAGGTGAGTGGTTTCTAAACTTTTGCATAATATTTATACTGGTTTTTAGTTGAATGTTGTTTATTATTTGAATTGAAACCACACCTTATGTTTAAAGTTTTTTSCGTACAAAGAGTGACCGGATAAGTGTTAAACCGGACAAAACTTGCCCGGATTGTTCTTAAACCGGACAAGCTTTGAGCGGTGTACTGTCCGGATATTATTAAACCGGTCAAAGGTTGTGTGAAGTGTTGTTCGGACTTGTATCCGGACAAGTTGTTGAGATTATTCTAAGTCTTAAATCGGTCAGGTCTTGAGCGGATTGTTGTCCGGACTTGATATCCGGACAAAGATGATTTTGCTTCTAAGTGTTAAACCGACCAAAGCTTATGTGGTATGTTGTCCGGACTTGATATCCAGACAAAGTTGATTTTAATCTTAAGTGTTTAAATCGGACGATACTTGACCGGATTGTTGACCGTATTGTTGACCGRATTGTTGACCGGTTGGTGTTGAAAATAATTTTTTTAAAGAAATTGTTATTTTTTCATAAAATGAAGTTTTGATATAAATGATTTTGAACTGATGACAATTCCAATGGCTGCGGTCGATTTGGAATTATTTTGTAAATGTTTTGATGATGTGATAAGGGTGGCATATCAAGGAGAGGTGTCCATTTGATATAAGGGTGGCATATCAAGGAGAGGTNCATTTGATATAAGGGTGGCATATCAAGGAGAGGTGTACATTTGATATAAGGGTGGCATTTGTATGTGCGTGGTTTTATGTAACTCTTTCTATTTTATCCTTTAAGACTACCGAGGTATCGAATCTTTATTTCTTTGTGATTTAAGGATTTAGGATTAAGGTTCTTATTGGAAATCATAGTCTGGATGTTATTGAGGATGAAACATCAGGTTTGGCCTGAATCTTTATTTAAACCTTGTTTGATGAGAAAGGGTTTAAAAGTGGCATTGTGTGGAAACCGTTTGGTTCAAAGATATGAAATTTGAATAGCTAAGTGATTAGCTTGAAAAGTGGAAAATGATTTGGTATTACGTTCTTGTGTATTCATACGTTTGTTATATATACATGAATAGTTGTTTTTATAAAGGTTTTGGTGATCCTTCACCCTGCAATGACATGAATAGGGTATCTCACTAGACTCTTCAGTCTAACCCTCGTTTTTGTGATTTTAAATATGTGTTGCAGGAGGTACAAAAGGTAAGGGAAAAGGAAAGATGTAATGTTTTTCTTATATGTGTTTTGGATGAGGAGTTGTTTTTGATGAACAGTTTTGTTTAGTGCAAGATATGTATTTACAATTTTTGGACCTTGTATTTGGTCATGAAAGATTCTTGTACTAAGGGACCTGAATGGTAAATGAATNAATTTTTGGACCTTGTATTTGGTCATGAAAGATTCTTGTACTAAGGGACCTGAATGGTAAATGAATTTGTATTTCTCTGAAATATGTGTTACGTGCAATGTGTGGGTTGGGGCGTTACAGAATGGTATCAGAGCCTGAGTTTAAGGGATTTATGTATTAAACAGCATGATAACTAGACTTAAACTGCTTTATTGCATGTTAAGGGTCCCGGACATAGTTAGCACCATTGGAAATAAATATGATAAGTTGAAAGAACAGTGTGTAAGGTAAATTTTAATTACATCTGGCCAGTRTAATTATAAATTTACAGGTACATATCTGAACTTGAATACTTCATTATATTTGGGGAATGTGAATACGTGAATATTAATATTAAACTCTGCAGATGTCTAACCGAACTAGAAGATCTGAAAGAGTGGCTCGTCCAGAATCTGAGGAAAGGGAAGAAACACCCGTAAATCTACCAACTAGCATGTCCAGAAATAGAGGTCGGGGAAGACCAAGGGGACGTGGTAGAGGAAGAAGTCAGTCTCAAGGAAGGGGTCAAACTGAAATACATTCTGAACATGTGGAATCCCACTCTGGGAATGCTCAACAGGAACAAAGGCAACAATCAGAGATTATAACAAGAAATGATTTAGCAGAAGAAATGGGAAAAATGAAGGAAACTCTAATATCTATTATGGGACTGGCAGCTAGAATAGAAACTGAGCGAGTTGGAATTAATCCTCCAGTTCCTTCAGCAGGTAGCAATAATCAGGGAGGAGATATAAAAATGTTTTTGACATGTAAACCTCCAACCTTTTC
The DNA here is from genome assembly GCF_001531365.2 of Cynara cardunculus var. scolymus. NCBI lineage: Eukaryota > Viridiplantae > Streptophyta > Magnoliopsida > Asterales > Asteraceae > Cynara > Cynara cardunculus. The sequence goes on along the minus strand of NC_037544.1, from coordinate 19,654,769 downwards.
AGGAGAAAGAGATCTTGTTAAAGCAATGTGCTAGATAAAAGAAATTGAATCAGTATTTAACACTAGTAGATGTTCTGAAGAAGATAAGGTTAGATTTGAAGTATCTATGCTCAAATCTAATGCCTTATATTGGTGGGATGTGGAATCCTCGGCACAACCGAATATACTGAAAACAATGTCTTAGGAAGAATTTGTGAGTAAATTTAAAACACAATTTTGTCCTATGATAGCAGTAAGACAAATGGAGGAAGATTTTCTTAAGTTAGAGCAAGGGAGCAGATTTGTACGGGAATATACTGAGAAATTTATTGAGTTTTCCCGATTTGCTAAACATTATGTATCTTCAGAATCCCGAAAAGTAGAAAGATATATTTGGGGTCTGAAACCTTCTATCCGAGAGTTCGTGATTGCTATGAACCCTGAAACTTTCTCTTTGGCCGTTAATGTTGCCAAAGTTACTGAAAGAAATAAGAATCGGCAAGGTGAAGAGAAATTTGTTGAGAAAAGAAAATGGGAAGGGCCTTCATCTTTTCGAGGACCGAAAACTGTAAGATATGATAATAGATCGGAACAAAAGATCGGTAAGAAAGTTTGCTCACAGTGCCGACAGATTCATCAGGGTGAATGCAAGATGGACCCAAGGAAATGTTACAAATGCGGCGAAATGGGTCATCTATCTAGAAATTATCCAACTAACAATTGCAATTCTCCGGATCATATTCGACCGAATTGTCCCTTGTTAAAAACTCCATAGTTAACAATGGGAAGTAATGCGTCGGGTACACGGGGAAGACCTACTGTGAATAGAGGAGGGCAAGGAGGGGCACGAGGACGATCCTTCCAAATGACTAAGAACGAGGCAGAAGCATCACCAAATATAGTAACAGGTACATTCCTTCTGAATTCAATACATGCTAAGGTGTTATTTGACTCTGGTGCAAACTTTTCGTTTGTATCACCATTGTTTGCTCAAACTGCATGTTTGAATTATGTCTTACTTGATGATGAGTTAGTAGTTGATACTGCTAATGGTCAGGAAACTGTTACTAGTGTGTACAATAACTGTACTATTGTTATTGAGAATTGTGAACTTCCGATTCAGTTATTCCCTATGCCAATGAAAGAATTTGAGGTAGTAGTGGGTATGGACTTGTTGGCAAAGCATCAGGCTAGTATTGATTGTAATCAGAAAATAATAAGAATTATTCTGCCAGACCAGAGAACAGTTGTTATTTATGGTGATCGTCAGAATCATCATACCAGTATTTTGTCATTAATGAAAGCCCAGAAAAGTATTCGAAAGAAGTGCCAAGGATGTTTGGCATATGTAATTGATTTAAAGAAAGAAAAGAGAATGGAAGAATTGATTCCAATTGTTAGTGAATATCCAGAAGTTTTTCCGGAAGACTTATCTGGATTACCACCAGATAGAGTCATTGAATTCTGAATTGATCTTATACCAGGAGTTACACCAGTAGCAAAGGCGCCGTATCGTTTAGCTCCATCTGAATTGAAAGAATTGATGGCGCAATTGAAAGATTTAACAGATAAAGGATTTATTAGGCCTAGCACTTCGCCTTGGGGTGCTCCGGTCTTATTCGTCAAAAAGAAGGATGGGTCTATGCGAATGTGTATAGACTATCGTGAGCTGAATAAGTTGACAATTAAAAACAAATATCCTTTGTCGAGGATTGATGATTTGTTTGATCAACTGTTAGGGGCAAATTATTTCTCCAAAATCGATTTAAGGTCAGGGTATCATCAACTCAAGGTCAGGGAAGAAGATGTGGTCATAACAGCATTCAGAACAAGGTACGAGATTCATGAATTCTTAGTTATGCCATTCGGCTTAACTAATGCGGCCGCAACTTTTATGGATCTGATGAATAGGGTATGTAAGGAATATCTTGATAAATTCGTTATTGTATTTATCGATGATTTTCTTATATACTCTAAAACTGAAGAAGAACATGCAAAACATCTTCKTCTGATATTGGAATTGTTGAAAAGAGAAAAGCTGTATGCTAAAATGTCCAAGTGTGAGTTCTGGTTAAGAGAAGTTCAATTTTTGGGTCATGTTATCTCAGAAGTCGGAGTACAAGTAGATCCAACGAAAATAGAAGCACTCGAAAAATGGGAAGCTCCAAAGACTCCATCTGAAGTTCGTAGCTTTTTGGGTTTGGCAGGTTACTACCGAAAGTTTATTCAAGACTTTTCYAAAATAGCCGTGCCGTTAACCAAATTGACTCGAAAGAATGTTAAGTTTCAGTGGGAAAAAGAACAACAAGAAGCTTTCCAACTATTAAAGGATCATCTTTGTAGCGCACYAGTGTTGACTCYACCAGAYGGATCTGAAGACTTTGTGGTATACAGCGATGCTTCAAAGTTGGGATTGGGATGTGTT